>NW_012139191.1:5510904-5535308 GCF_000956105.1 Propithecus coquereli | reverse complement strand
TCTGAACCCCGATGCTTCGTGCCCTGAGTGGCAACTTTCAGAAAGGCCTTCTGTGCCAGTGAGACATGGGTTCAGTCCACGTGGACGGGGTGTGCACTTGTTGGGTTTGGGGTTTTAGCCAGCGGTACAGGCTGCCCCAGGGATGCAGGAGACGTTTCTTTCTTGTGAGTGTTGCTGGCCGAGGACGGAGAGTGTTCGTGACTGGTGCCAGTTACAGCCAGTTACAACCAGACCGACAGCCCTGCCCCGTCAAGGCCTTGGCATTTTTATGAAATGTGGGTTTATTGCTCAGCTGTTGGGAGAACCTGCTGCTCTACGTGGTCCGCGTGTCTGTGCGCACGTGGATTTGGGCTCCAGAATTCACTCTGATTTTGTGGCGTGAGCAGCTTACACCTCCCGGTGTCACTTCCCTTTGATGAGGAACGTTGGCAGGAGAGGCTGCTCAGAAACTAACGTGAGTTAGGTTGTGTGTGCCTGGGTGACAGTCCCCGGGTCACTTGGTCCCTTCCTTTTTCAAATTGTGATGGTCTCAGTCACACAGACTTCTTGGAGAGGAAAAGACGGAGGGGAGCGTGGGTGCACTTCAGCCTCCTCCCGGCTCAGGTCCTGTGCGCTGTGACTCTGACCGAGCCCCGGAGCACTTGCTCTCCGCCTTTTTGTCGCCGCCTGCGGTCCTGGCCGACTGGCCTACAGCTGCCCTTGTGCGTGCTTAGCCTGCCTTGGAGCAGCGCGCCCGCTGGGGAACGGCACCTCGGGGACTAGTCACAGCTTGCAGAGTTCATGGAGAATGAGATAACTCCCCGTTTATTTTAGGGTTGGGAGTTTCAACTTTTGAACTTGCAGATTTCAATTAATTTTCAGTGGTGGATTCTTGTGTATCGATAAACAGCCACTGTCGTCAGCACGGTGCCCCGTGGTGGCTCAGGTTTTGAACTCCTGGTTTTTTTGGTTTTGCTTTTAAAAAATTTAGGCCGGGCGTGGTGGCTCACGCCTGTAATTCTAGCTCTGTGGGAGGCCGAGGCAGGTGGATTGTTTGAGCTCAGGAGTTCGAAACCAGCCTGAGCAAGAGCGAGACCCCGTCTCTACTAAAAATAGAAAGAAATTAATTGGACAACTAAAAATATATAGAAAAAATTAGCCGGGCATGGTGGTGCATGCCTGTAGTCCTAGCTACTCGGGAGGCTGAGGCAGGAGGATTGCTTGAGCCCCGGAGTTTGAGGCTGCTGTGAGCTAGGATGACGCCACGGCACTCTAGCCGGGGCAACAGAGCGAGACTCTGTTTCAAAAAAAAAAAAAAAAATTTATCAGATTGGGCTCTTTTTTGGTGTATCTAGAGTAGTAATTTAAATATGTATGTAAAATATAAATGTATCCCTTATATATGTATATTTTCCTAAAAAGCCGAAAAAGGCTTTGGGGCATCCCGCTGGATTGCCAGCTGGTGCTTCCTATGCACTTTCTGACAACCTCTGGCGAAATCTCAGCGAGCCGGGTGAGGAATGTTTTTGCTCAGAACCTGAATCTGTGTTTTCCAAGAATGAAGTCACTGGAGGGCAGGGGGCGGGAGTTTCCACCGTTCATCCACTCACTCAGCAAGTGCCCGAGCGTTTTCTGCCCGGTGCTTGGGAGATGGGGGTGAGTTAAAGCACGCGGCCATTCCCCCCAAGCTCAGGGTCCAGCGGTGGAGGAGACCCCTGGAAAAACTCACGGGAAATACTGTGGTGTCCTGTCTCTCTTTGGAAGGCGTGGGGTGGTTTCCTTCAAGCCGGTCACTGCGCGTCAAAGCCCTCAACCCCCGCTCCCGGACGCTCACATGCTGCTTTCTCTTCCAGCTTTGCCATCGTCATCTGGGGCGTGCTCACACAGAAAAAACCGTTTGCAGGTGAGTGGACGTCCCCACGGTGTAGAGGTTTGTCTTTCCTGGGATACGTTGTGCATTGTCTGTCCTTAAGTCGCTCCTGGGATCCGCGCTCCGTGGGTGCCATGCTGCTCCGGCTGAGCCGGGCAGGGCTGTCCTGAGGGCGGGGGTGCCGCTCTATCCTGCCCGGCAGGTCCGGGTGACCGCGGCCACCTCATCGTAGGTTTTCCCGTACACTGACAGAGCACTCTGTGGTGTCATTTGCATACAGGAAAAGGCACAGATCTTAAGGGGTGCGGTCAGTGGAATGTTTTAGGTGCCAGCTGATTTTTTTCTGGTAAAATACACATATCATAAAATTTACCATTTTAGCCATCTAAAGTATATAATCCAGTGACATTAAGTATATTCACAGTGTTGTACAAGCATCGCCCCTGTCTAGTTCCAGAACATTCTCATAACCCTAAAAAGAAGCCCCTAGCCCATTACGTGGTCACCCTCCATTCCTCCCTCTTCCCAGCCCCTGGCAGCCCTTTCAGCTGCTTTTGTCTATGGATTTACCTGTTCGGATATTTCTAGTTAATTATTTTTTATTTTTAAAAAATTATGGTGAAGTACGCATAACCTAAATTTACCACGTTAGCCAATTTTGAGCATCCAGCTGAGTGGTGCTAAGTCGTCCACGTGGCCGAGCAGCCAGTCTCCAAAACCGTCCCGCGCGTCTGGACACGGGCGCCTGGTCCGCGCTGCCCAGCTCGAGCGCTGCAGGTTTCGTTCCCTGCCAGGCAGCCGCCTTTCTGGTCTCTGCCCTCAAAGTTTTCGTACCTCGACTTGTTTATTGTAAAAACAGAGTACGTTTTGGCTTCATTGGAGAAAGATTCCTTTTTCTTCTGTAGACATTTCTGGGCTACTCAGGATATTTTGCGGTGTGACCAAAAACGTCTAAAAGTAAAGATGAGTCAAAATGTGGCCCGTAGGTCTGGGAGCCTCTGGCTGGCTGAGGCAGGAGCGGGAGCCATTGTAGGAAAAAGCTCCTGGGTGAGGGTCTTCTGAGCGTGGCAAGACTTAGAGCATCCTGGCAGTAAAATCCCAGGAGAAAGGATGGCGTGTACTTTGACACGCCTCTTCCAGCGGGCTTGAGTCTGTGTTGTCCAGCCGCCCACCCTTTTCTCCCTGAGGCCCGCGGTCTGACTGCATTTCAATGTGGCCATGTGCCACGTGGCGTGAGATTGTCTGATAGATGTGACACCTGCAGCCAGGTGCGGGCTGAATGTCGAGGTTCGAGGCCGCCGCGTTCTATTGCTTGGCAGATAGTGGGGTTCAAGGTGCAGGAGTGAATGCAGGGCACCCGTGTCTGAAAATATTCCAGGTGTTTAGTTTACTTCCGTTTTATTTAGAGCACCTGTTGGTTTTGGAAGTCTGCATTATCATGGAAATAACGTGTAGATACTTCAGATATTTATTGCGTGAGATTTAACGGGAAAGTGTGGAATCCCGGCAGCTGTGGGTGACGCGGGCCGATTTCCGTGCCCGCTGATGTGCGCCTGCCTCTCCGAAGACCTGCCGTCACGTGGGCGTGTGTGGGGTGGCGTGGAGCTGTGGGATCAGGAAACTCGGAGTCCAGCTCCATGGGGCCGCGTGGTTTTAGGCGGAGCAGAAAAAAGACCTTGGCCCGCTGAGGGTCACCTTGGGCCACTCGCAGTTAGGGAAGGAGTTGTGGCCAAAGTGGTAATAGTAATGTGATGATAGAGCCCTGCATGCTTTGGAAGGACGTGGGAAAGGGGGCAGGTGGGGCCCCCATTCCACACCCCAGCCCCGGCCCGTCTGCAGGGAGAGGCCAGCCGGGCCCTCAGCTTCGGAGCAGGGATTGCAATTGAGGAAGATTCTTCACCGCTGTGGGGAGAGCTGGGCCCACGTGGGCCTTGGCCCACATTCTGTGGCTTGGCCGCCTGTAGGGTGGGCTCCCGTGTCTCATCAGATATTCTCCTTTGAGTTGGACACCCCGGAGGATCTGCTCCATGACCTAACACTGACTCCGTTTTCTAGATCATAACCCGGGGGAAGAGATAGTGTTTAAAACCGGGAAAATAGAGAAAGTGTGCCCTGTAAGGAGAAGGGTTTCGAGAAGCTCCGAGCTTTAAAAGGGGAGGCGGAGCCGTCTCCCGGGGACGTGTCCCATCGTGTCCCTGGGTGCGATCCCACACTTGGCACTTCCTCCCAGAGATGAGACGTCTGCCCCCAGCCCCGCAGAGCCCCCTGACTCGAGAGCCTTCCCTTGCAGATGAGAAGAACATCCTGCACATCATGGTGAAGGTGGTGAAGGGCCACCGCCCGGAGCCGCCGCCCGTCTGCAGAGCCAGGCCCCGTGCCTGCAGCAGCCTGATCCGCCTCATGCAGAGGTGCTGGCGGGAGGAGCCGCGGGAGCGGCCCCCCTTCCAAGGTGAGCACCCCGAGAGGATCCTAGTCTCCCCAGAACATTGTGCTGGTATCACAGGGGACAGCTGATGGCTAGGAGGGGTTGTGGACCAGGCTTGGATCGGAAACGATGTGCAGAGACAGTTGGACTCAGACGGGCCCGGTGCAGACCTGTTGGCCTGGCTCTCACCCGTGGCCTCCAGCACTCGAAGCTGGATGGGGCTGCTGGAGCCCCGTGGGCAGCTCTAGCCGTCCACCCCCTGCTCCCACCCAGGGCTAGATTTGCTGCCAGGAGGCCCTGCCTCAAGTTCCGATACAGCCGTGCATCTTCCAGGAGACTTGGCCAAAGAAGGTCTTGACCTCATGGAGCAGGTGTCTTTTGGATCGGAAAGTAACCCTGACGAGATCAAAATTAATCTGTTTAAAACACAGCGGCAAATGGCAGGTGCTGGCAGCCCTGTGATGGTGCATCTGGCGGGCAGGGTTCCCCAGGAAAGGCCTCTGCTCTGAGTCTGTGAGGCCATACGTGGTTGCCAGTGGGGGCCCAGGTTTGGCCGGCCACTCGCCCACGTGGGGTCCCCGGGGCTTGTCTGCTGAGCTTGCCTGGGGCAAGCCTGGGACACCCTGCATGAGAAATGTCATCGCTGACAGCGCACGGCTCGTCCTCCTCTGCATAGGGGGTTTGGGCAACATCCCGTCTGTCCCCATTTCAGTAGAATGTATGCTGATGTCGTTATCCAAGTGACATCCCCCTTTTTGTTTTCTCCCCAAAAGAAATTACTTCTGAAACCGAGGACCTGTGTGAAAAACCCGATGATGAAGTGAAAGAAACAGCTCAAGACGTGGATGTGAAGAGTCCGCCGGAGCCCAAGGGCGAGGTAAGGGGCACGTTCCCGTGGGTGTCCTTGTCTCCCTGGCTTCATGGTGGTGTTTTCCAAACCACCCCTCCTCCCGTGACGTCCCCTGCCAGCCTGGAGCTGTGCCCAGCGCCACTAGAGGTGCAGATGCCACGGGTGGCTCCCGATTCATCTGCGTGATGCTGCCCCGTCCCCACCTCCCGTCTGTGATGACGCGAGAACAGCGTGGGCGCAGGCTTGGCGTTAAGTAGCCGCTCATTGGTTGTGCTCTGAACCCTGGGATCAGAAGGCCCAGCCCCTTCTGGGCCCAGGGCGGGGACAGCGGGTGACTGGTCACTTTTTAACTGCTCATGGCCTGTGCTGTGCGTGCACATAGGTGCACATAGGTAACTTAAGACGTGGTAAGAAGCTCCAAGTCCAGGGCCAGCAAAGTACCGTGTGAGCAGTGGGGCTGGAGCAGACCTGCGAAATGACGCCTGATAAACCGCTTTACAACGTCTTATCTGGGGCTGGGCAGTCCGTCCCAGGCTGTCGGTGTGAGGTTGGCGGATAGGTGCACACTTAGGGTGCACCCACTGTCTGAACACGGGCGGGTGTGTGCGTGGGAGTTGGGGGCAGAGGTGCCCGGGGGAGGTGGGAGTAACGAGGCAGCCTGGCCCCCAGTAAGGGGAGGATGGCAGGCAACAAGTGGAGGGGCTCCGTGCTCCAAGCTCCGGCTTCTGGCTGTTCCCACGGACAGCGGGGATTTGGGGCAAACGGCCACGAGTCAGGGAAGAAGGGTGGGTAACCCTCAGAGTCTAGTCACTCCCCAGAAATCTGCTTCTCCTGCAGTCCACTCAGCGAGACCCTTTCAAAGGGCCCAATTGTGTGTATTTGGGTTGGGTCGCCATGCTGTCCCTGCGGCTGGCACCCGCCCCCACCTCGTCCACACAGCCCGCGGGCCAGACCCACACGGCTCCAGGGAGAGGTCGCACTTGTGGGCCACGGGGGAGGGCCCTGGCCCAGTTCCGTCTCCTCCCTTTGTGTCTGGCTAAAGCGGGCCTGTTGTGGGTGGACGGCGTCCAGCCACTCCCGGTCACGCTCCCGGGGCTGCGCACGGTCCGCCTCGTGGCTGGTTGACGCTGCGTGAGTGCTGCCAGCGGTGCTGGGTTTTCCGTCTCATGAAGTTGGTCTTTTCTTCAAACGTCTGCACGCTGGGCAGGCCCAGCGAGACGGCTCTGCGCCCCGGGGCTTCGGGCTCCCCGTGCTGTGTAGGTGGTGCCCGGCGGTTCCGTTTTCTGCGCCGCTCACCTCTGCCTGTCCTTCCTCTCGCCCCTCCCCCACCCCATAACCCTCCTTGTCCTTCCGTGTTCGTGTCCCAGACGGGCCAAGGGTGTGTGGCGGGGTCTTTACCCACCGCCCCCTTCTCCCTCTCCGCAGGCCGTGCCGGTGTCCACGCGTCTCAAGCGGGCCTCTGCCCCCACCTTCGACAACGACTACAGCCTTTCCGAGCTGCTGTCGCAGCTGGACTCCGGGATCTCTCAGACCATCGAGGGCCCGGAAGAGCTCAGCCGCAGCTCCTCCGAATCCAAGCTGCCCTCGTCCAGCAGCGGCAAAAGGCTCTCGGGCGTGTCTTCAGTTGACTCTGCCTTCTCTTCCAGAGGGTCACTGTCTCTGTCCTTCGAGCGAGAGCCTTCGATGGGTGGTGAGTGAAGAACACGCCTGGTGTCCTGGGAGACGAGGGCTCAGCGCGGGGCTCCGGGAGTGTGCGCTGGAGCCAGCCACCCGCTACCTGACCGGACACTGATTGTCCTCTCTCCCTTAACTAATCAATCCTGGGTGTCAGCGGCGTAATTAGGTCACTGCGCGCAAATCCAGAGATGCTCGTGCGGGTGGAGCGGCTCTGTCGGGGTCACTGGGTGTGGAAGGAGAGGAGGCCGTGCCTCCTGTCTGTGCGGGGGTTGGGGGGGGTCTCACCTGCGCCAACACCAGGACAGATGTTGACCTCAGGCCCGCAGGGTGGAAAAACCCAGTGAGGCCCAAAGCCTGGAGAGCTTTTTCTCCTGCACACGCCAGCCCTGCACCCCTCTTCTCAGTCGGTGCCGGGTAGACACCCATACTTCCTCATTGGGGTGCCCTTGGAGGTTACAACACCCTGGCCACCTCCATAAACCACCTGCTAGGGTGGGGCCCTTCTCAGCTAGCTAATCTTATCTTTTTGTGCCTGTTTTCCTATCGCTGTTCCAGGGTGCTACAGCTCTCTCTGCCAGCTTTGGGGATATGGTGTGGTCCTGTCCTGTCCCTGAAGGGGCTGCAGCTCCCCTGGGAAAATAGGGGTGTTTACACTCAGCTGCAGCACAAGGAGGCTGAGTGCCAGGGCTGAGAGCTCCAGAGCGGGGGAGGGTTTGTTTTTCCTAGTGGATTAGGGACGCCCTTCTGAAGGGGAGGACTTCTCCTGGATCATACAGGCCTCCTGGGATTTTTAGTAGGATAGTGGGGGTGAAGGAGAGCATCTGGGGTAAGGCTATACCACACAGACAGGTAGGGAAGACCTGGTTTGACTGGAGGTACACAGTGGGCAGCGGGGTGGAAGAGGAAAGTTAGGGCTGAGTCAGAGGCTAATCAGAAAGAAACATCACTGTCTCCCATGGAGAAGTGCGTTCTAGAACATACTCTCAAATGACATCTTCGCGCTGGAGAGGATTGCTCCCTGGCGAGACCCAGAGTGCCGGTGTCGACGCACCGAGTCCGACAGCATCTCCCGCCTCGTCCAAGCCCCGAGGCTGCTGCACGTGAGGGAGGAGGGAGCCTGTTTCATGGAGTCAAACTCCAGGCGCTGCGGTGGGATTTTTGTGTAAAATAGAACGTTTCATCCTGCGTGCCGGGCTCGCGGTCCCCCTGAAATGGGAGGCTCAGTCTTTTCAGGATTGTCGTGGAAAACTCTCCTGATGTCCCCAGCACAGGAAGTGCCGTTGTGAGGGGGCCAGGAGCTGGATGCTCTTTTAGCTCCGGGCACCAGCTCTGCAGGCTCCCTGCGCGGCATCCGTGGGGCCGGCAGGGCTTTCAGGTGAGGGGCTCCTGCCTGGTCTTTGTGACCTGTGCCTTTTCTTCTCTTTTCTTCTTTTTTTTTTTTAAGAGACAGGGCCTTGCTCTGTCACCCAGGCTAGAGTGCAGTGGCACAATCATAGCTCCTTGCTGCCTCGAACTCCTGGGCTGGAGCAACCGACCCTCCCACTTGGGCATCCCAAAGTCAGCTTTTTCCTTCTCCCTTTAATGAAGGAATGTTCGCAGTCACTGCCATCTCTAAGCACCAAAGGAGTCTAACTTACGTGTCTCATCACAGCCCTGCAGGACAGCTAGCCTGGTGTTCATTCTGCACATTGGCTAACGAGCACCTGAGAGGCGTTAACCGACCTGTCCCAGGCTCCCCACCAGATCTGACCTTCAGTGAGGTCGTGTATGGGCAACGCACAAGGTCACCGGTGCACGGCTGCGCTCTGACCCTTGCCTGTCCTCTCCCTGCAGATCTGGGCACCACAGACATCCAGAAGAAGAAGCTCGTGGATGCCATCGTGTCTGGGGACACCAGCAAGCTGATGAAGATCCTGCAGCCGCAGGACGTGGACCTGGTGCTGGACGGCAGCGCCAGCCTGCTGCACCTGGCCGTGGAGGCCGGGCAGGAGGACTGCGTCAAGTGGCTGCTGCTGAACAACGCCAACCCCAACCTCACCAACAGGAAGGGCTCCACCCCGCTGCACGTGGCCGTGGAGAGGAGGGTGCGGGGCGTCGTGGAGCTCCTGCTGGCCCGAAAGATCAGCGTCAACGCCAAGGACGAGGACCAGTGGACGGCCCTCCACTTTGCAGCGCAGAACGGGGACGAGAGCAGCACGCGGCTCCTGCTGGAGAAGAATGCCGCCATCGACGAGGTGGACTTCGAGGGCCGGACGCCCATGCACGTGGCCTGCCAGCACGGGCAGGAGAACATCGTGCGCATCCTGCTGCGCCGCGGCGTGGACGTGAGCCTGCAGGGGAAGGATGCCTGGGTGCCGCTGCACTACGCTGCCTGGCAGGGCCACCTGCCCATCGTCAAGCTGCTGGCCAAGCAGCCAGGGGTGAGCGTGGATGCCCAGACGCTGGACGGGAGGACGCCCCTGCACCTGGCCGCCCAGCGTGGGCACTATCGCGTGGCCCGCATCCTCATCGACCTGTGCTCCGACGTCAACGTCTGCAGCCTGCTGGCCCAGACGCCCCTGCACGTCGCAGCGGAGACGGGGCACACGAGCACCGCCAGGCTGCTGCTGCATCGGGGCGCCAGCAAGGAGGCCGTGACCGCAGACGGCTGCACCGCCCTGCACCTGGCTGCCCGCAATGGACACCTGGCCACCGTCAAGCTGCTCATCGAGGAGAAGGCCAACGTGCTGGCCCGGGGGCCCCTGGACCAGACGGCCCTGCACCTGGCCGCCGCCCTCGGACACTCGGAGGTGGTGGAGGCGCTGGTCAGCGCCGATGTCATCGACCTGCCTGACGCGCAGGGGCTCAGCGCGCTGCACCTGGCCGCCCAGGGCAGGCACGCTCAGACGGTGGAGACGCTGCTCAAGCACGGGGCGCACATCAACCTGCAGAGCCTCAAGTTCCAGGGCGGCCAGGGCTCCACCGCCATACTCCTGCGACAGAGCAAGACCTAGCCTGCTGCCCGCGGGGACCAGGGGTCCTCCTGGGGCTCCGGTCCTGTCGTGTGTTCCTCTTGCGGACGGAACGATGCTGCACAGAGCATCTCCCCTCGCCCCGTCAAGGCTTGCTGAGACATTGACCGAGCGGAGGTGACAGGTGCCGTGGGGAAGCGGGGCCCTGCTGACGGGTGTGTTGCCACCGCGTGAAGTTGGCTGAAATGTGCTTGGCTGTTCACCCACCCGCTGACAGAAGTGCCTGGTGTCGGAAGGGACAATGCGTCGGAATCATTTCGTTGTGCTCCTAACGGGCTGCTGACACTGCTCTCGAAGGGGCAAAGCCCCAGGCAAGGACGAGTCCACTCTGTCCTCAGGGGACCCGCCTGACTGCTCGGAGCACCTTGGTCTGGAGCGAAGAGGTGCAGGAAGAACCGTTTCTCACCTTCACACACGGTTGCGAGCAGAGAAGCTTCGTGTCTCAGAAAGTTTCAGTGGAGTTCTTATGTTATAAAATATCTTTAATAGATGAATATCATATCAGCTGTTTCTTGAAACCTGTTAAAGACATTCCTAACATTGGATAGTCTAGTCTCTTAGCAGTGACTAAAGTCATAGGGTTGGCTTTAAAAACAATGTTTTATGCAATGAGAAATGAACAACAGCATTGTTGGGGTATGTGTGTGGCCAGCTCTTTTATATCTTGATTTGTTTGTCCTTGTTTTAGTCCCTGGGGGCAAACACACACACATCCCAACAATGCTAGTTGTGATCGTGCATTTCTTGTTGTATAAAACGTTTTTGGAATTCTAGAGCCACTTATAAAAGTCATTAACAAATTCTCACTTTATAATTTCAGTTTTGGACTGAAGTTATAAAACAGTATCACCTGGTTAGTGGAGTCACTCATCTGGTCTCTTTCCAGCTCTCGTTTTTGGTAAAGTGGTTGTTCGTACTGAGGGGGGATAGTGTTTGGGGTCTCAGAGGGGATTTCTGACCTGCTTTGCAAACGGCTCCCCTGCGCGCCTGTGGTTGGGGTGTCACCCCAGAGCGGCTCTCGGATGGGAAGGTTTGACCATCTAGCCTTGTACCGTCATTGTAACCCGTGTCCCATGTGGCGCCTTCTGAATACTGTTATTAGGATTGTGCAAACATGTACCATGGTCTCGTGTGTGATACAGAGATTGATGTTAATGTACCGTGTATGTTAATGTGAATCTGTGGGCTGGATACTTCTTTTCCATGACAAGAAATATCCACACTGTTAGCACTGGCTATGTTTTAATATGCCTCATTGTGCTTTTACTACATGTGCTACTCTTACGTGAAATACCTAGAAGGGCAAAAAATAAAATTCTGTTTGATGTCAGCAAAGCGAAGTACTTGCCTGCTTTTTTGAAGTCAGTGAGACACTTTTTCTTATAAATGAGCTCCAGTGCTCTGATTTCTGAAAACTATGGGTTTGAAGCAGCGATGGGTGGCTTGGGGAATGCCTTTCTGGAGGGGCACCCGGGCGCCACGTTACCCCATGGCGCGGGCACAGGGCGAGCAAAGGGTACGCTTGGGTGTCCTCAGCCCGGCCCCTCCGTGCGTCTGACCCAGTGGGGAGATTAGCTTGTCTTGATGGGCAGAGCTCCCAGCACCAAAGCTTTTATTTCTTTTTAAATGTTTATGATTCTTATGTTCTGTTAACTTTGCATTTTGAAGTAATTCCAAATTACAGGAAAGTTCCAAGAGTAGCACATGGAGCTCAGGTGGCCTTTCCACCCGGATTCCCCACTCGCTTACGTTTGGTCTCATGGGCCCGGTCATTCTTCCTCCCTCGTGCATCTGCCCCCATCCGACCACCCCCATCATCCGAGAGCAGGCTGCAGACAACGTGCCCACGCGTCAGTGTGTATTTCCCAAAGCAAGAGCTTTCTCCTATGTGGCGCACAGCCACAAAATCAGGAAATGAAGTTTGATATGGTACCACCTAAGCCACAAGTGCTTTTCAAATTTGTCTCAAAAATGTCTTTTATAGAAGGAAAAAGAAACCCCACAAAAACAACAGCAAGAAGCAACGCTTTCTCGTATTTAGTCACGTCTTCAGTTTGCAGTCCTCCGTTCCTCAGTCCAGTCTTTCATGACCTTGACATTTTGGGGAAGTACATACAGCCAGTTTGTAGAATGTCCTCAGTTTAGGTTTGTCTAATTTTCTTAATGATTTGGTTTAGATTATGCGTTTTTGGCAGAAATACCACAGACAAGGTACTGTGTGCGAAGTAGAGCTTTTCCCTCTGCCGCTTTTAATTTTTATATCAACACACAGTCACGGATCCCTGTAGAATCAGTGGGTTGTGCTCCCTTTCCTGCGTGGGTGCTCGGATGACCCCTCAGTTGCCGGTCTGCGCCTCCGCACGGGCTCTGGTGTTCCTCTGACGCCTCCCGTCTTCCTCTGGTGCTGCTCTGCCCCCTGACACAGGCTCATCGTGTACGGCCCCACCCCAGCCTCAGAAGCAGCCACTTCTCCAGGGAAACTGGTCTTTTAGTGGAGAATGGTATTTAGAAACCAAGGTCTGGGCGCTGGGTGTGCTTGTGTAACTGGGGTGTCACTGCTTCCAGGCCCTCTGGGCGGACAGGTCTAGGATGTGCGTGTGTGACTTACGTGTATGTACACATACATGTTTCTGTATCTCACGGAAACGATGCCTTCAGTCACAACGCAGCACCCTAGGGGCTATGCTCATCCACATTTGCGTATCCCCTGACAGTAAGAAATGCCGCCATCATCCTCGACGCACGTGCGTGTTCGTCAGGCCTGGTGTGGGGATCTGTCTCCTTGGGACTTTTCAGCCTCCCCACGCCTCGCATCTGAGTTCCCTGGCCCTGCAGAATGACAATTCTTTTCAAGTTTTTTCTACCAGAAATCCAGGCCTATGAATTTTTTCTTACTAAGACTGCGCCATTTGGCTTAACTTTTCTTTTTCCATTTAGGCGCCTACATTATTTCCCTTCCTGTCTTGAAATAGTGATAATTTAACAACATTCACATTTTTCCTTCATTTTGTTTAAAAAAATTTTATAGATGTATGCATTTGGGGGATATATTGATATTTTGATGTATACAACGTGTACTGATCAAATCAGGGTGATTGGGACACCCGTCCCCTCAGACGTTTACCTCTGTGCTGGCAGCATTACAGTTTTCCATTCTAGCTGTTTTGCAACATGCAATAAACTACTAACTATTCCTTCTTCGTTCATCAGCAAGTTCGGGCGTTTCTTTCCTTTCCCTCTGGTCACTATTCCCTGCTTTTTCATTCGGGGGCATCTTCTGGTTTGAGGATTAAGTGAACTTTTCTCTTAGACCTTCCACTTTAGGAGGAAAATTGCTCCTTTGTTCCTGAGGGGAAACGAAAGTGGCCTTAAGCTTCACGTGCTCTGCGGTTGCTCTGGGGCCGGGGATCCTTCAGGCCACCCCAGCTCGTCCCTTCAGGGCCCCAGCGAGGCAGTGCCGGCCTGCCGTCAGCAGCTCTGAGCTGTGGGGTGGTGGCAGCAGAGGAAAGTGCTTCTCCCCGACTGTAGCCAGCTGAGACGCAAGCCGCGTGACGCGCTGACATCGGGCAGCCGGCCCCCAGACGGTCCAGCTCGCTGCCGCCGTCCCAGCAGCCCTTGGTACTGACCAGGGGTCCGGGTTGGGCACAGCCCAGCCAAAGAGCAGTGGCAGAGGACTTAGTCCGCCTTCTGCTCTGTCCCGACGTCCTCCACACCCCATGACGCCGTGCTCGGGAAACCTAAGTCCTTGTGACACTTTCTTCTTGTGCCTGTCCCTCCTCAGCTACAGCAGCAGGGGAGACTTTGCCCGTGGAGACAGGTGCGTCACGGCTTCGCTGTCAGGACACCACCTACGCCCACTCCTGAAGCCACACTCTTGGAGAGCAGAGAGGTGGGACCCTTGACCTGTGATCGGTGTGTCCCTTCCGGTTCATGGTTTGAGGATTCCGAGTCCTACAAATCTTAGGAAATTTCGGGCCCTGGTGCAGGGTCCTTCTGAAGTCCCTGTTGGGCAGAGGGGCAGCAGTCAGTCAGCCTCCTGGTGCCGTTGCCAGGATGGCCGGCCATGCGTGTACCTGTGCACCAAGGACTTCCTCAGCAAGCAGCCGGTTTGCCCTGGACCCTCCGCTCCCAGACTGCTGCACCAGGGTTGCTGTCTTTTCCCGGGTCATCGAACCCGATCCCGGTTCTGGGGGGGCCTTTGCTGGGAGCATTCCCATGCCAAGGTGCGCTACTGATGGAGTGGGGGTGGTGAGTCGTGCTGGCTCTGCAGAGGAGGGGGGCAGACACTGGCAGCAGGTGACGTTGGGAGGAGAGAGAATCCTGCCTCAAGTTTACCTTTGGGCACCCGGATCCCGACATCTCAGACTATTAACCCCGGGCAGGCGATCTCTCTCCCCTCTTTCCTTCCTCCCGTCCTCCCCGCCCCTTCCTTCACGATTAATTGTGCCGCGAGGTCGGGAGTTCAGAACTCTGCTCCACCGGGAGCACCTGTTCTCGGGTGGCTCGGGCCCTCTGCTGCACCTGCTCGCTCACGAGGGTGTGCGGGGGCAGCAGCACCGATGTCCACGGTGGGCCTCACGCCGCTCCCCCGCAGGGAGTGGTGCTGTCCCTGCTTTAGGCCCTGCTGGTGTAGAATGACGTGCGGCCTCGTGAAACCCACGGTGGGCAATGGCTGGACCCAGGCATCCACGCAGTGTCTCCTTCCTCTGCTGGCTTTACCAGCCGGCAGGGCCCTTGCAAAAAATGGCCCCGTCGTCTCCGAGCTTGAATGACCTCTGCTCGAGGATCCGGGTAGAGAGTTTCTTTCTCCCAGGAGTCCCCTCCCAGCCCCAGAGGAAGCGTCATCCCTGGGTTCTTGGAGGCTCTCCTTTCTGTCTTTCACATTTCCACAGCGTTGGGGTTGGCGGGCTTTTGCGGTTGAATTTGGCGGCCTTTTTTTCTTTTTCGGGGTTGGTTGGGCCGTTGTTTTTTTTTTATTTGTTGGCTTTTGGGGGTTATGCAGCATGGTGGCCCCGCTGCCTGGCTGCGCCTGTTGCTGACACCAGCCGTGGCAGCTGGGGGAGAGGATGTCGTGACTGCCCAGGCTGGGTCAGGAGTCTGGATGCCACCTCAAAGGAAAATCAGGGATGGTCTTACTGGAAAAGGTGGCCCAGAGAATGGCCGTCACGGCCACAGATGTCCCCACCTGGGGGTCCCACACAGGGACCCTCCCTGGAGGGCTCATGGAGTAGCTGTAGAACGACCTGGAGTTGTGCGTAGAACATGTCTGTGCATTCTCACAGGAAAGTGGGTCAGAGCACTCCCTGCTCCAGAGCGTCTTCTCTTGGAATCCTGGGAGATTCTGGAAGGTTCTGGAAGGGCTGCCTGTGTGCCCAGCACTGGAGACTGTTCACAGTGGCTTCGAAGCCATAGTGGGTGGATCAGAGTGGGAATCTGGGGGCTGGACTGTCAGAGGTGGGGGAGGAGGCCCTAGTCCCAGTCCCCAGCGAAGTTCCAAACCGCGAGCGTGTGGAGCGAGGACGAGAGTCGTCTCCGGCGCTGAGCCCCAGATGGAAGGGGAGGCGCGGAGGCCAAGGCGGGGGTCACCGCAGAGGAGAGTGAGGGGACCCAGGAGAGTCAGGGGACCTAAGAGAGTGCCAACTTAATTAAGAGGGACAAAGCCCCGACTGAGGCCGACATTGGGATGAAAAACCCCCTTGCTCAGGGGGACCGCCTTCGCTGGCTTCAGGGGTGCAGGAACATTCTGGAGCCTTCCAGGTAGCCGCAGCGGCCACAATGGAGGTGTTAAACAGAGAGCAAGCTGTTTCCCTGGGTAATGAAAAGTGCTGTACTCTACATTAAAACGTTTGCACTAAAAGAAGGAAACTTAAATGTTTAAAAAATGCGTTTGGATGCTGGATTAAGGAGAAAATGCAAGAGAAGGTAAGAAAGCCGGCCGCAGGCAGGACAGCGTGGACTCTCTGCTGATCATTTCCATGTGTACGATTATACATCATTAAAAGAATCTATCTGCCAGCGTGTGTCGCTGGCCCCACGGGTGGGACTGGAGGGTGCAGGGTGGACCCCACTTTTGCGTTGTCGCGTCTGGGCCGCCCTTGCCGCTTGGAAGGAGGCTGGAGGATTCAGCAGCCTCGGTCGCTGTGCGGCAACCAGGAACGAGGTCCCCTGTGAGTGTCTTTCTTCCTCCTCGCATCACTGCCCGGACCCAGCTGTGCTACTGGAAAAACGAGACCCGGCTGAGGTGGCACCTGTGGGGACTGCGGGTGGGGCCCGGGGAGGCGGCCCTGGCCCAGGGAGAAAGCACGGAGGCGGCCTCCTCCGCGGGCTGCGGCCACGGGAGCTCCCGCCCCAGCCCTTCCTTTCTCTTCCCACCTTTCCTGGAGGCCTTGGAAGGACCTGCTATGTGAGGGCTGCCCTGCCTGGCGCTGGGAAGGACACCAAGCAATGTGAGACCCCGTCGTTGCCTTCAGGGAAATGACAATTTGAGTGTGACAGGGAAAGGCAAAGGATGGGGGGTGGTGCCGCTGCCGTCAAGGACAGAGCGTGGCCATGCGGCCAATCCTGTGGTCTCTGTGGGCTCAGAGAAGCCCGACCAGGTCCCCACTCCCACCCCGAGCTGAGCTGGTCCTCCCAGGGTGATGGGAAGGGAGGGTGGAGGGGCAGGGTCTACGGGGGATCTGGAAGAGGAGAAGGGCATGGAGAGATGTGTCCCGGTGGCGGAGCTGGACAGCACCTCCCACAGTGGTGGAGAAGGTTTGCTGGCGTTTCCCTTCATCCGGCGACCAGCTGGAGATTGTGCGACCCGACAGGCCCACCCGCTCGCGGGATAAGGCTGTGTCTGGAGACTGTCACCTAGGCGTCAGCCACAGGCTGGTGAGACCACCTGGGGAGATGGTGTGAGTCCGTCTGCGGACTGTGCGGCTCTGCGAACTATTTGTTTTCCAGATCACGAGGAGCTAAGTGCAAAAAGCTGAATGAGCATTTAGAAAATGTGTAGCCATCAGACATTAATTTCATGTCTGTTGAATCCAGCGATAGCAGCATAAACGCTCGGGGTGGAGGTGCTAGAGGGGAGCGGGACAGGAGAGGAACCACCCCCAGAGTGTTTACTGGGAGCAGTTAGACACCCGATAGACTTCCACCCGCCCCAGTCCGTCAGCAGACAGGACAGGCTTGAGCCAGACGTCCCTGGGCCCCACGACGGCAGGCGTATCTGGAGTGGGGGGAGGAGCTCGATCGCGGGAAGTCGGGTGGGCTCCATACACGGAAGGTGCAACCTGTGCCTCCATGCCCCTCCCCAGCCGCTCTGCCTTCTCTCAGCCCCTCCAAGCAGGGAGGGACCTACAGACCTGACACTTAGAGGTCCCTCACCATCCTGCAGTGACATTCACCCGGGGACAAGTCCCACCCTCGCACACAAGGTTTCCAAGCACCTACCGCTAACTCCCGTCTGGGGAATGAGCAGAGAGCCCACTAGGCATGAGGAAGGACACAGACACACACCACGGCCAACCAACCCCAAAAGCAGATTAAAGAGTCAGGGAAAACAGACAAAATATGGATCAGGACAAAAATTTTAAGCATCTACAATTATCTCACAGAGAACACAGAAGAGTTGAAAGAAATGAAAACCAGCACAGGAGTGTGGAAGCCCGTGTGTGTGTGCACGTGTGTGTGTGTAAACATTTAGAGAACAGAAATTGAAACATGTTTTGCTGTGATGAGAGAAAACTCTCGAAAGAGGAAACGGGGCCTGGAAGTCAAAGGTGAGAAGCTCCCACAGAAAGAAGCGCAAGCGGACAAGGAGCGGAATATGTGAGAGGAGAGACGGGGAGAATCAGAGAACCATTCCGGGAGTCCCAGCACCCCGATAATAGGAGTTCCAGAAAAAAGAAAAAGCAGGAAATGTCCCCAAACCAAAGTCCAGGACCCTCAGGAACACGCGGAGGGCCCACCTTGTGTGCAGAGCGGCTGCGAGAACCGCTGGGATGGGGGCGGGGAGGGGGGCCGAAGCCTTCGTGGGGTGCTGGGGGCTGAATGAGGAACCAGACGCTCCAGACCTCCAGGCGACAGCGCAGAGGCTGGAAGACGAGAGGACGATGCCGTCAGCATTCTAAGGAAAGTGATTTCAATCTAGAACGCCTTTTAATTTCCCCTTCAAATCTTGGCTTCCTGTTCGTATTTCCATCTTTGTATCTCCCGTGCTACGCGCTCCGTACTTCACCCCTAAATAGGAACTGCTCCCCTCCTGGCTGAGCTGAGCTGACTTTGTCGTAACGAGGCCGTGGCTATCCGTGATTAACCTGTCCATGGAGCTTTTTATTTCACTCACTGTGTTTCTCATTTCCAAACATTTACTCCATTCCTTCTGAATTTGCCTTTTCTCGGTAGTGTCTTGTGCTTATTTCTTTGTCTTACATCTACCATCATTTTCGACATAGCTGTGTAAAGCCACCATCTGACAATCCTACTACCTGAGGTTCTTAGGGGTATAATTCCCGTTTGTTGGATCTGCTGGTGGATTGTCTGCGTGTTTTGTCATTTTGGATTGAGAGTTCATTTTCAGTCGGGCTCTGTCTGTGGGAATCTTCTGTCCCTGGGCCAAAGGTATGTCTGTCTTTACTGAGAGATTTTGTGTTTGTAAGACTCGCAGTTGTCTTGCCAGCCTGTGATCGTTTTTATGCTAATTTCCTGGCTCTGCGGGTCCTGTACTCGCAGGTAGTGTAAATTCAAGTCTCCAACCTGCGCAAGACAGGCCCATGATTGCGAGTTCTCAACGGGGACGTCCCCCCATGGCTCAGGCTGAGATACGTGTGCTTTCAGGTCCTCTCCCTGTGCTGGCGGGTGTGTCGTTCCCCCCAGGGTGTCCCTCGAAGGGTTGTGCTTATAAGACCTTGCCTTGCATGGGCCTGGCCCTCCCTGTCTCTGGGCTGTCAGCCCCACGTCTTTGGTCCGGAGACCCATGCCGTCCCCACGTCTGAAGGCAGCTGTGTGCACTACACTGGTCTTCAATTCCCTCTTCTCTTTTGGCCACTGAAGACGTCCTCTTTCTTCCTTGTATATTTAGCTAGTATTTTAAAGGATCCTCACATTGTATCTAACATTTCTGGCTGTGCGGTAGGAGTGTTTTCACGTTTAGTCCACGCGATTGCCAACAAAGAATTCCTCCTCCAAGCTAGAACTCGACATTCAGCCAAATTATCAGGCAAAGGGTGGGTCGAATCATGTTGACCTAGTCATAATGATGTATAAACAGTGGATTCTGATTTCACTGTGAACGATGACATAACTCTCCAGGGTGGCTGTGGGTGTGGGTGGGGTCATCGCGGAAGAGCTAAACCTTCATCTACCTCCAGGGTTGGAAATTAATGCATAAAATATTTTTGAGGGGGACTATAGAAAAGGTAAAATTTCCGTAGAATCTTTAAAAAGCAAGCAAGCAGCAGTGTAAGCGTGTGCTGGGGAGAGCACTGGGTGACAGCTGCTGGAGCTGCGCGTGGCTGGGTGGGGGTGGGGTGGGAGGGCAGGGCAGCGCCGCACTCTGCTTTCTCGCCGTGAGTTTCTCACTTTTTACTCTGTGCCCTTGTATTGATTTTGGAAGAAACAAAGAATCGAGTTAACACGAAAGAGTTGGTTTGCTGGCAGGAGGGTCCAGTGGGGCTCAGGACAGAGCGAGAGGGAGGGAGGTGTCCTTCTCTCCTACGACCCCCGAGTTACAGGAGCCCCGGGGATCCGTGGTCCCTTTTTGCAGCAGCTGCCTTGGATTCCAGCATCGGCTGTGACCAAAGGATGTCTTCAGCATCCCCCAAGTGCCAGCGACGGGACGGGTCCTGAGAATTTCACGGCTTTCGTGAGGGAGAGCAGGTGATGTCCCAGTTGCACAAGTGACGCCCTAGTCGGTGCGGAACCGTCAGGACACCAAACACCTGCTCTGTTGTTGTAGAGCTGACGCGTTGATTCACAATCAATGCGCGTTTCTCGTTTCACACAAACCAACCCTCAAAGGCTCACGGTGGCTTCTCGGGGGAGGCGGCATCACGGGAACTTTCCTTCCTGTTCCTTTAGCCCCGAGTGGGAATAATCGATGTTTACTTGGTGCTGAGTAACCGGGTGGAGCTTCTCTAATGAGCTTGTCCCTCCTGCTCGCCTCCTTCCGCCCAGCCTGGATTAGCCACCGAAGGAAGCAGGAGGCCTTCGCCTGGCCTCTGACTGTGGGAGGCTCCAACCCGGTTCTCTCTCTGCGGCCCTAGCCACGTCCCCGTGAGCTGCCCCCAGGTGTGGGCAGACCTGGCCTTCTCATGTGGCCTTGGCGGGAGGTGGGGGGTGGTGGAAGGCCACTGTGCCCTGCCTTTGACGACGCTGCCTGTGGCCCGGCCGGTGGGTGTTGCCCAACCCGCTAAGGCGAGGGAGACACACCCTCCATTTCCCCACGGGGACCTTCATCATCTGGGCAGCGTCTGCGCGGTCGGGAGAACGTGGTCCCAGGCTGGTCCCGTGTTCCTGACCATGTGTTCCTGGCTGTGCACCGTTGGTCAAGTCCTCACGCCCACAGACGATTGGAGTAGATAATCCACCTCGTCCAATTTCTTACAAGCTATGAAAAACTACTGATAATATGAGGCATTATTAATACAAACAGACTAATGAGTCACAGCAGCTCTATTCACAGAAGCTGAAAGGAGAGATGAGCCGATGTCTGTCAAAGGGCGAGTGACGCACCATGTGTATCCAGCAATGGGACATTATGTAGCTGTAAGGAGGCACGAGATGCCGACACAGGTCCAGGGTGGACACCCCTCCAGAACATTCTGCGATGAAAGACACAGACAGGAAGGCCACATGGTGGACTACCCACTTTGTATCCAGAGTAGGTAGGTCAGTAGAGATAGTCTGGGGGTGGCCGGGGCTGGGGGAGGGGAGAGACACTGCTCGGTGTGTCTGGGGTTTACTTGGTGGGATGGAATGTGCTAGAACTAGATAGAGGCGGTGGCTGCACAACTTTGTGAATGTCCTGAATGCCACAGAATTGCTCACTTTAAAATGGTTAATTTTATGTTTTGTGAATTTCACCTCAATAAACGGAACAGAAACACGGCTCCTCAACAGAAGCAAGGCCCAGGGCTGCAGGACACTTCCTGTTCACACTGGCAGGGTGGGGTGGGCCGGGCTCTTGCTGCCTTGTCCCTTCGCTTCTTTGTTTTACCATCTGCCCCTCGCTTTTGCAGCTGAGCCAGAGTCACGCCACCCGCCGTGCGGCGTGAAGTCAGGCTGGAGCGCTCGGCTGCGCGTGTGTTTCCCCGTCACGCGATAGATGTTCGCTGCACAGGACCACGTGCAGGGCCCAGGGCCCAGAGACAGGCAGCCCATGCTCCGCTGGTCACCTCCTGCCTGCTGGTTCGCAAGGGACGGGACCCCACGTCTGCTGCTGCCTTCCCATCCTGCCACTGCCCTTCCGCAGGACAGTGGGTCGCGGAGGGAGACGCCGCAGGAGAAAGGAAAAGGAAGAGCCCGGCCTGGAGCCAGCCCCACAGCCGCTGGGCGGCTCCCTGCAGGGCCGTGGGAGCAGCGGGAGCCCTGTCCCGCACGGGAAGGAGGGGCGCCCTGGGGAGCATGAGGGCTGGCTGCTGCTCGCTGGAAAGTGGGGACACAGGCCGCGGCCTGGCATCATCCTCAAAGTGATTTCCGGACCCATTTTGGAGCTGGCTTGGCAGTGGCCTAGAACCTTCTCCCTGCGGCGCAGCTTGGGGAGGGGGCGCTAATGAGGAGAGTGTCCTGGCCAGTCTGGCCTTTGTGCTGCTTTTCCCGAAGCAAGAGCGACTCTCAGGATGAGGCTTCTTTCCAGGGGGAGATGGGCGCGTAGCCAGGTGGGAACACCAAACCTTGGCTCTCAGTCACCCCGCTCTGCCCTCTTCCCCTTCCCTCCCCCGCACATCTCCGTGGTCAGGATTCCCTGCGTGGCTGCAGTCAGCGCACAGGAAGAGTGTTCTGGAAAACCACACCTTTCTGGGGGCACTTCTCAAATGGCAGATCTGAGAGACTCCCCAGAGGGCCGGGGGAGGTCCCAGGCACAGAACTCTCTGGGGTGCCAGGGCCGTGGGTTCCTGGAAGGACCTCGGAGGTGTGACAATGACCACGTCCCGGCCACAACAACGTCCACATTGGAGCAGTGGGGCCGGCACATGCAGGAGGGGACGCAGGGGCCTCTGTAGGGTCTGCTGGGCTGATATTTTGGCCCCAATCTGACCCCTCCAGAGGGCATCCCTCAGTCCCCACCGAGCCTGGGGGGCTGTGGGTCTGAGCCCTGGTGGTCTCCCAGACACGGGTCCCCCGGCACTTGCCACTGGCACCTGGCTCAGGGTTGTCACGCCACCCCGGCTCTGAGCGCCCCCCTCCAGCTGGACGTGCACTGTTGTCCCCACTCAGCATCTGGGTGAACCCAGGAGGACCGAGGGTGGCCTGGTGGCCCCACGCGTGTGCCAGGCCATGTCAGGAGGGAAGGGGTTAAGCAGACGCCCGCGCAGCCCTCTGAGATTGCCAAGTCACCAGAAACCGCTTCTACTTATTCGGGCACATTTTTCTTTCATTCCTCAAAGCCAGCCACGGCCTGTTGTGACCTGCCACCTGCCACTGGCAATCGTCACCACGACCTACCTGAGCATAGCCTTCCTGGGGCGGCGCCCCGCCCCCCCTCCCCCCACCACCGTCCTCCCAGAGCTCAGGGGCCAGGAGCGTGATGTCCCACCACCAGCTTGGAGGGGCAGGGAATGGCAGCCAGGGGCCGAACTGCCCCAGCCTCATTTGTTAAAACCGAGGCCAAGGCCGTCACTCCTGGGTTGTGGACCAGCTTGGCCTCAAGGAGGCTGAGAGTCCCCACCATGTGCGTCCCCACCGGGGGGCCCAAGTGCTCTGTGGGGCCAGGCAGCAGCGGGAGCCGGGCTGAGCAGCCAGGGGTGCCGAGCGGGGGCCTGGGCCCTGCCTCTCCCCACGCATGCACAGGAGGCCTGTGGCCAGGGCACCAGAGACCTGGGTCCTAGTCCTGCCTGACACCCGGGTGTAGGAGGCGAGCTGTGCGTCTGCAGTGCCCGGCAGGCAGGGCCTGTCCCCCAGTGTCTGCTCCAGGGGTTAAAACTACCCCGGCTCCCACTGCCCCGAGCCTGCCTGTTCCTCCTGCCTGCCCTGCACGCACCGGGCGCCCCCACCCCATTGACCCGGCTGGGACCCGTGCAGGCTTCTGTTGCTCCTCCCTGGGCTTTGCCAGCCCAGCCTCGCTGCCTTCCAACTTCTTCTAGAACTTGCCCTGCACTCTGCCGTCCTGTGGCCTCGTCCCGCAGTTGGCCTCTGCTGCAGAGCGTTTCCCGGGACACCACGGTCATCTTCCTGGGGCGTCATGTCCTCCAGCTGAACCTGAAGGCTCTGTGAGGGGCCGGCCCAGGGAGGGGCTCGCCCAGGGCCTTGCCTCCCCGCTCTGCGCTGCCACTGCCTCTCAGCCACACACAAAACCAAGGCCACCCCCGTGCAGGCCACCTGCCGTCTCCTCCAAACAGAAGTTCCCTTTCTCTTGGTTTGGCAGTGTTTTTGCTGGGACTTCTCCATGGTAGGGTTGTCATTCTGCTTTGTACTGTGGTTACTTCGGAAAAGAAAGAAAGAGGAAGATAGTAAGAAGGGAAAGAAGGAGGGAGGGAAAGGAAGGACAGGCAGGGAACGCAGATTACCTGCGGGCACCATGCCAAGCGCTCACAGACTGATTCTATTTGGTTGTCACTGCAGCCCACACAGCGGCAGGCCCGCCTGGCTCCCAGATCTGTCTCCGAAGCATTTGCCCTTCGGCCCCTGGGAAAGGGAGTGGTTAGCGCTGCCTCACTCAGCCACAGAGAGGAGGGCTTCACAGACTGCAGGGAGCGAGGTCTCAGGGAGGCCCAGGCCCGGCTGCTCAGCATCCTGCTTCACACCGTGGAGATGGGAGGTGCAGGGGAGGCCGCGGGCACCGCCAGGCAGCCCCGCCCGGAGACGGTCGTACAATGCCCAGGTTGTGGCCAGCTCCGTGCAGGCTCTTAGGAAACTAAGAAAAGCAATTTTAAACTCTGGGTCCCTCCCAAAAGGGACCAGCGGTCATCATCATGAGGAAGGTGCTGGGTTGGACAACAGGTTCAGACCGGCTTCCAGCCGATGCCCGGTGCCGGATGGTCACAGAAGGGAAGTGCTCAAAGGTACGGACCTGCTGACAGCACAGCCCTGAGCGCCTGCCCGGCCGCAGGCTTGGCGGTCCTGAGCTGCACAGGCTGACCCGGCCCCTCCCCTGGACCCCCCTGCTGGGCTGCAGTCTGTGCCCCCGCAGAGGGAGACGCAAGGCTGGGAGGTGGGCACCACGCTGGGAGGGACCTCGCTCAGAGCGTCTGCTGTGGCTGCCCCAGTGCAGAGCCTGCGCCCCCGGCAAGGGCCGCTCCTGGCAGGGTCTGCAGGGGCAGCGCTCAGCTTGGCGTCCTTGGCGAGGGCACCTGCCCAGCATCATGCTCACACCGCGTCTGGCCGCTGGGGTGTCCCGGGCACCTGGGCGAACGTGCAAGCAGGAGGTGGCAAGACACAGCCAGCTCT
>NW_012139191.1:5500392-5510174 GCF_000956105.1 Propithecus coquereli | reverse complement strand
TTTATGAATACTTATGACATACTTTATTATTTATGAATACTTATACTAAAAAATTACTTGTTTTATCTGAAATTCAAATTTAGCTGGGCGCCTGTATTTCATCTGGCAGCTGTACTTATATATCTTCCTAGCAATGCTTGGTTATTTCAAAATAATAAAACTTTGTTTTTGAATGGTCCCAATTTGGGTTTTCCAGAAATAAGTTTATTCCGCGGTTTACTGTACCTGCAGATACCACGACTCTGTTAGCAGAGAGGTTCCTTCCCTGCATGACAAAGACCACGTGCTTCGTCACCTGCAAAGCTGGACACGGTGTGCAGGGAGCAGGGATTCTCCCCAAAATGGCAAGTCTCCTATTTCACGTTGTTGGCCACCGCTGGCCTAGGACTCTGGGGAGTGCTGTGGGGGTGACGGGATCCGAGGAGACCCGGCCCCATGTGCAGAGGCTGCAGCTCCACCGTGAGCACCAGGACAGGGTGGCCAGGGACCCGGGAGAGGAGCCGGACCCGGCAAAGCCACCACGAAGCCTCTCCCAGCCCTGCTCTGTCCCCCGCAGGACGGGGTCAGGACGGTGCTGACTGTGCGAGAGTGTTGGGGGATTAGATGAGGTTTGGGTGGACGGCCTGAAGCTACACAGCTGGCTGGCAGTACCGGCTGGACTCCTGCCAGCTGGTGGTCAGGGGCGTCTGTTTCCCGCCCCCCGAGAACTCGGTGTCGGCAGCAGGGAGGTGGAAGGAAGGTTTTCTTCTGACCCCCAGGACCCTACGCCTGTCTGCAGGGCTCTGGGATGTCAGACAGGGTCCAGAGGGTGAGGAGGGTTTGCACCCATGGACACTTGTATAGTCATAATTGCATGGGGCGTTTTTATTTATTTATTTATTTATTTATTTATTTTCTGAGACAGAGTCTCACTGTGTTGCCCAGGCTAGAGTGCCGTGGCGTCTTCCTAGCTCACAGCAACCTCAAACTCCTGGGCTCAAGCGATCCTTCTGCCTCAGTCTCCCGAGTAGCTGGGACTAAGGGCATGTGCCACCATGCCCGGCTAATTTTTTCTATATATTTTTAGCTGTCCGATTAATTTCTTTCTATTTTTAGTAGAGACGGGGTCTCGCTCTTGCTCAGGCTGGTCTCGAACTCCTGAGCTCAAACAATCCGCCCTCCTCGGCCTCCCAGAGAGCTAGGATTACGGGCGTGAGCCACCGCGCCCGGCCTACATGGGGTGTTTTTAACACTCGCTTCTGCTGAGTCTGGTCCTCAGGGCGTGACATGCGTTTTCACCCTTAACCCTCGACACCAGTCCGGGGTGTAGGAAATCTCATCCGTGTCCCGATGAGCAGGCTGAAAGCTCGGGGAGGCTGTTCATCCCTCCTCAGAGCTGGAGGGTTCAGGGCAGAGGGCAGATCGTATCGTGTAGACTCTGGGTCTTAATGTGAGTTCACCGTATTAGAGGAGCTGGGGGTGGGCAGGGCTTGTTTTTGTGTCTGCCGTTCCTGCTGTCCCTGTGCCCCTCCGCCCACTGTGCTGAAACCCAGAGCAGTGCATCCAGCCCCCAGGCCGGCCCCTCGGGTGCCTGGGGGGCCCCAAAGCAGCAGGTAGAATGTGGGGGCCTCTAGTGTCCTGACCTCCCGTCTGACCCAGACCCACTCGCACCCCGCGCCTTTGGGTCTCCATCACCGCCACGTCGGGGGCTGAGCACTGGGTTCTGTCCCCAATCTCTCTCAAGCCCCAGCACAGACCGCTGCTTTCCTCCACTCTGGGGAAGGGCTTGAAGAGGCTCTATGTGTCCAGGCCTCCCTCCCTCCTTCCCTGCAGCCCCTCCTGCCTCTCCCTAAGCAACCGGTGGCTCCAAATAAGCTTCCGACTCTCTCACTCCAGCCCTGAAGCCCCCCGGGCCCCTTGCCGGCAGATTTGCCCTGGGGAAAGGCCCCTCCCTCTCGCTGGTCTCTGCCCCATCTCAGGTCAGGCCCACCTCCGTCCAGGCACCTGCGGTCCTGCGGTCTGGACTGCACGTCCGTCCCCCTCCTCCTGGGGCGTCTTGCCAGCCTGCAGCCCAGCCCTCCTCCTCCGCCTCCTGCTCTTCCTCCTCCTCTGCCCAGCCACAGCCACTTTCTCCAGGAAGCCACCCGGCCCCACGCCCAGGTGAGACACATCCTCGCCCACGACCCCGGAGGAGGAGGCGCTTCACCTCATGGCTGTGTGTCCCCAGAGTCTGTGTCGACGGACCGGGGAGGGTCCCCAGACATCGCTCCCCCAAACCTCCCAGAGATTTCCATCAGAGAAAAGTCATCTTCCCTCTGGAAGGTTCCAGGCAGATCCAGGTAGTAAATGGAGGAGAACGGAGGATGTCGAGGAGGAAGAGGAGGAGAAGAGAAGTGGGGGGCCGAGGGCTGCCCTGGGGCAGGGGTGAGGCCAGGAGCTGGGCCGGGGGCTTTAATCAAGGCTGTTTGGGCCAGCAGGGTGGCTCATTCCTGAAGTCCCAGAGGCCAGCAGTTCCAGGCTGCAGGCAGCTGTGACCACACTGCACCCCAGCCTCGGCGACTGCCCAGACAGGCTCTGGAGGCCGCTTATATGCTCACTGAGAAACGCAAAGGAAGGACAGCACAGGGATGTGTGTGGGTGTGCGTGTGGGTGTGCACGCATGTGGGGGTGTGAGTGAGTCTAGCCCTTCAGATGCTGACAGCAGACTGGACTCACTCACTCTCTACCCTGCTGCTCTCTCGTCCAGGCGGGAGCAGCTGGAGACCGCCCTGCCCGGTGCCCGTCTTCAGCAGTGACCTGCTGAGCGGGGAGGAGTGGAAGGGGCGGTAGGCAGGGTTCTGAGACGGCCCGGGGTTTCCGGCCCCTGGTGCACACACAGCTTCTCCCAGCGCAAACAAAAAACAACCTAGGTGCTGCCGTGAGCGTTCTGCAGATGTAATTAAGGTCCCAAGCTGGTGGCTGTTATGATGAGAATACCCAGGTGGGCCCCGCCTGACACACGAGCCCTTTAAATCTGGGTCTGGAGTTGGAGGAGAGGAAGGCAGAGATCTGAAGTGCAAGAGGGCTGCCACCTGAGGAGACTCTCCATCACCCACGTGAGAGGGCCGACCCCGCATTCTACCCCGGGACAGAGAACACAGTCCTGCCGAGCTGCACGACTGGGCGCTACTCAGGACGGGTTGTAAGCTGCCCAGTTTGGGGTGATCTGTTTTGCAGCAACACACAATGAGTGCAGAGGTTCTGTGATTTGGGGGTCTTTTTTTTTTTTTTTTAAAGACTGGGTCTTTCCCAGGCTGGAGTGCAACGGCATCATCACAGCTCACTGCAGCCTCAAACTCCTGGGCTCAAGCCATCCTCCTGCCTCGGCCTCCTGAGCAGCAGGTGCCATGGGGGCCGCAGGGGTCTCAGGTGCTAAGAACAGACAATGTATTCAGTGGGCGCTTCATGAGTATTTCAGCCTGCCTGCTCCATTGACGGGAGGTCAACAGGTCCGAGAGTTCTAGAAACAGAGTTCTACCCTTATCTGATTCCCACGGAGGGTGAGGTTGGGTGCAGGTCCCCCTGGGGTGCTAGGCAGCGCCTCACCTCTGCCCCGGGGCCTCCTTGAGCTGAGGCACCCCTGGGGGTCAGAAGGCCAGGACTTGGAAGGGAAGGTGGGGAGGGTGGCCGTGGGCAGGCCTGTCTCCTGGCCCCTAGGGAAAGAATTACCGAAGAGACTATTATGTGAGAACGAGAATAATTAGGCCATTAAAGAGATGGCCCAGGGAACCTGCCTCCCCATCCCCTACCCCCAGGACCGAACCTTGGACCCCACCTAAAGTTCCACCCCCACTGCAGGTGTCCCGGTCTCCATGGCAATCAGGAATCATTTCACAAATAGAAGATTAGGCTCATGGGGATGAGGGAGTCTCAGGGAGCAAAGTTTTCATTTATGGCACTTCGGTGTCGTGAACTAAAAATAAAACCCTGAGTCCCCACCAACTGAACCAACCTGGTCTCGGTCAAGGGGACCCCAGAGAAAACCTTAACACTGAGTTCCCAGCCATGATGTGGCGGGAGGTATAGAGCACAGTAACACGTGCGTGTGTTCTCTTCGTAAAGGCCCGTGACTCCTCCTACAGCTTGTTCAACACGCACATTTAGCCACCCTAGCCCAGCAGAAAATCCCGGTCCTTCTTGCCTCTCCCCTGAAACACGTGTTCCTGGCTTCGTCCGGAGTAGAGCTTCCCAGCCCGCCAGAATGCCCCCGCGAGCCGAGAACCCTTCACGAGAAATAAAGCTCTCCTTTCTCCAAGGCATAAACTTCATTTTGTTTGTTTGTTTGTTTTTTTAGTTAACTGTGTGAAGGTGTCAGGCCAGCTCTTGCAGCCAAATTTTATCCAGAATGACTAAGTGCAGAGAGTAGAAAACACAAGCTGTCCTCCTGGCCCTGTGCCTGTTAGCAGAATGGCTGTGGTGACAGAGGGCAGCATTAGGGTGCTTTGGGCCTTAAATCACAGAATCTCTAACTCTCAGAGGCTGAAGCAATGCTTCTAATTGCCTCACAAAGTCTGAAGGGAGGCCATGGAGTTGGTGAGTTTTCTTGGCTTGCCCCACAGTGGCAAGGTGGCTGCAAGGGCTCCGGGCATCATATCCTCCTAGGACAATGTCCAAAGCAGAAAGGAGGGGTGGGTGACAAAGGGGCTTCTCTTCTCACAGCTCTTTTATCACAGGATCCTGCTTCGCCCAGAAGGTTTGAACAACTTCACCTTATTTCTTATAAGCCAGAAGGAGTCGCATGCTCATTCCTGGACCAAGCACTTTATGGAAAACGGAACCATCACCGAGAAAGAAGTGATAGGCACCTTCTTGACGTGTCTGGTCCCTGTGGTGGACAGTCTGGGCCATTCCCTCCCCACATCCATGTCTTCTAGCAACAGCCCCTCACTTTGCTTCGCACAATCACTCTACCTCTCCACACGGCCTGCCCTGTCCCATGGGCACGCACCCACACAGGCGTGCACACGCACACACACGCACACTCAGGGGCACAGGCACACGTGCGCTCACGTTTGGTCCATGTGGTTCCTTCGGGACGAGCCTGATCTTTCAGGACTGGACTGACAGCCGAGGCCCAAGTCAGCCAGACGCTTTACCCCTCCGGCCCCAGAGACTCGTTTGGGGATGAATGTGTGATTCCACCAGAGGCCCCGAGACTCCTTCCCAGGACTTTGTTGGTGCCATCTGGAAAGATCTGGCCCATTTGCCCTGGGGTTGCCCAGTGCACAGGCTATGAACCCAGAGCTCCCGGGCCACCTGTCCCTCCACATGGACAGCCGGCTGGAGAAGGGGGCTGACCCTGGCTCCGGGTTACAGGGGCTGCTCCATCTCCCCCTTGCCTTAAGACAGTCTGAGTAGGATTTCTGTCCTTGTTCCCCTGAGAGTACTAATCACTTTTTTAAAAAAACAGAGTCTCACTCTGTCCCCCAGGCTGAAATGCAGCGGTGTCATCATAGCTCACTGCAGCCTCAAGCTCCTGGGCTCCAGTGATCCTCCTGCCTCAGCCTCCGAGTAGCTGGGACTACAGGTGTATGCCACTGTGCCTGCTAATTTTTCTATTTTTAGTAGAGACAGGGTCTCGCCCTTACCCAGGCTGGTCTCGAACTCCTGACCTCAAGTGATCCTCTCACCTCGGCCTCCTAGGCGTGAGACACTGAGCCTGGCCTGAGAGTGCTAACCTTGTAATAGTCCCCAGGGAGGACAGACTCAACTGAATGTCCCCGTGGATGTGGGAGTGAACACAGGGCAGGCTGTGTGCGTAGGCAAATGAGGTTGCTTTTGTCACCTGGTAACTTTAAGGTCACTCCAGGAAAAGTCAGTATTTCCTAGTTCTAAAAATACGGAGAAAAAGAATTCAAAATTATGAGTGCATGTTTTCTCTCCTTAAAAGGAATACCACCCCAGACTGCAAGATTTGCCCTCTGACTTTTAAAGTGTCTCTGCACATGAATGAGCGTCTGCGGCTGGCCTTCCAGGCGGCTATCCCCGGCCTCCCAGAGGCCCCTGCTCTGAGCGTGTGCGTGAGCACGGGGAGCCCCAGCATGGCCACTTAGTCCCAGGTCTCCAGGTGCGCTTAGGAAGGGGGCGTGGAAGCAGCGAGGAAACGTGTGGTCTGGAGGGACGCTCGCTGGAGGCGGCCATGTCTGTCTGGCTGCCACTGCGCGCGGGGGAGGCAGCAGGGCCGTCCGGCAGGAGGAGGACAACGTTTCTATCATGTTCCGAGCTTTACGTTTTGTGCAGAAGGAAATCAGAGGTCATAGAGGGCGCAAAACCGCCCTGAGACTGGGCTGACCATTTTGACTGAAGCAAGGCTTCTTCAAGTGTGTGCATCAGACGGCACGCTTACTGCTCACTGAGTCCACCTTGCTGCGCCACAGGCCAACTCTGCGAGCAGAATCCTCCGCAGAGCATGAAGGCTAGTGTCTCCGGGAGGTTCCAGGACAGATGCTCGGTGTGAAGCAGGGATCAAGAAGATGGCTTGATAGGGGCACTTTGTTGATCTGTAATGGTTTAAAAAGGCAGAATAGATAGAAAAGGTGTTGCTGAGAAAGGCCTCAGCCCCCACAGGATGGCACAACCTTGAGTTGCACCCCCGCCATGTTCCAAAATCTGTTACTCTGCTTTATAGGCTCAGAAATTTGATTTCAACAGCAGACTTAGAAGTTGGAAGTCTTTGGGGTCAGAGTCACATTTACAAAACTCCTAGGAGACTGATGTATAAACCACACACTCTATTTAGAACTTACTGAAGGGATGAGAGCAAGCCCACTGGATGCTGTGTTGCAAATCTAGTTCTTCTCTCCTAGTTGGCACATCTTGGTTGGGCGCCCAGCTGCTTTCGGGACTCTTGGTGAGCCTGGAGTCAGAGCAGGGGGTGACTTGCCCGACCTCCATGGCAGGTGTTCTCCGGCCGGGGCAGCCCAGGGTAAAGGGGTTCTCTCAACCCCAAAGCGCTGCACTCGCTGCCAAACACCAGTCTGGGAACTTGCCTTGTGTCAGCGGAGCCTCGTTCCGCAGGACGCACAGCGCGCCCCGGTTAGAGTTCCGAGAGGTTAACACAGGTCACCTGAGGTCACTCTCAGATCTGTTCTTAGTCATTTCTACACAGGCGTTCTCTTCCCTTAGATTAAAAGAGATTTTTTTATTTATAAAAAAATAAATTCTTTTTTGCTCACCGTAGAAAACCTGGAAAACCCAGGAAACACGAGGAAAAAAACACCCCCATTGCTACAACTGAGCACTTTGCAGACTCTGTTCCATGCAGATACATTCGTATTCTTTGTAACAAAATAAATGGGGTCATACTCCACTTACTGCCTTGGGAACTTTGCTTTCCCTTCAGCAGCAGGCTCTGACGCTTTCCCGCGTCAGCGAATACCCTGCGGCGCGGGTTTAGTACAGTCCGCGCGGTGGATGCAACGCCACCTATTCAGCTGTGACCTCCTGCACGTCTTGGGTTCCTAAGTTCCTCGTCGGCAGCAACCTGCCCTTGCGCTCTGTGGGCCCCTGGCAGGCAGGAGGCCACGCAGTCCACCCGTGCAAAACCCCAACTCAGAAACGGGCTCCCCAAACGGTTCCAGTCACTGTCCTTGCCACAGCCGTTCTTCATAAGGAGTAGGACCCCTCGGAAGGGTGCTGGGACTCACCCTGTGCTCTCCAGAGCCAGGGGGGCACCTGCCCTGTGCCCCCTTCCCCCGCCCCCACCGTGTCCCAGGCTCTGCTGCAGCACAGGGACAGAGGCGACGCCCCTGCTCCAGGACAAGGAGCAGGCAGGGGAGAGGGGAGGAGAAGGGGCGGCCCCAGGTGAGAGGGGAACAGGAGCCAGGAGATCCCCGGGAGCTTGTTTTAACCCTGCTGCTCTGTGACTCTGGGGCCTCACTCAGCTTTTCCGTGCCTCAGTTTCCTCATCTGTAAACAGAGGGCCTGGGAGTAGAGGCCTCCAAGGAGGCCCGGGGCTGACGTCCTTTGTTTCATCAGGCTTGCAGGGAGGAGGCAGTAACAAACCTTCCTCCTCCTCCTGTCGGGGTGGGGTGCAAAGAGCCAGGGAAACATGTCCCCCCTGGCAGGGCACCCTCCCCTAGGGCGAGTTTGCTCTTCCCACGTGGGATCGTGTGATGGGCGGGGCCCAGCGCCGCCGGTGGGATCCTGGGGCGGAGACGGCACACAGGGCCCACCCTGGCCCCCGCCCCGCTGTTCCGCAGGGGCGGCAGCATGAAGAAACGGGCGGTCTCGCCTGCTTGGGTGAGGCCGGGGAGGGGCTGCAGATGTGGTCACGTGGCCGCAGGGGTCCGAGGTGCCCCCTGGGAAGCCAGGGCTGGAGCCCAGCACAGGCGCTGGGTCCCCCACTCCACAGGGAAGGCCTTGGACGCGGTTCCCGACACGGGTGGCCTCTGGCCGTGGAAATGGTCAGGTGCCCCGTTTCCACCTGTGCTGGGTGACGCTGACCTCACCTGGGACAAGAAGTAGCGTCTGAGGTTGGGAGGGCCCCACCTGTGTCCAGCGACGTGGGAGACAACCGGGTGCCGCTCACTCACCTGGGCGGGGATGGGTGGCTACCGGCTCCTTCCGCATCTGGGGACCGTTTCCCGGAACCATGACAGCTCGAGTGCGGGAGCCAGATCTCTGCGAGCTCTGACCCTTTCCGCCTGTCCTGTCCCCAAGGCCCTTAAACCGAGGTTAATCATTCACACGGCCTGGGACCCACAGGTACAAAGTTCTCTCCCTCCCCCCCATACCTGCAGAAGCCGGCCTGTGGACTTAGGGTTCCAAGGAGCACAGAGCGTTGTTTATTTCAATCATTAAAATATTTTCTATGAAATAAATGTTGGCTGAAAAAAAATTAGAAAGTATAGGAAAGTGCAAACAAAAAAATAAAAACCACCGGCAAGCTCACCAACTGGAGATAACCCAACTATCGGTAACAATTCATTGTGTTTCCTCCCAGGGTTTTTGTTTCGTTTTTCTGCTAACTCGGTCAGGGTCCGCTAGGAATTTATTACAGAAACCACTGGAAATGTTTACAACACTATGAGTTTCATGCGGGGAATTGGTTGCATGACAATAGAAGAGCAAACAGCATAACCCGGTGGCAATAGGGTCACCAGATAAAATTTAGGAATGATGGATAAATAACAAATAATTTTTTGGTCTAAGTATATCCCATGCAACATTTGTTATTTGAAATTGAAATTCACATTTAGCTGGGCACACATTTTAAAGAATTGCTTTTGTTTTCTAAATCTAAACTTTGCTAAATTTCTAGCAATCCTAGCTGGAGAGGTAACTCTGATTGGCATCCCCGGGGGACCCAGCCCTGGCTGGGGAGATCGAGGGAGGCCATGGTGCTGCCCCAACCAAGAACTACGGTCAGGCACTAAGGTCCGGGGGCCTTTTCCGCCCTGGGAAAGCTGGACAAGAGGCCTGCTTGCTGGGGATGGATCTCAGAGGGGAAGTAGCTGTCCTGTACGTGCTGTCCAGGTCCCCTGGCCCAGACCTCTTCCCGCAACCCTCCCCCTCCGCTGGCCCCCTTGCCTCTGTGTGAGCTTTGCATGTTGATGCCCGTGTGCTGTTGGCCCAACACGCCCCATGATGCAAGCCACGAAGATGAATCCAGCGTGCACGGAGCAGGCTGGCTTCGCCCTCCCTCCCGTGTGGTCTACGCTCACTGTCCTCTTTCCCCTTTCTCCCGTCTACTCCTCTATTAGGAAATGGGAGTGTTAGGGCTTGAATTGTGTGCCCCCCAAACAGATATGTTGGGGTCCTGA
>NW_012139191.1:5490106-5500115 GCF_000956105.1 Propithecus coquereli | reverse complement strand
TTGCAGACTCTGTTCCATGCAGATACATTCGTATTCTTTGTAACAAAATAAATGGGGTCATACTCCACTTACTGCCTTGGGAACTTTGCTTTCCCTTCAGCAGCAGGCTCTGATGCTTTCCCGCGTCAGCGAATACCCTGCGGCGCGGGTTTAGTACAGTCCGCGCGGTGGATGCAACGCCACCTATTCAGCTGTGACCTCCTGCACGTCTTGGGTTCCTAAGTTCCTCGTCGGCAGCAACCTGCCCTTGCGCTCTGTGGGCCCCTGGCAGGCAGGAGGCCACGCAGTCCGCTCGTGCAAAACCCCAACTCAGAAACGGGCTCCCCAAACGGTTCCAGTCACTGTCCTTGCCACAGCCGTTCTTCATAAGGAGTGGGACCCCTCGGAAGGGTGCTGGGACTCACCCTGTGCTCTCCAGAGCCAGGGGGGCACCTGCCCTGTGCCCCCTTCCCCCGCCCCCACCGTGTCCCAGGCTCTGCTGCAGCACAGGGACAGAGGCGACACCCCTGCTCCAGGACAAGGAGCAGGCAGGGGAGAGGGGAGGAGAAGGGGCGGCCCCAGGTGGGAGGGGAACAGGAGCCAGGAGATCCCCGGGAGCTTGTTTTAACCCTGCTGCTCTGTGACTCTGGGGCCTCACTCAGCTTTTCCGTGCCTCAGTTTCCTCATCTGTAAACAGAGGGCCTGGGAGTAGAGGCCTCCAAGGAGGCCCGGGGCTGACGTCCTTTGTTTCATCAGGCTTGCAGGGAGGAGGCAGTAACAAACCTTCCTCCTCCTCCTGTCGGGGTGGGGTGCAAAGAGCCAGGGAAACATGTCCCCCCTGGCAGGGCACCCTCCCCTAGGGCGAGTTTGCTCTTCCCACGTGGGATCGTGTGATGGGCCGGGGCCCAGCGCCGCCGGTGGGATCCTGGGGCGGAGACGGCACACAGGGCCCACCCTGGCCCCCGCCCCGCTGTTCCGCAGGGGCGGCAGCATGAAGAAACGGGCGGTCTCGCCTGCTTGGGTGAGGCCGGGGAGGGGCTGCAGATGTGGTCACGTGGCCGCAGGGGTCCGAGGTGCCCCCTGGGAAGCCAGGGCTGGAGCCCAGCACAGGCGCTGGGTCCCCCACTCCACAGGGAAGGCCTTGGACGCGGTTCCCGACACGGGTGGCCTCTGGCCGTGGAAATGGTCAGGTGCCCCGTTTCCACCTGTGCTGGGTGACGCTGACCTCACCTGGGACAGGAAGTAGCGTCTGAGGTTGGGAGGGCCCCACCTGTGTCCAGCGACGTGGGAGACAACCGGGTGCCGCTCACTCACCTGGGCGGGGATGGGTGGCTACCGGCTCCTTCCGCATCTGGGGACCGTTTCCCGGAACCATGACAGCTCGAGTGCGGGAGCCAGATCTCTGCGAGCTCTGACCCTTTCCGCCTGTCCTGTCCCCAAGGCCCTTAGACCGAGGTTAATCATTCACACGGCCTGGGACCCACAGGTACAAAGTTCTCTCCCTCCCCCCCATACCTGCAGAAGCCGGCCTGTGGACTTAGGGTTCCAAGGAGCACAGAGCGTTGTTTATTTCAATCATTAAAATATTTTCTATGAAATAAATGTTGGCTGAAAAAAAATTAGAAAGTATAGGAAAGTGTAAACAAAAAAATAAAAACCACCGGCAAGCTCACCAACTGGAGATAACCCAACTATCGGTAACAATTCATTGTGTTTCCTCCCAGGGTTTTTGTTTCGTTTTTCTGCTAACTCGGTCAGGGTCCGCTAGGAATTTATTACAGAAACCACTGGAAATGTTTACAACACTATGAGTTTCATGCGGGGAATTGGTTGCATGACAATAGAAGAGCAAACAGCATAACCCGGTGGCAATAGGGTCACCAGATAAAATTTAGGAATGATGGATAAATAACAAATAATTTTTTGGTCTAAGTATATCCCATGCAACATTTGTTATTTGAAATTGAAATTCACATTTAGCTGGGCACATATTTTAAAGAATTGTTTTTGTGCTCTAAATCTAAACTTTGCTAAATTTCTAGCAATCCTAGCTGGAGAGGTAACTCTGATTGGCATCCCCGGGGGACCCAGCCCTGGCTGGGGAGACGAGGGAGGCCACAGTGCTGCCCCGACCAAGAACTACGGTCAGGCACTAAGGTCCGGGGGCCTTTTCCGCCCTGGGAAAGCTGGACAAGAGGCCTGCTTGCTGGGGATGGATCTCAGAGGGGAAGTAGCTGTCCTGTACGTGCTGTCCAGGTCCCCTGGCCCAGACCTCTCCCCCGCAACCCTCCCCTTCTGCTGGCCCCCTTGCCTCTGTGTGAGCTTTGCGCGTTGACGCCCGTGTGCTGTTGGCCCAACACGCCCCATGGTGCAAGCCACGAAGATGAATCCAGCGTGCACGGAGCAGGCTGGCTTCGCCCTCCCTCCCGTGTGGTCTACGCTCACTGTCCTCTTTCCCCTTTCTCCCGTCTACTCCTCTATTAGGAAATGGGAGTGTTAGGGCTTGAATTGTGTGCCCCCCAAACAGATATGTTGGGGTCCTGATCCCTGGGCCCTCAGAATGTGACCCTACTTGAAGATAGGGTCTTAATCAGGTGACGATGGAGTCATAGGATGGGCTCTAATCCCGCATGACTGGAGTCCTTATTTATAAAAAGGGGAAATCTGGACCCTGAGACAGACACGCACAGGGCAGACACGTGAAGGGACAGGGAGGAGATGCCGTGTGTTTGGAGTGACGTATTCACAGGCCGAGGGATGCCAAGGCCTGCAGGAGACACCAGGACTGCAGGAGGCCAGGAAGGACCCTCCCCTGGAGCTGTCGGGGTGACACCTCGACAGAATTCCAGCCCCCGGAACTGTGGGAGAACACGCTTCTGTTGCCTAAGCCACCCAGTCTGGTATTTTGCTACTGCAGCCCGGGGAAGCCAAAACTGAGTTAATTCTCCCAGTGCGGCGGAAATAAGTATCCTTTCAAACACGACCTAGCGCGAGGGGTAATTAGACCAGTGACCTGCTTTCCTGTATGAAATGGTTGCGTGGCAGTCGAAATGTTGAAAAACAGTATATTTCAGGACTCAAAAGAGGCACTTGCTCAGGACTTTTCTTGCAAAATAAAGAATCCCTTTGTAGACCAAATGCATAGACTTATCTTATGGGTACTGACACTGATTTGGTTTGCTCAGAAATAAGAAACATGAATTTAGATGTCTTGTATTTAAAAAGCCAGTTGCAACCATCGTCCAGCCCACCCTGCCCCTGGGAAGCGCTGGGAGCAGCCGCGAGTCCCGCAGCGCCCTCCGGACCCTCCAGTTTTCAGGCTTCCCTCTCCACGGGCAGAAGGCCACGAGGGGAGGTCTGTGGTCAAAGGTCTCGATGCCAACCGCGCTGATGCCTGGTGCGGAGCACGCGTGCTCTGGATGCTGGCTGGGCCGGGACTATTCTTAGCAGCCGGACTGGGCAGCAGGAGGCCTGGGGGGCGGGGGTGAGGGGATTGGATTCTGGTGGAGCTGGAGCAGTCACCCCAGGCTGGCCGGCCACCCTCCTTCCCGGCTGGAGTTCTGGGCGAGCGCTCCCCTGGGCGCTGAGTCGCCTCCTCAGCTGAGTGGGGCAACACCTGGAAAGTTGGAAATGGGAAGTGACTCGAGAGTTTGGCCCTTGCCCTGCTCTGACTCCGGGGCGGGTGGCCCAGACCTTGGAAAGGACGGACCTGCCCTGCCCGGTACCGGCTGCTGACCCCGGAAGCCTAATGGCTGGCGATGAGGGCAGGAGGAAGCAGGTGGAAGCCCTTCCTGGCTTCCCACGTCTCACGATGTGTGGACATGATGCCACGGGGTTAAACGAGAAAGGGATACGCAGGGCTTAGCCCACGAGGAAGTGACGGATCAGAGCCAGCCTATGGCGGGGGCCATGGGCTGTCAGGGGTTGGGGCCCAGCTGCCATGAGGTCCCCAGGCCCAGGGCTCAGCCTCCCTCCCCTTGCAGGAGCCGCCGTTTGCCACGGGTGCGGACCCACCTGTGGGCTGCTCCCTCTTCCTGGTTTCCTGGCTGGAGAAGACCGGGTCAGTGTGTCAAAGTGGAGAGGAGCTGGCTCTCCGCAAAGAAACCCAGGTACAAAGTCTGATACCCACTTCCCAGAGTCGCCTTCAGAGAGGCCATTGGCCCAAACCACCTACAGATCACAGACTGCTTGTGGGAGGCGTTGGAGATCACCTGGCTTGATGTTTGCCAAAGTGTGTCACTTGGAGAAAGTTCTGAAGGATGGATACTCTTGGATAAATGGCCTGCAGGACTTTTCAGGGCCTTGACTAAGCACACATGCTCAGAGACTCAATACACAGAATGTGGGGTGCAGCATTCCACGGGTGTCTTTGAGTGAAAACTTTTTTAAAAAGTCAGGCTTATTGAGATATGATTGACAAACAGTAAAACCCATCATTTTCAGTGTACAGTTCTCCGAGTTTTGCCTAATGCTCACGATTGTGTAGCCAAGACACAGAACACCACCCCCAAGCCACCCCCTTGCCCTGGCGGCCCGTCTCCCCCGCCCAGCTGCAGCCCCTGCAACCACTGGCCAGTTTTCCGTCTCTGCGGTTTTGCCTTTTCCAGCTTGTCTTCCCGATGGAATCCCACAGTGCTCAGTTGTCCGTGTCTGGCTGCTCTTACTCAGCACGACGCGTTTGAGTCACCCACGTGGCAAGTATCAGCGGCTTGTTCCTTTCTGCGGCGAGTAACATCCGCGCGGGGCTGGCGTGCCGTCGTCGGTGTGTCCGTACAGCGGGTGACGGACACGTGGGGCGTCTCAGTCGGGGACAATTGTGAATCAAGCTGCCATGAACATTTGCACACCAGGTGTTGGGCGGGCACTGGTTTCTACTTCTTGGGTGAATACCTAGGGTGAGGATTCCGGCTCATTTGGTAAGTGTCTGCCTAACTTTGTAAGAAACTGTCGACCCGTTTGCAAAGCGGCCGTACCATTTTGCACTCTCATCACTGGCGAACGTGACTCCATTCGGGCCGCGTCCCCGCCGGCGCCCGGCGTTGTGTTCATTACTTGTTGCCATTTTAGCCATGCTGTGGACGCACGTTTAGCTCGCTGCGGCTTTGATTTGCGCTGCCCTGGTTGATGACATCACCAATTAAGCACACGAATCAGGGCTAGCACCCGTTCATGTGCTTCTCTTCGTCTGTCTTTTTTGGCAAATACCTTTGGGTTTGTTTGTTTGTTTTGATGAGTATTTTCTGGGAAATGCTTTCCTGGCCCATCTCTTTATCTGAAAGATGACGAGGACAGTCAGAGCCAGAGAGTGGCGAGACTCGCCCGAGGTGGCCCAGTTCGCAGCACAGCTGGAACGAGAACGCGGACGGCTCTGCCAAGCGGCTCCTTCTCTTGTGCAGAAAGGTACGGAGAGGAAATGGAAGACCCACAGCGGCTGAGCGAGATTCATCTTCCTGGCTGGGCGCGGTGGCTCACGCCTGTAACCCTGGCACTCTCGGAGGCCGGGACAGGAGGATCCCTTCAAAACCCCTTTCGTCCACACTCTGCCCCAGAAACCTCAGTTCTGTCACTGTGTCCTCTTCCTTTGTCACCATACTTAAAGGTGTTTTACACCTCAGTTTCCTGGATGCATTTGTCCCTCAACACCATCCACTCAATCCGCACCTTCTGGAAGCTCCCGGAGTGCTTTTCCTCGCATCTGGTCCTTTGCACACGCTGGAGCCTTTGAGATGGGTGTCGGGTCCGAAACCCGCCCCTCCCCAGCTTTGCACACGTGCCTCGGGCGCCGTGTGAGCTCGGCATGGCCCCCCCGTGGGGTGGAGCGCGTTGTCCTGAGGACAGCAGGGAGTCCCCTGTTCCACTCCGCCCAGCGGCGACAGAGACAGACGGACCACAGAGAGCGGGACCTAGGTGGGCCCCAAACACATGCCTCTGGAGCCTTCGTCAGGTGTTGCTGCCGCTCCTCACGGAGTGGAGACTCGCCAGGGAGCTCCGCTTCCAGAGCGAGCTACGCAGCCGGCAGGCGGCCGCCGGCCCACTGAGGCAGAGTTCCACTTGCCGCACACCTCGCGGCTGCGTTGTCCAGCCGGGCCGCCCCTTCCCTTAGCTCCCAGCACCCCTTGTCTGTCTCCAAAATCCAGTTCCCTCTCAAAGGGCAGAGGTCAGGCAACATGCTAGAGACAGAGAGGGGCCGGGAGTGGACTTGCCAGTTTACTGCATGACGCCGCGTCCGTCACTTGACCCTTTGAAAACTCAGCTTTTGTACCTGGAAAAGTGGGATGGATGAGAGCGGCGGTGAGAATTCGAGGACTGTCACAAGCAAAATGCTCAGGTGCAGTGGGCGGCACGTAACAGAGCTCAGGGAACAGCGACGATCGTTATTAATGGAATGCAGCTTTCCAGTAGGCAGGCGGCCCGGAGCTGCCCGCGAGAGCTGGTGTCTGTTGGAGTCGCCGGCACACCTGCCGCCGTCTTGTTTGCTCAGGCGATTACTCACCTGCTGCCCGGCTACGCTGGGGCCAAGCGGCTCCTCCCTGGGCCTGGACATGCAGTCCTGGGCCTGTGACATTGCCAGCTTCCCTGGGATCGTGACAACAGGCAGGTTGACAATGTCGGCCAGACTTAGCTGGGTCTTTTGGGGAAGTCCCTGCTGCAGCCAGGTCCTGCGAGGAGCAGGGCGGTTTGCAGGGTGCGGGCCCTGCCCAGGACAGCTTCCCGGCACGCAGGGCTTCCGAAGCCATGGCAGAGTGGATGAGGGCAGGACCGGAGCGGGCAGACCTGGGCTGGGCAGGCAGGTCATGGGGGGCTTGTAACCTGGGTGAGACTCAGGCTCCTGGACAGCCTCTGCCACATCATGAGCCTCTGGACCTTGACCAAGTTACTACGTCCACCCGTGCCTCCGTTTCCTCATCTGTAAAATGGGAATCACAAACTCACACAGCTCGTTGTCTCTGCTCAGCAAGGTGGCCCCGACTACCCTATTTCCACTGTGCCACACGCAGCTCCTTCTAGCACATTCTGTGAGGTGTGTCTCAGGTTTGAGCGATCTGTCTCCCCAGAGAGGCTGCAATAAGCTCATGGAGGCAGGGGCCAGAGCGGCACCGTGCAGAGGGCAGGCGCTCAGTAAGCGTTCGCAGAGTGGATTCAGCCCCGGCAGGGCTATGCGAGAACAAGATGAGTTAACACGTGAAAACTCCGGGAACCGTTCCTGCGATGGGCTGCGGTGACATGAGAGTCCCAGCACGTGGGGGAAGCCAGACCACAGGGCAGGTTCTCTGGGTTCCACCTCTGCCCAACACTGCGTGGCACACACAGCAGCGGGCAGCACGGGAGAGGAGCCGGCACGGGCGTGGGGCCAGCAGGGCTGCGGTGGCTGAGGAGCCGAGGCAAACACAGGCAGCGTCCCCGGGACCTGCCCTACGGGTTCCCCACGCCTTCCTGATCGCCACCAGGAGCTGCCAAAGACAGCAGCACGACGGGTCCTGTTACCAGGTGGGTCGGGGAATCTGAAGCCACCTGTCTCTGCCGCGTTGGCAACCACTGACAAACGCATCAACTCCACTCACTCTCCTAACACGGGACGCTGACCCTACAGGGGAGGTATTGTCCCCATTGTATAGATGGAGATACTGAGGCTCTCAGAGGCAAAGTGGCTCACCCAGGCTCTCACTGTCACTAAACACCCTGGCCAGGACTTGATCCCAGGATGGGACACCACCGTCTGCTGCTCAGAGGATGGGTGACCTGAAGGTGCGCTGAGGAGAAGGGCCGGGAGGACCCCACCTGTCCCGGCAGGACTGGCGATGGGGTGGGTGGTCCTTCTCGAGCCACGGCCTGTGGCTGGGGCGGGGGATGGAGGGAGGGAGGGTTGACTTTATGCTGCAAAGAGAGACTGCGTGATGGTTCATTTTAGGTGTCAGCTTGACGGGGCCGGGGGGTGCCCTGATTTGATGTTATTTCTGGGGGTGTCTGGGAGGCTGTTTCTGGATGAGATTAGCATTTGAATCGGGGCCTCAGTAACACAGGCGGCCCTCCCCGTGCAGGTGGGCGGCATCCAGTCACTGATGCGAGAATGGACCCAAAGGCGAGGAGGGAGGACTGCGCCCCTCCGGCTCCCCGCCCGCCTGCGGGGTTGTCGCGGCTCATCTCACCGTCTTTGTCCCTGAGACTGGGAGTCAGGCCATCGGCTGCCCTGGTTTCCAGGCCCGTGGACTGGGGCTGAGTCACACCACTAGCGGCTTTCTAGGGTCTCCCGTTTGCACATGGCGGGAGTGGGACTTCTCGGCCTCCATAAGCACAGGGACAAATTCCTCATGATAAGTCAATCTCTCTCTCTCTGTACATACGTGTACATGTACATGTGTCTCCTATGGCTCTGTCTCTCTGGGGAACGCTCATCCCCTCTGCCTTGATTATACACAGCTGAAAACTTGGAGGAAACGTCCCCTGACTTGCAGGAGGCCCCTGCTGTCCCCTCTAAAGACAGTTCCACCGGGGACAGAGCGCTGCGGACATTGGGCCCCAAAGATAGCGGGTTCTCTGTGACCCTTCCTGCCTCGCATCTCCACACTGGGAGCTGGCCGAACCTCACAGGTGTGCTAAGCTGACTCCACACAGCCCAGCTCGTGCAGGGCGAAGGCACGTGGGGTGGCTCACCTGTGCGCTAGCCAGGGCTGAGGGGCCAAGGTGGCTACAGGGAGGTGGGTGGAGAAGCAGGTAAATGACAGGTAAGTGAACTCGTGTCACGGGGCAAGTGTGTCCCTCACCAGGAAGTGCAAGATGAGCAAGGTGCCGAAGTTGAGAATGGCCCAGGGTCCACTAGTGCAGGCTCCCAGGGCGGCCCTGGTCGCGAGTCAGAAGGCACCGCTGGCCGACCCCACGCGCACAGAGCACCACCGTCATCTTCAGAGCATTTGCACACTTGAGGATACAAATACACCGTGATCTCAGAGTTTTCCCCTAGGGAAAAATGGCAAGTAAAATGGGAAAATTAAGATCTTTTTTTCAGACGAGGAGTTATGAAGACGCAAGAATGTGTTTATATAATACATTTCCCTTTCTGGAGTGTGGTGGTCCATCACAGCTCACTGCAACCTCCAACTCCCGGACTCAAGCAATCCTCAGCCTCAGCCTCCCAAAGTGCTGGGACCACAGGCTGAGACACCACACCAGGCCCATTTCCCTTTTTGACCTAAAAATATGGTTTGTCTGCTCAAACTGAGGTACCCGTCTGACTGCCGTTAGGACGCCAGAGAGTTTACGTTTGCAAGACTATGCATGTTAGTGTTTCCTACTTTATTGTGTAAAGTGGTCTATCAAGTGTTCTGCCATGTTATCATGTGTTTATAACAGCCATGGCTGGGGAGAGCTGTGGAGTAGAGAGAGGGGTGTGTGGTCTCCCCTGCCAGGCCCCCGCCGCACCTGCAAGCGCGTGTCCAGTAGCAGTCTGTATGTGGGTACAGCAAGCCCTTGCACACCGGCCGCTGCACGGAAAGGAAGACGCTGTTTCTGAAGCCAGTGTCCACGGGGCACGAGCCACAGGCCCCGCGTCCGCTCCATCCTGTGGGTGCATCGTCTCCGTTAATCTGCGACAACTCCCGAGCAGGGAAGTTTCGAAGGCCCCAGGCAGAGAAGAGGCAGCGGAGGACAAGAGGAAACGTGTGTAAATCAGTGAGAGGTGGTTAGCGGGAGAGCAGGGACCCCAGATTCACTCAGAGGTCGCAGCTGTGGCACAGCACGAAGACCTGCCCTCAGCCCCGCAGCTGCTGCAATGGGCTCATTGTTCTGATCGGAAGGGCAGGGTGGGGGCGGAGGGCCACCGCGCCGCACCGTTGATGAGTGGCCTGGCCATGGCGGACCCTGCACACGGCGCTGGTCAACTAGAGGAGCGCTGGGTCCCACGGGCCCCGCCTTGGGAGAAGCCCAGCCAGTGGCCGCTGTGGCTCAGAGGACACGCGCTGACTCGGAAGTGCCGGGAAGGCCCAGGTTCCGTGCAGGCCTGCCGCTCCGACTGCTGGCTCGACCCTCCCTCCCC
>NW_012139191.1:5479506-5489271 GCF_000956105.1 Propithecus coquereli | reverse complement strand
TATTCACAGCTCAAAAAGAGAAATGTACAAACTCGTGTCCCTATGTTGGTAATTGTGCACACCCAGCTTATAATCATGGTCGTCTGAGCTATTGTGACGAACAAACTAAGTGTTTTGACAAGATCGATCCAAAACAGAGGCGGGTCACTGCAACATGCGCAGTCACCCCAAGAGCCGAGGTCTAGAGAAATCATATCTTTCACACACACAGATGTGCGAAAAGGACATCTCTCCATTTATCGAAGAGCCTCAAAGTATTTATATACACGTACAAGGCTTGCCCACAGGGTCAACTTTGTGATAATGCACATTCATGGAGTCAATTTGCAAAAAAATACATGACACAAATTAGACCTCTCTAAAGCTCTCTGCAGAATTTACACCTCCAGTATGGGAAGTGATGGAAAGATGAAATGCATAGCGTAGCAAACTGTGAAAAAGTAATGCTGATAATTTAAAATAGTGAAAAAAACACAAAAGCTGTCCTGCGATTGTGATTTTTGGGTTTTAGACATTAGGGGTTTTAGACTTCAGGGATTTTGATCTTTGGGGTTTCAACATTCAGGATTGTGTCTTTTGGGATCATGAGCCAATCCTGCTGGGATGCTGGGAACCGTGGAGGAGGGTTGATAAAATACGGTGCGTCCGTAGGGGAAGATTACGCATCCATGAAAAAGCACATTTCTGAGGAGCACAGAAGTGTGGGCACAATCGTAGAGGCAGACAGTGCTGGGAGACACAGAAGGGAAGACGCTTAAACTGCGTTTCCAGGAATAAGGGAGAGTTTTCCAGGCAAAGGTAGAGGTAGAAAGGCTCCAGACAGAGTTCAAGGTGCGCGAGGACTGAAGGTTTGAGGAACCGGTGCTCTGGGCTGGGCTGGGGGCCTTCGGGGAGGGCAGCTGCTGAGGGGCAGCAGGGGAGAGTTGGTTAGGTCCGGTGCCAAATGGGCTCATGTTTTAGACAAAAGGAAATATTGGAGGATTTTAAAGATCTCCCACCCCCATTATAAAGGTAGCAAGTTCTGCAGGCGCATAGTTTGGAAAATATGGAATGTAAGTGGGAAGATACGGATCTCCCCCATCTCACCCACTTGGCCAACGTGCTTATGGCCCTTGGCCGAACGTGCTGACAACGTTCCCTTCTAGGGTGTGGGTGGGTGGCCACGTATTACAAAAGAAGTTATTGTAGATTTTAATGTGTTATACATCAGTAACCTTCATGACTCTGTCTCCCCTAGGAAAGAGTGTGGACACCTCAGAATGAAGGACTGTGTCCCGCTGGATTCTGCTGCAAGCATTGGTGTGGCTCTGCTAAATTACTGCTGCACGGGCCGGCGGGTGGACGGTTGGGTAGGACGTCCTTCCGTGAAGTCATGTCTACACAATCCGGTGCCCTGCGTGAGTGGGATGACCTGCTGTGTTCTGCGGTGAGCAGGTCTATGCAAACCTACCCATAAAGGATGAGGAAGCCAGGAAACCAAAGAAGGAGGCCGACAAACCCAGTTTCTCGGAAATGTTTAATAGGGACTTAGGAACAGAAGCCATGTCTTGGGCAGCCAAGATTCCGGACGGCAGATCACGGCACTGTTTGTCCCCAGACCTAGAGCTTATCTATCTACCGTGGGGAAGAGTGTAGGGCAATTGAAGTCCACCCCTCAGGGAAAGACAAGAATTTGCCTAAGGGCAGGATTTACGATAAAAGTGGAAATCTCAGAGGCATTCCCGGAACTGGGGTTACTCCAAGATGGAGCCGATTTACCTCCACCGGGTGGAAAGGCCCTCGGAACAGGCGGCTCTGCCCCCACTGCTGGCAGCCTGGGCAGGCGTCCCAGCTCTCTGAAAGTGCTGGGAGACAATTTACAGACAGATGTCCCCACTCGGAGTTGGCATAAAGATTACTGTAAGCTGAAGACATTTGAGATTCAACAGATTCAGAGAAAAGCCCTCTTGGATCTTCCAATAGCTGATTAAAAACAGCAACTTCTGGGAAACGCGGCTACCATAAACCCCCTCTCTGGGGTTGGTGGGGAAGACCACTCACAGCTGTACAGACAAACATTACTTCAAAGTTTCTTAATGCTCATTTCTTCTAAAAACCCATTTTCTTTCCTAAAGAAACCTATTTGTTTACCCATAAAAGCCACCCCTTTGCTAAGTAGTTATATTAGCATTTAACTTTAGCCATTTAACAAGCCAGCTACTTCTGTTGTTGCCCCCTGTGTGCATATGAAAGAAATCCTTTTTCTCTTATTTACCTGTCTTTTGTCAGCTTAATTTGCAGGTTCCAGTAACTGAACCTAAGAGGGTAGAGGAAAATGTTTTTCCTTCCCTGTACAGACAATGGTCAGACCATTCATGACAAGGGAACTGCAACTTACAACTTCTGCAGCAGTTGGCGCAGAGTGGTCAGGAGTTGGCTGATGACTTCCAGCACCAGCTTTTCTGATTTTGTTCCTGCTTCTAATTTAGGGCCAACCAGAGAAAGCGAAATGTGCTCCCCTAGCCAATCCCACAGGATGCCTCACTTCCAGTGAACCCACTCCAGCTTCCTTGGGACCACAGCCTCCTCAGGGCGCACCTGGAGACTTTCGTCTACTACAAAGCTTTCCCCCTCCCCTGCCTGCCTTTGAGTCTCCGCCAAATGCAGGTGAAGGAGGCTGAGCCCCTGCTGTCGCCAGCTCTGAACACACGGTCCCTGCTCCTTCCCATCTGGGTGGTCTTCCTTTATTTCCACAAGGGGATAATAGTTCATAGTATCAGGCACTTGACAGTAACTGCCCGTCCTGCTTTGGAGCACGGGCCTTGGCAAGGCGCCCCTCCACCCCATATCTGACTCTCACACATGACGAGCTGGAGGGGTTCCAGAGATGGGAATATCTTAGATGGTATTTCCATCACTGGCTGCTTGGCAGAGAAAAAATAAAGAGGAACAACAAGGAAACGCTGCATTTGGGAGTTGAGAGCTAGCCATTTGGCAGTAAGGTACAGAGTAGCTTCCAGAAGCTGGAGTGCTGCATTTGGAGCTGGCTTCAGATCCTAGTGGCACTGATTTCTAACCTTAGCCAGGCACTTTCCTTGTCCCGAAAATAGGCCCGGTGCTAGTGCCTGTGTTGTAGGACCCACGAGGGACTCGGAGGAGGACGCAGGCAGACTGGCCCAGCGACTGAGGAGGCTGAGCAGAGGTGGGGCAGGCGGTTCTTGCTCACTGTCTTGGTGCACCCACCTCTTCCCTGGGTCAGGTCATGCTATGGGCTGCGGTCAGGCCTGGGAAGGGCGTTTCCAAAGTGGCATCCAAAAGCTAAGTGGGTGCTTACCCTCCCACATGAGCAGAAGCGAAGGATACGGCCACCCCTTTCCTGAGGGGCAGAGATAAGGGAGGATGTGGAAAGAGTCCCCAGGAAGCTCAAGACATGGAAGCAGAGCCTGGCCTCTGGCTGGACGAGCCGGGAGGGACCTGGGGCTGGAGGTCTCTGGGGATGGGAGAAGTTCCCATTGGTTTTGCTGCCTGGCCCTGGAAGGCGGAGGTTTAGATGCCCTTGTGCCCACGGCCTCGCTGGGTGCAGAACTCTGCACCTCACCTTCTGTGACAGGAGGGGATGGTGGACGCCCTGTCTTCCTCCAAGGAGTAGGTGAGTGTGGAGTGATGGAAAACCTGGAGTGACAATTCTTGTTGAAGATCAGGCAGGGTCCTTTGCTTCCTGGGGATGTGGGCGAGGCTGTCTCAGTGAGTAAGGGGGCAGAGGGCTTCCCACTGCTGAGTTTTGAGGGGATCACACAGACAGAGATCCTCCCTGAGCTTTGAGCAAAACTCCCTTTTGGAGAGGCATCTGTTTAGCACCAACCAGGCACCCTCCACCTATTACCTGAATTTTAGTGTGCCATGAAGCCACTGAGGCAGGTACTGCTAGCACCGCATCACAGGTGTGGGCCCCTGAGCATGAGGGGCTGTTATCTTGTCCGCATTCTCGCTGTCAGCAAGGGGGGAAAGGTGGTTTCCGATCTGCATTGAGAGGATGCCATGGTCTCACCATCTGCCCACATTTGCCCATGGATGAAACTGTATCTCTAGGAGGTCCCTGTTAAATCTCAAATGTGCAGAATCTGACCACTGTATTAGTTTCCTGTGGCTGCTCTAACAAATTACCACAAACTTAATAGCCTAAAACAACACACATTTAAATGATGTTGGGAAAACTGGATATCCATGTGTAGAAGAATGAAATTAGACCCTTATCTCACACCATACAGAAAATCAACTCAAAATGAATGAAGGACTTAAACATAGACCTAAAACTGTCAAACCACTAGAAGGAAACATAGAGGAAAGGCTCCATGACATTGGTCTGGGCAATGGTTTTTTAGATATGATGCCAAAAGCACAGAAGACAAAAGTGAGAATAGACAAATGGGATTACATCGAACTAAAATCTTCTGCACAACCGAGTAAGCAATAAACACAGCGAAGAGACCTATGGAATGGGAGAAAATATTTGCAAACCATCATTTGATAAGAGTTTCATATCCAAAATATATAGGGAACTCAAACAACTCAATAGCAAGAAAACAAATAACCCGATTAAAAAATGGGCAAAGGACCTGAATAGACATTTCTCAAAAGGAGACACACTAATGGCCAAGGGGTATATGAAAAGATGCCCAACATCACTAATCATCAGAGAGTGCAAATAAAACCACAATGAGATGTTACCTCATGCCTGTTAGAATGGCTATTATCAAAACGATGTAAGATGAGCATTGGAGAAGATGTGGAGAAAAGGGAACCTTCACGCGCTGTTGGTGGGAATGCAGATTAGCACAGCCATTGTACAATACAGTAGGGAGGGTCTTCAGAATTTACAAGTAGAGCCATCATGTGATCCAGCGATCCCACTACTGTGTCTACATCCAAAGGAAATGAAATCAGTACTTTGGAGAGATAGCTGCACTCGTGTGTTCATTGCATTCACAACAGCCAAGAGATGGAATCACCCTAAGTGTCCATGAACAGACGAATGGATGAAGAACTGTAGCAGGCACACAATCGAATACTATTCAGTCTTTAAAAAGAAGGAAATCCTGTCATTTGCGGCAACATGGATGAACCTAGAGGACATAGGTTAACTGAAATAAGCCAGGCACAAAAACACAAATAACACATGATCTTATTTATGTGTAGAATACGAAAAATTGGACTCACAGAAGCGGAGTAGGATGGTGGTTGCTGGGGCTGAGGAGGAGGGTGTGGGATTGGAGAGATACTGGTCAAAGGATAGGAAATTTCAGCTAGACGGGAGGAGAAAGTTCAAGAGATCTATTACACATCATGGTCACTAGTAACGATGTGTTGTCTTCTTGAAAATGGCTAAGACGGTAGATGTTAAGTGTTCTCACCACATAAAAATGACAGGTATGTGAGGTAATGCTGATGTTAATTAGCTCAGTTTCGCCATGTATATATTGTGGAACAGAATATCATGTTATATGCCACAAATACATGCAATTTTTATTGCCAATTAAAAAATAATGAATTTTAAAAAATAAACTGAGAAAAAAATTGGGAAAAAACACTCCACAAATTTATTCTGCTCTGGTTCTGGAGGTCAGAAGTCCACCTTGAGTCTCAGGGGGGCTAACATCAAGGTCCTGGCAGGGCCAGGGTGGGGATCCAGGGGTGAACCCGTTCCCTGCCTCACGAGCTTCTAGAGGCCCGTGGCTGTGTCACTCCAATCTCTGTGCCTTCTGTCACTCTGCTCCTCTGCCTCTGCCTTATAAGGGCCACTGTGGTCACACAGCCCCACCTGGGTAACCCCGGCTACTCTCCCATCTGGAGATCCTCAATTTAATCACACCCGTAAAGTCCCCGTGGCCATGTAAGGAAACACACTCACTGGTTCCAGGGATTTAGACTCAGACATCTGTGGGGGAGGTCATTACTCTGTCTACTACAACCACAGGGTAAGGAGAAAGTAACAAGGCTGATTTGGGGCGTAACTAATGGGCTGGAGACTCAAGAATTGAACGTGGCACGATTGCACCTGTGGGTCTCAGAAATAGTTCTCAGGATGTGGGCAGTTCGGCTCAAAGACTTTCATGCCCGTGTCATTTGACAAACAACAGCGTCAAAGTCTGAAACAAGTTTTTTTTGCTAGAACCAAATCCAAACACAAATGCATCAGCCTGCGGTGAGAGAAGGGGTCCTTCTCTCTCTACGTTTTCCACCTGCGAAGGCAGAGGGCCAAGAGCAGATCGGAATGCACACAGCGTGGGCATCTCTGCTGGGTTTGGCACTCTAGGTTTCTGCCTTCTGAACATCTGACCTGCTTCAGGTGCAGAACATCTGACCTGCTTCAGGTGCTCTGTTCTTTGTGGACAGAGATGAGTCTGTGGTTCGCTCACCACGGGGCGCACATTTCCAATAGCGAGGATGCATTTGCATTTTGTATCCATTCACACTCACTAAGGAGTAAGGGACGACCCCTTCCAGTCTGGCTCATGCATGTCTCCGGCCAGGAAACTGAGAGGAGACCTGAGCTCCCACCCCAGCCTTCTGTGAGAACACCAGCCCCGCGTCGGGTGCAGCCCCGGTCGCGGCACAGAATGCGGAGGGAGGAGGAGGGGACAGGTGATCGGTCTCGTGCAGAGTGGCCTACGCGCAGGATGGTCCGGTGGCTCTCCTGCATTTACAGTACCTGGGTGTGGCCATGAGGCCAACCCGACAGTTAGAGGCTGCCCTGTTATTGTAACGCCAGAGAGGGTTCCTTTCAAATCGTGATAAGTGAGAGGAAAGCAGACAGTTTGGAGCTGGGACAGCAGCTAGCTCCGCGGGACTGCTCTGGAATCCCTGTTATACCAGTTTCTCAAAAGAAGATGTTACCGTTTAGGCACGGAAACATGTAGCGGGGATGACAGTGGGTGGCGGAAGTTTCACCCTAATTTAAGTATTTAACGGAAGAGCTTTCGAGTTATGTTTAAGGCTCCAGCTACGCGTGTTACGGGCACGCAGTCAAGCGGGCAATTCCAGGCGTGATCGCGGCAGCTCTCTGCCGTGTCCGCCACAGAAGGGACGGTCGGCCAGTCCCAGGATCCCGCCTCAGGGCCCTGCCATCTTACCCCCGCCAGGCTTTTCTGGGATCTGGTGCAGCCACACACTTCGGATGGGCGCAGGGCTGGGGAAGGCAGAGCCAGGGAGGCCCGGGGACCACCTGGGCGCCACGCTTACTGTGCCCAACTGGAGTTCCCATGAGCCGGGTGACCCCACAAGTCATCTTTTCCCGGCTTGCCACCCCTGCTTTTAAACTTCATCACTTAACAACATTTACAAACCAAGAGATTTTACATAAACCTCAACGTCCTGTGGTGCTGGACACTTGCCCACGAGCCTCTGTCGCTGGAGCTGACCACCGCGGGGCCCCTTCCACGTGGCTTTCCGACTCCCCAGCCCTGCGGGGGCCCCTCGCTCGCTGACCCTGCCTTCCGGGCCCTGACCACAGCTGAGCTTTTAAGACAAGATAAAAGCCTCTTGTCCTCAATTCTGAAGTCCAAAATAAACAGGAACATTTTTTCTGTAGCTCATTTGCTGGCAAAGTCTGACCTGGTAGGTGACTCATTTGGTGGCAGTTTTTGACCTGAACTGAGTATAAAAATACCATTTAATTATCCTGCTCGGGGGGCAGGTGTGTGCCCCGTTGCAGAATCATTAACGGAGCTCTCCCTAAACATTCACAGACCCTGCTGTGGGGTCGGGCTGTTCAGGACGTGCTCCATTTTGAAACCCCAAATTCGGAGCCTCTTTGCCTCTAGGTGTTGAGAGCGTGTGCCGTGCAGTAGGCAGGCTCACAGAGGGGAAAACCGTCCAGTGCACCCCGCTCCCCTATCTTCAGACATTAGCCCCATCAAGCCCTGTAACAGCCCTTAGTGAGTAGCTTCTTTTATCCCCATTTTGCAGATGAGGAAACTGAGATTCACAGAGTTAAGAAAGTTGCCCAAGGACACACGATCCAGGCAGAATTTGCACCGGGCCTTCTGGTTTCAGGTGCTGTGTTCTCAACCAACATGGCACGATGGCTTTTCACACTGGTCTCAAACATAACAGACACTCCCCGAGTTCCGGCTGGGGCAGTGGCTGCCTAAACCCACGGACTGAACGAGGTTTCCCGGGGGCTCCGGCCAGGCTTGGGAAGCTGCCGGGCCTCAGTGGAGCCGTCATCTGATTCCCGAGGAAGCCAAGAGGCTCTGGCTACGTCTCAGTGAGATGAATCCCTGAGACTCATGGCTTGTGCAGACGCTGGGAGGGGGCCCTCCAACTCAAGTGAGTTGACAGGGAGCGAGCACCTGGCGTAGAGGCAGAGCGGCATAATGGAGGCAGACGTGGGATTCAGCCGGCCAGGCATGAAGCCTAAATTGGTAACTCAAGCCTGTGGCCATGTGCAATTCCAATTTCATTTTTAAAATGTATCATGTCCTTTGCGGGTGTTTCGTCTGTTCAGGCTGCTGTAACGGAACACCACAGACGAGGGCTTATAAACAACAGGCATTTATTTCTTGTAGTTCTGGTGTCCGGAAGTCCCAGATCCAGGCGCCGGCAGATCCGGTGTCCGGTGAGGGCCTCCTGGTTCGTAGACGGCACCTTGTCACTGAGTCCTCACAGGGCGGAAGGGGAGAACTCCGCTAACAGGGCACTAATCTCATTCACAAGGGCTCCTCCCTCAACCCCTCCTCGCCTCCAAAGTCCCACCTCCTAATACCAGCGCATCAGGACTGAGGTTTCAAGACAGGCATTCGAGGAGGGCATACACGCGCGGGCCCTAGCAATGAGTTTTAGGTTCCCTGAAACGTGGAATGCTGTTTTCCTCCCTCCCTCCCTCCCTTCCGCCTTTCTCCATGCCTCAGGCACTGCGTCAGGCACTAGGGACATCTAACGAACGGATCTACCCCTCTGGAAGAGAAAACCCCAATGTGGTCCCAAGAATGGGCACGTGGTTCGGCCCCTGAGCTGACGTGCCAGCACGAGGACTCAGGGATCCATGATCCACTCCATGCTGACAGCATCAGCTTCGTTCTTTCCTTCCCCCTCGGGACGCGGTCCTGGTTGCTGGGCAGGCGAGATGCTTGGCTGCAGGGAACGTAGCTGCGCTCCAGTGAGCCTTTAAATTCCAGGCCACACCGCCCACCTGCCAGCTGCTGCTCGCAGACCAGGAGGCGGGAGCCGGACGTTAACCCCAGTTCCTGCTCTGCGCTCAGAGGGCACCTGTCATAGGACTTCCCGGGGCCAGCAGGCTGATGGCCACGGCCATAGGGAGGGCACCTTGTTATGAAGATCCCCTGTCTTCAGAGGGGAGAGGCTGGACCCCATGTCAGGGCCCCGACTGCAGCTTTCCTGTCCTGAGAGCCACCCTCGAGTTTGCCTTCATCCCCATCACTGCCACCCCTCCTGGCCCCAACACCGGTGCACCCAGGACTGTGTACCTGTCTGGACTGCAGTGGTCCCAAGTACCCCTGGAAGCCAGGCGTGTGTGGGGGTGTCCCAGGTGCAGGAGACTAAAATATCCGGGAGCAGTTGGCAAGAGGTGGGGGGAGTCATCCTGGCAGCTGAGCAAAGCAGGAGGCAGCCCAGCTGAGAGTCGTGGTTTGGGGGTGTGCTGGTTTGGGGGTTGTGCTGGTTTGGGGGTGTGGTTTGGGAGGTGTGCTGGTTGGGGTGTGTGCTAGTTGGTGGGTATGTGGGGTTTGGAGGTGTGGTGGCTTGGGGGTGTGCTGGTTTGGGGGTATA
>NW_012139191.1:5467301-5479456 GCF_000956105.1 Propithecus coquereli | reverse complement strand
GGCCAGCAGGCTGATGGCCACGGCCATAGGGAGGGCACCTTGTTATGAAGATCCCCTGTCTTCAGAGGGGAGAGGCTGGACCCCATGTCGGGGCCCCCACTGCAGCTTTCCTGTCCTGAGAGCCACTCTCGAGTTTGCCTTCATCCCCATCACTGCCACCCCTCCTGGCCCCAACACCGGTGCACTCAGGACTGTGTACCTGTCTGGACTGCAGTGGTCCCAAGTCCCCCTGGAAGCCAAGCGTGTGTGGGGATGTCCCAGGTGCAGAAGACTAAAATATCCTGGAGCAGTTGGCAAGAGGTGGGGGGCGTCATCCTGGTGGCTGAACAAAGCAGGAGGCAGCCCAGCTGAGAGTCGTGGTTTGGGGGTGTGCTGGTTTGGGGGTTGTGCTGGTTTGGGGGTGTGGTTTGGGAGGTGTACTGGTTGGGGTATGTGCTAGTTGGTGGGTATGTGGGTTTTGGAGGTGTGGTGGCTTGGGGATGTGCTGGTTTGGGGGTATGCTGGTTTGGGAGGTGTGCTTGTTCGGGGGGTGTGCTGGAAGCAGGGAGACACCGCAGGCCTGGAGCTCAGGGCAGCTCCAGTTCCCAGAAGGGCCTGGAGTGTCCAGTGAGTACGGGCGAACAGGGGCTTCCAGCTCTGGAAAAGCAGGGGTCCCAGCTGGGTGGCACTGGATGGGGAGGGGACAGATGCTAGTTTATGTACAAGCCGAGGGCTTCCTAAGGAGAAAGTAGGTCAGAACTGAACGCACAGCTGGGTGGGCCCCACTGGCCAGCCCTCTGCACCCCAGACTCAGGCTTGTTCCCTGTGCTCGGCTGAATAACAGCCAAAGGCAGCCTCGTCCTAATCCAGGGTCTTACGGATGTGGCCCGGTGTGAACAAGGACTTTGCAGCTGTGGCTGGGTTAGGGACCTTGAGATGGGAGGTCACCCGCAGTTATCTGGGGGACCTAAGTACAGTCACAGGGCCCTTCTGAGAGGGAGGCAGAGGGACAGGTGACTACAGAAGAGGAGGCCGTGTGCCCACGGTGGTGGAGACTGGAGCGAAGTGGCCACCGGCCCTGAATGCCGCAGCCCCCAGAAGCTGGGACAGGGCTAGGGAGGGAGTCGGCCCGGCCCACACCGTGGTTTTCACCCCTTAAGACTATTTAGGACGCTGGCCTGGAGAACCGTGGGCAGCTGCAGGCGGCTCCTCCAGTCCCAGGACAGTCAGGGGCACTGGGAGGAAGTCGGGCTCACACTCCCTGCCCCCGGGCAGGCGTCTCAGGAACAGAAAACAGCTGGGCACATATTTCGTGGGGGTGGGGCTGGGAGAGGCTTTCTCCTCATTTTGTACCTTCCTGTGCTGTTCGGATTTTCTGCCAATAAATGCTTTTGTTTTTTACAGTGTCGTCTGGCGTTATCCATGAGGGGAGATTTTTATTTTCCTCGTTTGTTGGTACTCAGCTACATTAGAAGAAAACTCACACGCCCACGGCCCAGCGCAGGTTCAGTTTGCCTGCCCGGCTGACTCACCGCCCCGGAATGTCCTATGGGCAGCGGCCCTGCCGCCTGGCCTCCTCCCGCCCCTCCCCTCCCCCAGGTCACCTTCCTCCGCTCGCAGGAGACAAAACAACCTGGCTTCTCACCTACTGGCATCCGGGTCCCCTGGGGGCCTTTCCAAAGGTGCATTTTCCTAAGCACAGTGGTTCTTTTTCTGTGCAGAGCTCCCTGCCTCCCGTTTGGGTGACCTGTTTCCCCCGCCCCCGCGGCAAACTAACGACAGCTGCCGATCATCGATCATCGCACACTTGCTTACGCCACGCCATTCGTAAAGTCAGGACGCGCCTCCACAACACCCATCAAGTGGCGGGTGTTTCCCCAGCTTTACGGATGAGGAAACTGTGGCTGCGGGAAAGGCGGAAACCGACCCACATCAACAGGGCAGTAACGCACTGGCTCTCCCGGCCTTTGTGGCTGGTGCAGGGTCAGCGCCCAGGTGGACGTTGCTCTTGCAGACGACTGCAGCCCTCCCTTCCCCACATGGGGGCCGGGGACCCCTGCCCAGACTCGGGGAGGAGCCTTCCTCAGCCGTTTTCTCCCTCCGCGCTGGGGGAGCGCACTGGGGGCCGGAACCTGCTGCTGGGGCCGGGCTCGCTCCGACCCGCAGGAGACTGCAGTGTGCGTGGAGTCCCGCGTGGGCACGTCCCGGAGTGTCGGGGCGAAAGCTCACACGCAGCCTCCAGGGGCCGCGGCTGCAGCCGAGGATTGTTCTCTCTTGCCCTTAAAGTCAGAGGTGGAGTCACTTATCTCTTCTGTCTTTGTTCTCTGTGGGTTTCTGGGCATAGGTGTTCGCACCTGCACTTGTGCTTATCTGCTCAGACCAGCAAGTTACCTTCAATCTTATTTTTTCCAGCCTAAAATAGTCTCCATTCTGTGAAAACCTGACGCAAAAATGATAAAAACCTGGTGTGCATGTTGTTTGGGCCTGCAACGTGCGTGCGTGTTTGTGGGGTGCGTGTGTGCAGGTGAGTATGCATAGATGTATGCGTGTGTGTGTGTGCATACCTGTGTATGCATGTGTGGGGGTGTGTGCGTGCATGCGTATATGTATGCATGCGTGTGTGCGTACCTGTGTATGCATGTGTGTGGGTGTGTGGGTGTGTGCGTGCATGCGTATGTGTGTGTGTGGGTGTGTGCGTGCATGCATATGTGTGTATGCATGTGTGTGCGTGCATGCGTATGTGTGTATGTGTTTGTGGGGTGCGTGTGTCTGTGGACTGTTTGATCTTAGCCCCCAAGTCTAGTTCTGGAGCCTTAAGGAAAGGAGTGAAGTTGGCATGGTCACATCCTCCAGTGGACGCGGGGCGCTGTCTGATAACTCAGGTGAGCAGCCAGGTGTTAACTGCCTGTCTCCAGGGGACCTGATTTTTTAAAATTTAATACACCAACAAATATTGGACACCTTTTGACACAGCACAGGGGCCAAGAGGGTGACAATGGGGAGACCTTTCCCCCACCCTTGGCCACCGAGAAGAAAAATGAAGAATGAAGTCGCCCTAAGAGGGTCAAACTACAAACCCACATGTGTCCAGGCAGAGGTCAGGCCCCTCACGCGAGCTGGATGGCTCTGCCTCTGGGGAGGCTGGAGGTGTTGGCATACCCAGAGAACATTCCAGCAGGAGAGAGCAGCTCTGGGGGCCTCCAGGTGAGAAGGCAGGAGGCAGGACTGTCTCAGAACAGACGCAGAGAGTGCTGGCTGGGCAGTGGGGCCGTTCGTGCGACAGCTGTTCTGGAAAGGGTGGCCCAGCCGCCCCTGGCCTCTCCCTCCCCGAGTGCGGCACACCGCTTCCTTCCGATGCTCCGCCTGGCTAGAGCGGGAGGCGGTGTGGGTCACTCTGGGTAAGCAGATTGTGCCTGTGCCGGGTGGGCGCGAGGCCTGCAGTGGGAGCTTCTGGATCTTGAGTCAGAGGTTGTGCCCATTCTGCAGATAAGGAACCAGAGGCCCTGAGAGGTGAATGACCTGCCCCAGCCCCGTGGAGAAGTAGGAGCTCGGGCCCAGGTGTTTGGGGCCCAGAGCCCACGCCCTGGAGCGCTGTGTGGGTCAGTTGCCCAAATCGCAGGGCTGCAGTTTCTGGGCCTGCCCGAGTCGGGCATAGAAGGTTCATCGTGGAGGGACCGACCTGCTCCAAGGAGCTCAGAGTCTGGCGAGGGACCGGGACATGCAAACAGGTGATTTCTAAACTGTGAGAAGGGCTTTGTTCTGTGAAGGGCTCCGGACCCGGCACACCGTGGTAGTCAGAGAAGAGTGTGACAGTCAGAGTCACCAGAAGACACCCCCTACGAGGCTGGTGCTGAGGGCTCACCAGGCAGCCCAGATGCACAGGGCCCTCTTGGACGAGGGCGCAGCAGGTGTGAAGGTCGCAGGTGTGACGCCTGCTGGCCCAGTGGTGGGAGGCCATGGGGCAGCGGCGTGGCATGAGTCGCGAGGGCCCAGGTCAGCTTACAAGGAGCCCGTGGCCGTCCTGCGAGCGCTGAGCAGTGCCGGGGGCTGTGGGATCCGCCCCAGTTCTGGGGGCTCTCCAGCTGCCCTGCTGGGGCTGTGAGAGAAAGAGCCTGTGGAGGGCGGGGTGCACCGGGAGTTCTCACTCCCAGGCTATGGTACAGATGGAGGAAAGTGGGAAGGGCCTGATTCTTCAGGGGAGTCACACGTAAGCGGAGTGGGTGCAGGTGTCCCTTGGGGGGTTGGTGCCTAGCCTTGCCCTGGACCCTCAGGCTGGGAGCAGAAACTTCTGGAAGGCCCTGCCCTGCTCAGGAGCCCCGAGTGGCTGTCATCCCCGGCTGCACAAGCTGTGACAGTGGGGAAGGTACAGGTGTGGGATTCTAGACTCTTCTGGAAATAGATGAACTGAGTGCCATGGAGCCCCCTCCCAGCGGCCCTGGGCATGCGGAGATGCCTGCAGTTTTCTTCCCTGCCTTTCGCACCAGCGCGTGCTGTTCTGCACCCAGAGGAACCGGCTCTTCTGGTTCTGTCAGTCCAGGAGCCCTGGACTGAGTCTAAATCTGACCTTCAGACCTGCTCACCTTGCGGAGTCAGGGCTGGCTGCCCACCACAGGGTCCTAGGCCGGGGCCAGGGCTCCCCGTCCCCCTCAGTCTAGCCCAGTGCAGAGGTGGGGAGGCAGAAGGGCAGGGAGGAAACAGAGGGTGATGGGAGTTCACTTCTGTTCTCTCTCCTGTGTGCTTCCTTGCATTTTAGGCAGCATTTATGTGGCATTTACTGTGTGGCATGGGTGTTGTAATTCTCTCAGTTTTACTGATGAGGAAACTGAGGCAGAGGGAGGTGGAGCAGCAGCAGAGGCGCCCTACAGAGCCAAGCCACCTGGCACTGGGGACAGGCTTTGTCTGCTCAGCCTATGGTTCTCAAAGTGGGGTCCCCGGCAGCAGCAGCATTGCCTGGACCTTGTGAAGAATGGGAATCTCAGGCCCCTCCAGACCTATGGGGTCTGGGCAGGGCTCAGCGGTCGGTGCTTTAAGGAACCCTCCAGGGGCTTCTGACTCTGGCCCAGGGGTGTCTTGGATTAATTACCGCCTTGGCTGAGCACCTACTTACTGTATAAGCCATTGTACAAGAAAGTGCTAAAGACACGCCACTGTGCTAAAAACCAAAGGCAGGTCCCCTGCCTTCTTGGAGCCAGAGACCTCGAGCAGGTCTCTGGGCAGTTGCAGAGTGTTCTCTGCCAAATACTAGAGGCCTGAAGGGAACTCTGCAGCCCAGAAGCATGGGCAGGCCGCTGAATCCAGGGCCAAAAGAGCGCCAAGTATCTGCGAACCAAGACCTTCGGGAGCCTCTGGCTAACGGAGGCTAAATCCAGTGGGACAGACGTTGGTGCTTCCAGCTGGGATCTCACGGCTCGCTGAGCAGGCCGGTGAACACTCCTACTTGTGTTTTATCCCAGCTCCTTCTTCCAAATTTCAAGACCAGCAGAAGATTAGCAATGGCAGCTTCCAGACCTTTTGTGTTTGCGTCAGTATGTTGGCTGCTGGCTGATTTTAGGAATAAAGTAGAACTATCTGGTGGCCCCAAACTCTGATGCCCAAGCTCAAGGCTGGAAGGCGGCCGCAGTCTCCTGACGGAGAACGAGACCCCCACTCCTCCGTCATGTGTGAAACTTCCAGTCTGTTCCCCTCGTCCTCCTCGCACACTGAGACGTGGTTACAGGGGATCCAAAGGAACTTGCAGACCGTCGGCTACAAAAAGGCCCCAAACAAACATCTTTTGTGAAAGGCGTGGAGCAAATGTAAATTAAAAACAAACAAGCAAACAGCCCTAGGCACGCTCCAGCAGTCCCAGGCCCAACAGCCTCTTTCTGTGGGAGGAAAAGGGGATCCCTGGGGCGCTGCTTAAGTTCTGGCTGTTCCGAATTCTGGCTGTTCCCGCAAACTCGAAGGGACACACTGGAAGGTGCCACTGGCCCACTTAGTAACCCAAGGTCACCTGTGGGTACAGGGCGCTCCCCTAACCCAGAATTCGGTCCCGACAGACCACCCTGCCCCGGCAGACAGGAATGTGACGTCATCCCTGCACATCTCTGGGGAGCCCCCTTCCCTCCCGGGGGACACTGCTATGCGGGGAGTGCACGGCTGGCCGTCAGCCTCGGACAGTCGGGCAGGCCGAGCCCTCTGGCCTCTGCGCTTGCCAGCCGCCATTACGTAACTCCTCTGAGCTGCCTTTGCTTTCCCACCGGCAGAAGCTGGGAGCCTCGGGAGGGCATGGCGTCACTTGCAGGGTATTGGCCACTGCAGGTCACAGGCCCGCCCAGATTCCAGGGTGTGGGGCAGACTCCACCTCTTGGTGAGAGTCCTGTAAAGTCACATTGCAAAGGGGTGTGGGCCAAGGGAGGGGCCATTTTTGCAAGCAACCTACTGCACAGGATTGCTGCACTGAAGGTTCACAGCAAGCCCACTGTTCAGGTGGGGAAACTGAGGCACAGAGCAGTTAAGATCCTCGTCCCCACCAGGAATCGCCAGGGCATGAACCCTGCCAGGTCTGTCTGCCTCCAGAGTCCCTTGTTCCTACACCCTGGGCCTGGGCTGTGTGCTGGGGACCCCGAGGCACGTGGCCTAGTTCTTGTGCCCAGTATCCCTGGTCCTCAGCCCCAGGCACTGCAGTCTGCCTGAGGCACCTGGAGAATGGTGGGGGGCAGGAGTGGGCTTGTTCTGGCCACCTCTGGCTGCCCTGGGAAGCTGCCGTGCAGTCCTTCCTGCTCCCCTCCCCTCCCCCACCCCCAGGGAGCCTCAGGCCCTTGTCCAAGCCCTTTTCACCCCATGCTAAGCTTTGGGGTTACAGACAGGCTGTTCCCTTCAGTGGCCTTTGTCAGAACTCCACCGGTGTGTGCATTAGGCTCATAAATAATTCCGACTGGCAAGCACCCAGGGAGGAAGCAAACACCCAGTGCTTACAGCCGGGGCAGGTTTCAACAGGACCCAGTGTGAGTGATGTTGCAGGTTGGGAGGCAGGAAAGTGCGCCGGCTCTCCCAGCACCCTGGGCGGGCTCGCGACCACGCTTGTCTTACAGAAGCTATGTGCCTGGTCCCCTGGGCGCTCAGAGTGGCTGTCGGGTGGCACATTATTCTCCCTGCTGCTGCTGCCCCGGAGGACAGAAAGCTAAACGCTCACCATCTCAGGCGGACGGAGGGGGCCAGTTGCATCTTCGCACAGCCACTTTGTGACCTTGAGAAAAGGGCCAAGAACTGCACAGATGCTGGCTCTGACTATAGGAACCTTGGAAGCTCCCAGCAGGGACACAGCTCCAGTCTTCTTGGGCTGGGAGAAAGACAGTCCCACTTTGTCTAAGGCACTGTCAACGGGCTATTCTGTTACTTGCAGCCCAGTGCATCCCGAGAGTGACAGTAATTGGCAGGGATCTGACTTGTTTTTTCTGACGTGTTTTTACTTCTGCACATTCCAACAGAGCCAAGCACTTGGCCAGGGTTCAGTTACCTTCTGTTGCCCTGGATACCAGCTTAGCGGTGCCCTGTCTCGTTTACTGCTCAGACTGCTGGAATTCGCCATCTGGAAGTAGGGCCGGCTGCCTCCCGCTGACCACCCGCCAGGGTGGAGGAAAGTGGGAAAAGAAAAAGGCATAAACTGCAGAAGCGCTGGGTCTCAGGTGAGGCCGATGAGGAGCGCGTTCATATCGTGCGTTTGTGTTCCTCAGAAGGGTGCTTGTCCGTAATTTCTTCTAGCTTCAATGTCTTCAAAGCTTTGGGGCAGGTGGCAGCCATTGTGAGGGTTCTCATCCGTAAGCCCCGTTTCAAGACCAATGTCCTCCATTAGGGATCTACCACGAGGATCTATCTTGCAGAGGCAGCGGGTTCTCCTGCCAGGGTGTGCCCGTCCCTGTCACGGAGCTCAGCGTGGTGGGAGGGACGGAGGCTGGGCGGGCTGGGGGACAAAGGTGGCACCGCACAGATGCAGTGTGACTCTAGGCTCGTTACCTGGCCTTGTCACCTGTTTCCTCATTTCTTAAACAGGTGAACAGCTGTTCACCTTAACTGATAGGGCAGTTGGAGGGTCACAGGGGCATGTTCATGTGCCACAAATATTGGCTGTTGCTAAATAACAAAAGCCTTTCCTTTTAAATGCCCTAGCTCTGCCTCTGACTCCTCTTGGGAAACCTACAGTCCTTTACCTTGTATTGTACTTACGTCTGTAAGTTTTCCTCTCCTCCAACAGCCCACGGTTGCTTGAGAGCAGGTCCCTCCCAACGCAGCACTCAGCCGGGTGCCTGGAACAGAGGCGCTCAGTCAGCCCCGGCTGGGCCACCTCTCCCTGCAGCCCGACCTCCTTCCTCCCCTCCCCCTTCCTTCCTTTCCGCTCCCTTACTCACCCATTCACTCATATACTCAACATCCATATTTATCAAATTTCTTGTCTATACCAGGAAATCTGACTACCCTTACTCCAGAACTCTCCCATCCAGACTCCTGTCCCCACATTGTATTTAGCACAAGGCTTTTTAATCCCTGCCACGCCACTGGGGGGAAATCTGCAGGAGCAAGGTGAGCTAGCCGCCACGTGGGTAACGTGGCCTGTCTACAATCCACCCACTTCTGATCAGAGGGCCACCGTGGCCACACGTGTGAGATTTTGCTCTGCCCCTTCCTGTGGCTCCTCCCTCATGGTCTGGAGGACTCCAGAAATCTGTTTATGTCCAGAATCCTCCTTTGAAGAACGTGTGGACTTGGACCTTTGCCATCCAATGACACATGGTGTGTGGAAGCCCCTCTGGCAGACTGATAGACACGGCCCAGCATCCTGGTGGAACAAAATGCAATTGCTCTGAGCTTCTGGCTCCGAGGTTGGCTGTGGCTCCCAGCTGCCTTGCCAGCTGCCTCATCCCCCAAGGGGAGGCCAGGGCTGCCCTTCGGGGGTGCCCCCACCTGTCAGTGCCTGTCCTCGTGTGGTTGCTTCGGGAACTCATGGGCTTGATGCCTGGATTCTGCACCCCAGATCCCCAAAGCTACCCCCAAAGCAGGACTGTGGCCTTTCACCTGCCCTTGGGGAGCCAGCGACCTCCTCTGCCTGCGCCCATCCTGGGGCACGGGGCCAGCTTCTCTGGCCACCTCATTGCCTTTCCAGTGGAGTCTGCCCTTTCGTGGGCACGTGCAGTGCAGGGAGTTGGCACAGCGAGTTAATTACGGTAAATTATAAAATAGCTTCTGGATGGGCTGCCTGCAGTTGGTTAGCAAGGGGGTGAGTGAATGTTCACAGTGGAAGATTTCTTGATCCAGAAAGAATGGCCGTTTCCTCGATCGCTTGGTCAGATCTTGCAGGGAGAATAATTACCATTTACTGAGCTATCAGTATGTACTAGATGTTTTAAAAAATGGAAAAATGTAATTTCTCAATCTTTTAAATCGCTATTTAAGTCGGGAGCTTTTTCCCCATTTTATAGAAGGTAAAGTAGACATTGGTTGTTTTACCACCAGGAAATGAGAATCCTCATCTTCCTCTGGAGAACAGCCCTTTCCCAGGCTCTGGGTTCTGGGGGTGTCTCCCCTCCCCCCGGAGGCCTGTGCTCTTGGCCGATGATGCGGACACAGACGCAGAGTGGAGCCCGGTGCTGAGGCCTTGGGCAAATTGCTCACCTGTGCAGCTGCCTTGCTCCTGGAATGGAGGACTTGACATCCTTAGTCATTCTGTTATTTTTTTTCTCCATCTGGCTACAGAAAGACCAAATCTCCTTAAGCAGGCATTCAGACCCTCCCAAGTCGGAGTCGCTGCGTGTATTTCCAGACGCCTCTCTCCTAGGAACTCTTTCCTAGGGCCAGGATGCCCCGAAGGTGACCTTGGCCTTTCAGCCTTTCCACGCACTCACGCACAACCGCCCAGTGTGCAGCCCCCCCACAAAGCCTTCCCGGAGCATCCGGCTGGAAGTCGCCCATCGCTCTGCCTCTGTGGGACTCCGGCCCCAACACTCCTTTCCACGGGCAGGCAGCTATTTCCTGGGAGGCAGGCTCATTACTTTCGGTTGTAAGGGCTCTTAAGTCTTGAAATCTAGAGAGAGTCTCTTTCCTCTTTTAAAACAAACATGCCCTTGACTTGAAGGAACAAGGGGGACCGTCCCCATAAAATACCTTAAATTCTGGAATTGTCTGTCTCCCTCCTTGCTGTGTCATTTAACCTATTCCTCTTGGCCTCACGTTCCTGTGAATAGAATTTAGCTCTAGACACTTAATTAAATTCGGGTTCAAGTTTCTGGCAGTATTGCATAGGTGGTAGTGTCTGTTTCATGCTGCGTCACGGGAAGGACACAGAAAGTCTCACTGTCTCAATTTTCCTAACACAACATTTGATCAGTGGGTTGAGGAAGCCACAGCTTGGTCCTTCCATGGTCAGCTCAAACTCAGAGCCAGTGCCATGAAATTTGCTGTCCAAATCAGGACTTTTTTTCAAGAATTAATGGGAGTGGTGTAAAAAAAATTAAAATCGCATATATTTAAATACTTACTCATTGATAGTTTAATTTTATATTTACAAACCTACAAAATAATCTTATTTAAATTGATCCAAACTGGCCTATACATTCAATGGAATCAAAATCTCAGTAGGATTTTTTTGGGGGTAGAAATCGACAAGCCAAATCTAAAATTCATATGAAAATGCAAAGGACCTAGAATAATCAAAACAACTTTGTAAAACAAGAACCATGGGAGGACCTATGCTCCCTGACCCGGGCTTGTTATAAAGCTACAATAATAAAGACAGTGTGGCGTTTAGGGCCAAAAAGACAGACAAGATAGACAAACAGAGACAGAACAGAGAACTCAGAAAAAGAGCAAAGTGTGTACAGTTCTACTGGAAAATATACAACATTAACTCAAAATCGGTTATGTGCCTAAATGCAAAACCTAAAACCATAAAAAAGCTAGAAGATATATGAGAAATTCTTAGCAATTTGGGGTTTGGCAAGATTTCTTAGACACATCAAAAGCATGACATGTAAGAGAAAAAAACTAGTAAATTGGACTTCGTCAAAATGAAAAAGGCCTTCTGTTTTTTGAAAGACATTGATGAGCAAATGAGAAGACGAGACACAGCCTGGGAGAAATACTTGCAAATCACATATCTGATCAGCAACTGTACCCGGAATCTGTAAACATGTCTAAAAACTCAATTGTAAGAAAACAAAGAACCTAATTTTTTTAAAAAAGAGAAAATGATTTGAGTAGATACTTCACCAAAGAAAGTATAGGGATGGTAAATGAACACACAAAAAGAGGTTCAACAGCATCAGTTGCCATGGCAACGATGCTATAACTACACCCAGGTTAGAGTGACTGCCGTGACAGACCACCGTACCAAGTGCTGGCCAGGTGTGCAGTGACTGGAACTCTGCTACACTGTGTTAGGAACGTCAATGGTACGACTACTTTGGAAAATCATCTGACAGTTTCTTGAAAATTAAACATAAAATCACCACATGACTCTGTTATTCCACTCTTAGGTATTTATCCAAGAGAAATGAAAGCATGTGCCCAAGTGAAGACTTTTTTTTTTTGGGAACAGAGTCTCGCTCTGTCATCCCAGCTAGAGTGTAGTGGTGTCATCATAGCTCACTGTAGCCTCAAACTCCTGGGCTCAAGCCATCCTCCTGCCTCAGTCTCCTGAGCAGCTGGGGCTGCAGATGCACGCTACCATGCCTGGCTAATTTTTCTATTTTTTGTAGAGATGGGTCTCACTCATGCTCAGGCTGGTCTTGAACTCCTGACCTCAAGTGATCCTCCTGCCTTGGCCTCCCAGAGTGCTGTGATTACAGGCGTGAGCCACTGCGCCTGGCCAAGACTTTTGCATAAATGTCCATAGCAGCTTTATTTATAATAGCCCAAAATGAAAACAATGCAACGTCCATCAGCAGGTGAGGTGGGTAAGCAAATTGTGGTGTATCCATATAATAGAAGGACGAATATGTTCACTATCTTGACTGTGGGGATGCTTTCAGGACACGTACATATGTCAAAACATGTCACATTGTATACTTTAAACATGTACAGATTATTATATGGCAATGATACCTCAATAAAGTTGTTTAAAACTTTTTTAAAAATAAAATGCTTTCAAGATTCATAGCAATTAGGGGCAGGGCTCAGAAGAGGGACAAAAGGAAACTTTTCAG
>NW_012139191.1:5396856-5466700 GCF_000956105.1 Propithecus coquereli | reverse complement strand
GGAATCTTCTTTAAGAAGACATTTTGTGGCTAATAAATTTGAATATGCTGACGAGTCAAGTGGAACCTTCTCTGTAGACCCTGAGGTTATCAGATGAGTGAGCAGCCTATGCAGGTAAGATCTGAACCAATTCTGCTACGTGGAAGACAGTCTCAATTTTTTTCTAATGAAAAGGTTGCTATTTCACCCAGATATTTTCACAGGTTCTATGTTCCGGCTTCTACCCAGGGAATCTCTCTTTCGTAAATGTCTTTATAAGGCAAAATATCTCAAATATGGTTTTTGCCCGTGTATGATTCCTTTGAATGTTTTGTCAAATTTATGTGCCCCCAATCATAGGCCTTTTCGATTGTATTTCATTCTGATGTATAACATACATGTATACAATTAAAATACAAGTGCTATCAAAAATTGGTTCCATAAATTGAGATATTCCAAGAAGCAAGTTTGAAATTCCAAAGTTATCCTCATACAGTATTTGGGCAGGTGTCATGCCATTTGTTTGGTTCCTCTCTTTCTTTTGCAGCGATAAAGTAGTCTTTCTTTTTGCATCTTTTTAAAAATAATTGCGCACACACACACACACACACACATACACACACACATCTAGTACCATTCTAAGTCATTTGGATGGATTTACAAACTCCTTTTTCCAAGGCTGTATATTTCTAATGTCTGCCTGGTGATGGGCGGCAAAGGGAGAAAGCACATGTTGCCCTGATTAATTATTTCTTGTCATCTCTATTAGAGTCATTACAGAAATTTTGGAGTTCAATATACTTAAAAAATATTTGTAAGTTTTGATATCTGCAACTTTTACCTCAATTAGAGGCATATTGCAGCTTGTTAAGATTCACTTATGAACTATTTGTTCACTACAAACAGTTCCAACTATATTTCTGCCTCATACTTAATTTAATAATAGCACATTTTTACCGTGATGCCACGTGACACTGCATTTCTATCTGTATTATCGTCACAAAAACAACGATATCAACAATAGTGAGTATTTAATCGAATTTACATCTTACATTGAAAACAGCAAATGGCACATCTTCAACAGAATGAATGGTTGAAAGCTTTGCTTTTATTTAATGATTTGAATAAAAATTAAGTCATTTTTCAAATTAACTTAATTGGCTTTTCTATTTCAAGCATCTGATAACACATATTAAACTGGCATCATTTCACTGTTTGTGAAATTCTTCTGCTCATGGAGGTAACATAATAACAGCTATCACTTCATCTTGTAAAAGCAAAAGAAAACTTGAAGTTGAAAAAGAATGAAATTAATTAGAATCGACATTTGATCTAAACGAAACGTCATGCTTCACAGAGTAACAGCCAAACATAGCTGTGCGGGTTCAGTCATGATCTCTCGGCTGTCTTAAAATAACTACTAGCTTTAGAGGTAGATGCTGATGTTTCTTTAGCACATCTGTGTCTTCTGCTTTTCAGTGACTGGTGATACCACTGCATTTAAAGTGGATAATAAATTTCCACAAACATTGTGTGTAAGTTAGACATTCAGAATCAACTTTCTTGAGAAACAGAAATCCAACACCTTACTTTTTAAATTTATCATGCACTTTTATTTATTTTTTTTTTAGCTCATCATGGCTCAAAGCGCTTATTACAAATACGAAATTGCGTTGCCGAATGATGACATAGACAGAGCTATGCCACAAAGAATATAACGCATCCATTGGGGTGCAGTGGTCAGACAGCTCTCTGTACCCAGTCCTTGGCACGGCCCAGCCTCCGTGTCCTGCGCAAATCTCCCAGCACCTGGCCTGTCATTTCTGGCTGTTCCCACTGACCTTGCCGGCTGGTGGCCTCTGAGCTTGCTGTGTCTTTCTGGTCCCCGCTGGGACCACAGCACAGCTGGCGGGTGCAGCTGCTGGGCCACTGCGCTCCTCCCACCAAACCCACCGAGACCGAAAGGGGCCAAGTCTGTCTGGGAGCATTTTGTTTTATCGGGAGTTCTTCGTGTTGTTTTTGAAAGAGAAGTTTTAGTTATAGGAAAAAGGGGAACAGCGCACTGCCCTCCGCTTTCAGACCCGACCAGGCGAAGCGGGATCCTCGCTCAGGTGTGTGCTCCCCGCTCGCTGGCGGGAGGGACCGCGGCCGAGGCAGAGCTCGGGGCTGGGTCTCGCAGCGGAGATGCCAGGCGGGCTCAGAGCACCACGCGGTGAGGCCTCCGCTCACCAGCCGCCACCCAGCGATGTCGCCCACTCAGGCTCGTTGCGTCCCAGTTACTTTGCACGACAGGGCTTTCCAATTCTGCGCTTCCTTCCACGCTCGTCAGCTTGAATTCCCTGTGGGGGAGGACTCATCTGTCGCGACTGGGGCTGTGGTCCAACTCCGAAGGCAAGTTTGTACAGAAATGTGGGATATTTTTCATTTTCCCTTTAAATTGCTGATTTTTAGAGTAAGAAGTCAGCATTCTACTCACATGGTGGGTGCCCAGCGAGGTGGGCTTTGGCAGGTGGTGTTCTGACCTCACGGTACTCTGTAGTCAGATGTCTCTTCTTCCTTTGATGCCACTTTGTCCCGTCTTTGGCCAATGAAGCCCCTTCCCGCTGGCCCCTCTGTCCTCCCGCCCTCTCCTGGGAGCGTCCTCGCTTCCTGCCCCGAGTGGGCCCAGCCCGTCGCCCGTGTCCCCTCCAGGATCTCTGGCTGCTCAGAGCGGGCGTGGGTGTGTGTGCACGGCTCCCGCAGGGGCCCAGGGCCCCGCTGCGACGGCTGGGAAACTGAGGCCCAGAAGGCGTGGTGTGTGTGTGGGGGGGAGGTGTTTGTGTGGTATGTGTATGATGTAGTGCACATGCGTATGTCTGTGGTGTGTGGGGTATGTGTGGTGTGCGTACGTGTGTGTGATGTGTGTGTGTGTGGTGTGTGTGGTGTGTTGGGGTGTGAGAGAGGGAGAGAGAGGGGAGTGCAGGTGGTTGGAGCCACTCTTCCCGGCCTTGGTTTCTCCGCGTGTCAGGGAGTCCCCATGAGCCTTAAGCTAACCCGTGCCCTCCTGGAAGTCTGGTTCTGTGCCAGGCTTAGGGTGCCCAGCACTCTGCCTGCAAGGGGCAGGGACACCTGGCCCTGGGCGAGCCGTTTCCTCTCGAGCGCAGGCTCTGTGGTGGCCGCTCACGTCCCCTAGACAGCGGCCGCAGGAGGCCCGGGTGGCTGGCTCTGTCCCAGAGAGAGGGTTTTCTGCCAGGGGCTTGGTGACACTTTCACTGCCATCGTCTTTTGTCTCTGTGGAGCCAGCCCAGGCTGTGCACGCGCTCTCGTTCTCGAGTTTGTTAGAACCCCTGGTGCTGTCGGCCGCCTTTCAGAACGTATGATTAGGCCGTGCCCGGCCCCGATCAGAGAGAAGACAGCAGAACAGGCAGGGGCCGGCCATAACGCCGCCTGCGTGACCTCACTCCTGGGAGGCCCCGGACCCCTGCTGGCTGGCCGTGGAAATGGGGTTCCATCCCCACTGTGGAGGTGTTTTCTTAGGTGCTCTGTGGCTGCCACCAGCCTCCTCGTGCCAAGCTGTCCCTGTCCTTCAGAAGCCTCTGTACGTGTTGCAGAAGCGCCATGTACCACCGTACAGCACGCAGAACCCCGAATCTGAGCTCTGTTTTGTGGCTTTAACCTCTTCATGCCCTGGGCAAGTCTTTAAACCTGCCCGTGCCTCAGTTTCCTCAGTGCTAATAGCCAATTAATCCCTCCCTGCCTCCTCTCCAAACCATGACAGGATCTGGCATGAGAACTGAGCATTTCTCGGAGACGGGTGCTCTGTAAACCCAGGCTGTCATTACAATAAAACACTCACTTCCGCAGCAGGGACCCGGTGATGAGAGCTCAGCATGGCGAGGCGGACCCTCCAGCAGAACCATGGACCGGCAGGGCCGGCTGGCTGCCCCGGGCTGGCGGGGCTGCTTTGGGGCTGGAACCTGGATTGTTCTGGCCTTGCTGTTTCGTTGCTGGGCACACGGGCGTCTCTGCTCCACACGCCTGGCTTTCTCCCAGTTTCCCCTAGTTTGGGGGATTGACTCGATAACTTTCCACCCTCAAAGGAAAGATGGTCTTGAGAAGCAGGTGGAGAGAACGACCCGTCTGCGGAGAGTCAGGACAGAGCTGCGCCCAGAGCCTCTGTTTCCTGTGTCTCACTGGGACATGTCACCAGCTTGTGGCCCACTGTGCGCACCCACGGCCCACTGCTGCAGGTGGCTCCACGCCTTTGAATTCTCTCCACGGCTGCCTCAGAAAGACATTCGAGTCAGGCGTTGCACCCCGTGATAAATGCTGCTTTCTTTGGGTGCACACACACACACAAATTGCTCCAAATGAACTGGACCCTCTGTTCTCATTTGAAGGTCAATTTTATACTTGGCTTCATCGAAGAAGAAAAGGAAAGACAGAGAAAAAAGACACCCAAATCCGCCTTCCACTGCCCCAGGCAGGATGGTTGGTGGTCTGGCCTGGGGGTTCCTGGACCCACCGCAGGGCAGCTCTCTCTCCCTGCCTCACTGCACGGCCTTCCCCTTCCTGAATCCCTCTGGTCTGATGGGCAAACCGGCCCACCCTGCATCCCCACGGGGCAAGAGGTCTATTTTCCTTGCCACGCAGTAATCAGTTCTCACTTTCTCCAACTTGCTCAAGAACTTTATACCAGGGAAGAGGTTCCGAGCTTCCTCTGGCTTCCAGCAGCTCCTGGTGGCTGCCGTGCACCTGGTTTGAGAAGCGCAGCAGTCATGGCTGGGGACCCGGGCCCTAGCACACAACACGAACTGTGTTCCCTGCCGCTGCCGCTGCCTGCACCCAGCCCACTCCCCAGCCTAATGACATGCTTCTTCTCGGTGCTGGGGGCTCTCCTGCCTCCTGCGCTGACCACCAGCCAACAGGAGTCGGCTGGACACACCCCACACGCCAGCCGTGGGTGGAGGGCTCTGGGAGGTATTAATATAAGATGCGACTCCCAGAATTCACGGGCCAGTCAGGAGAGCTGGGAATGGAGACCGCGGGTCCTTCCCTGCTGGGGCCCAGCACCCGCACAGGCCTGGCACATGGCATGTGCTGGACAAATGTTCCCAGGAAGGACAGAGCCATAGCAGAGGGCCCTGGGGGCAAGCATCCTGCCCGGTTCCCCTCTGGACACGGGCATCCGGCCCAGCAGCACCTGACGGTGTTGCTGACGCTGGCAGAGGGGCCTCTCCCCAGGGGGAAGGAGGAAGTGTGGAGCGCTGCTGGGGGCTGCTATGGACTGAATTGAGCCCCCCTGCCCCCCAAATCCATATGCTCAGCCCTGCCCCCAGCACCTGAGTCTGTCACTGCATTTGGAGATGGGCCTTCACAGAGGCGACTAAGGTAAAACGAGGCTGTTGGGGCGGCCCTAACCCAGTCAGACTGGTGTCCTTGTACGAAGAGGAGCTGAGGACACAGACACACAGAGGGATGAAGGGAGGACACGCCGTCTGCACGGCAAGGGGAGAGGCCCCAGGGGAACCAGCCCTGCTGCACCTTGAACTTGGACTTCCAGCCTCCAGGATGTGGGAAAACAGATTTCTGTGGTTTAAATCCCCGGTCTGTGGATGTTGTCACCGCAGCCCCAGGACACTCTTGTAGGGATGAGCTGTGTTCATGCTCGGCGGGGCGGGGCAGGGTGAGGGGAGGCCTCAATTCTCTTTGAGAAGCACCTGAGGGCCCTGCGAATGGCAGTCTTGTCAGTCACTGCAGTCTTGGGGGCCCCGATCCTGCCACTTGCATGTGGTTTTTATTAAAGACGGGCCAGAGCCCCCATAGAGGGCTCCCTTGTCTTCAAAGGGCAGCTTCCCCCTGCCTCCTGCCCTCCGAGGCACGGCCCCAAAGTCAGAGCCAGCGCCCAGCAGTATTGGGGCTGGAAGCTGCCGTGGCTGCAGGGTGGGGAGCACCCAGGGCGCTGGCTCCTGCCTAGCCCGCAGTGTCCGGGGGCCATTGTCCCATGTGCCGATCCCAGGGCAGCTGGCCCTCTTCAGCTCGGCAGACCCACACGGGCGCTTGGCAACAGTAAGCCATTAATCCGCACCTTCCATGTGAGGTAAGCGTCGTTATCCCCAGTTTCCCAGCAAGACGAGACAGGCAGGAGCCTTGTGCTCAGACAAGCCAGGGTGGGGGGTGGGGGCAGATCTGCAGCCTGGAGCGTGGGGACCTGCAGAGCTGGGGGAGGGACAATTGCTGTGGAGGCTCAGGGCTCGCCCCTGCACTGAACGGTGCCCCTCGGAGACCCCGGCGTCCCCCTGTGTGTGGTGGGTGTGTGGGCTGCTGTGCTGGGGATGTGGCTTTACGGGCAGCATCGGGCAGGGCTGGTGGGTGCGGCGACCCAGCGACACAGGGCAGAGACTCCAGGGGTGGGGGCGCCCAGCTCGCCCCACCTTGCCTGGGGCGCTTTCTTTTAAATGGGAGCCTAGATGACAAGTGCCAGAGCTCTGAAGCAGCAGAGGACACCTCCAGGGAGAAAGTGGTGAAAACCAAAGGCAGGTGATAATGTTCCCGAGATGGAGTGGCTCTGGGCGTCCTCAGCATGTGTGGCCCCGAGCTGTGCCCTGCCCCTCGGGGGCTGTGCTTGCTGGGTGGGAGGGGGTGGGAGGGGCTTTGGCTGAGAACGTTTATTTGTCGGAAACACCTGCTGGCTGATCCACTGGGGGGTCTGTCCTGGGATCATTCATCCAGGGGTCCAACCCCAGGGGGCGGGGGCTGGCTCCGGGCTAGTTCGGGACTGGGAGTCCGGGTCCCCAGCTGGTCTTCTGGGTCCTGGGTCCCCACTGGGACAGTGGGGAGGGCACTAAAGGGTCTCAGGAGCCCCCTCACTTCCGTCCCACCGCCAGCGTTCCAGCCTCCCGTGCTTTCTCTGGGGCTGCGCCTGCCCTGCCCCCTGACACCTGCCCCAACCTTGGCAGAGTCTCTGCAGATGATATTTACTTGAGGGAAAAAAAATCAGGAGAAAAATACTACATCTTATTTTTACTAACCTATACATGAAGTTTGAATTTTCTCCTATTTTTGAATGTAAGTAACAACCCACGGTAGCGTTGGCGGTTGCAGAAACTGAAGTTGCAGAAATGTTCACATTGCATCTCGGGTGTTGCCGCCACCTGGAAATGACGTTCTTGCCCCTCCAGGTGGTCATTAGACCCCGTGCCTGGTCTTGCAATGAAATGTACTCCTGGAGCGGCTCACATCTAGCGCATATCTAGCGGCTTATACCTAGCTTCGCTTTTTAAATTCTGATAAATGTATTTTAGCATCATTGATCCTACATGTTATTTTAAAACATAAATCTGAGCAGTATCCACAACACAGAAAAGGTCAGGAACCCCGCTTTATAACAGTGCCATCTCTGTCCCCCAACCGGGGCTGCTTCCTGATGGCCCGGCCCTCCTGCTCCCAGGCCGCTGCCCGACCCCGCCAGGGCTGTAACCCTCGCCTCTGCCCGGGCCCTGCTCTGGCCAAGCATGCTCACTGAGCGTCTCTCTTTGCAGAAAAGCGACAGAAATGCCCAGAAACAAAGCTTTGGGCTCTGACACCCCATCTGATTCAACTGTCCCCAAGCAAAGTGAGTCTCACACAGAAGGTGTCCAACCCCAAATGCTTGTCTGTCAATCAACGGTCAAGACCAGGGTGGGGCGGCTGTGCCCAGGGAGTCTTGTAGGCCTGGGTCCTGCCCCTCACTCACGGGGGTCCCCTCTGAGCGCCTTCCCCTTCCAGAATGAAGGCCGCGCCCCCGTTTCCTTGGCTCACAAGTAGTGTAGGCTGAGGTCATCCTTGGAGCTCCCTGGGGAGAGGATGGGAAGGGGCTATTATAGCCTTATCAGATTCTCTTTGCTGGAGTGCCGGGCCAGCCCACGCAGGAGCCGCAGGGGACGGTGGCAGCTGAGAGCTCCCCTCCCCTCTGACTCCCAGATACCACCCAGCAGGCAGGGGCCCCTCCCAGAGATGCCCTGCTGGGGCCTTTGAGGAGGGGCTCCCCGTCCCTGGTCTATCCTGTTGTCTCCATCACTGCTTCCTGACATCAGGTTGCCTTGGGATCACAGTGGTCCATGGGTGTCCCCCTGGGAGGCCATGGAGCACCCAGAGATAAGCAAAGTGTCTGTGTCTGTAGATCTCCACCCCAGCTGCAGAAGGGCCGGTCCCTTGGCCTCACTGAACATCAGCGTCCCCACGTGTGAGATGGGCGATGACGCCTTTCTGACGGGTCAGGAATGCAATGCGCGTGGCAGCGCCAGCCCTTGGCAGTGCTCAGTCTGCAGGGAGCTCTTCCCTCCTGGGCACAGAGGACCCGGCTCCCTCCTCCCCTGCCTCCTGCGAAGGTGGGCTCGGACCCCCTGGGACTTGGGGTAATTGGCCCTTCTGCTCAGGGGAATGGGCAGATCCGGTAACTGCTCCCCAAGATGTCGGTGACATAAACACACAACCGCCGGCCCCAGAGCCCCGTCCTTGACTGTCTGGGAGGCTCTGCAGGGAGGGCAGCGGGCTCCCCCACCCCAGAGGGAGTTGGACGTCTACTCACGGGCAGGGCCAGCCTGCTGCCGGGACACTCAGGCCTCCACGGCTGCTTGCCAAGTTCCAACAGGAAGCAAAGCAGGTGCCCCCAGCTGTTAACACACCAGTCTGGAAGGAACCGTGTGGCCTGGCAGCTCCCTGTGCTCCTGGAACCAAGGAAGGGCGGGGAGGGAACCTCTCCAGGACACTGACAAGGATTCTGAAGGCTCTGCTCAAAAGACGGGGACAACCTGAGGCAGAGGCTTCCGCCAGCGGCGCAGCTCAGCCGGCTGACAGCAGCCCCGGTCTGCTCAGCCGCCGCCACCCAGGAGTCTCAGAAGCCATCGAGGGATGGAAAGAGCACGGGGCCAGCAGCTTTTGCACTGTCTGTTTGCCTGCTTTCAGCAGGGCCTCTCTCTTTCTCTTTAAAGGACTCTGAAGTTGCTGAATGGGCTGAAGGGGCCCCACGTGCTCCCCTGGCCGCCCCGGCCCTGCCTGAGCCTTCAGGGATGCCTGAAAGTCACAGGAGCTGCAGAGCAGTTTGAGGCCACCTCTCCAGCCCCGTGTCATTTGCACACCAGGAGACGGGACCATGGGTGAGAGGACTTGTTCCAGGCAAGTTCCTATCACTTTCCGTGCCCGCCCCATGAGTCGGTTTAATGGCATAAACCCGGCCGGCTGCTGCCCTTTCTAAGCAGTGGGCTTAGCCGGAGGGGCCCACGGTCTGTTCTTGTGCTGTCCGTGACTGCTGTCCTACCGCACAGCGGGCAAAGCTGACGACACCGACCCTCTGCCCTCCGCGGGACCATTGTATTGAGCCCTGCCAAGGACAAACAAGTGAAGGGCTGAGGGGTGGGCTTAGGGGAGAAAGAGTGGCTTGGGCGGGGAGTGGCGCTCACTGCTCCTTGCTGTGTTGATGCATCTTCTGAGCCAAATCCAGTTCCTTTGGATTTTGGATTCTCTCCCCTGGCAGTTTATTCCACAGCACAAACTCCTTGGGTCCTTGTGACCCGGACCCAGCACCTTCCCTGATGAAGCATCTTCACAGTTGGGCCTCGGTGGAGGCCGTGGAGCCCGTTGCCGGAGGGGAGCTGCAGGGCAAGGAGCATCCAGCCTCTTGCCAGGCCCTCTCCTTTAGCACCTGCGGCTGCCTCTGTCGTATTTCGTAGACTCATCTGACCACCAGAAGGTTCAAGAAGTCAGCTAGTGGGGGTGTTCATGCTCCTGCGGAAGAGGCAGCCCACAATTTAAGTACATACTCGCATCCTTGCTGGATAAACAAAAACTCCCTCGTGGATAACGTCTCCCGGAGCGCGACGGTGTTTAGAGTCCCAACTCCCTGGGGCACCCTCAGTTTCCCCGGTAAGCAGTGATACCCTCCTTGGCCCCTGCGGATTTCAGAGAACACATGCCAGTCCCTTTGACTAGAAACAGTCAATCTCTGTGCTGAGCCCAGAGAAGCGAGCGGGAGCACTTGGATGTCAGTGGGAGCACCCACTCCAGGACATCTGCCCGTGCATTTGCCTGTGTGCTGCACAAGGGACGTGACCCTCTTCGGACCCTGCCCTTGAGATCTCCTTGTTAGCCTCGTCGTGTCCTTTGCACAGCAAGCAGGGGCTGCTCAACCCTTCCCCGTCAGCAGCAAGTCGAGTGCAGTCCTGTCCTGCATGGCGGGGGCAGCCAGAAGAACCCGGCCTGCAGGGACCCAGAGAGACGGCCAGGAGAACTTGGTGCTCCCAGGGGACCCAGACGACAGGCATGATGGGCGGTTTGATGTACCCCTGGCTTAGACTGTGCCCCTAGTTATCCGCTCAGACACTAATCCAGAGTTGCTGTGATGCCATTTCATGCATGTGACAGAAGTCCACAATCAGTTCACCCTCAGGGACACTGTCTTGGATGAACTGAGTGGGCCTCATTCCATCTGTTGCGAGGCCAAAGCGTAGAGATGGAGCTTCCCTGAAGGAGAGATTCTGCCACGGACGCCAGCCTCGGCCGGGCCCAGAGCTCCAGCAGCCCTTCCCGCCTGCCCAGCCGTCCCCACCGTCGCACGCGCCAGTTCCTTGCAACGACTCTCTCAACGTTGTCTCCTGCGGACTCTATGTCTCTGGTTGAAACATGACTGGTACACAGTTAATAGTACTGTTATGTAATATTCAAAGTCAAAAGATGCCAAGAATGAGCGACTGTCGGCCAACCCAACGGAAAGTCACAGTCCTTCGCCCAGTTTCCAGACCTCAGCCAGACTCTGTGACCTAAAGGAGGGGCAAGTCCCATGAGGAGAACCCTGCCACCCACGCGATGACAAGCAGGCCTTCCTGGAGGCGTGTTCAGGTGACCACTGGGAAAAGGAGATTAGCCAGATATTTTGAGGGCTACTGGGTTTAGGGTCTAAGCACACCCTGACATCTGGAGAGCCACGGTGGCTTCATGGCCTCTGTTAGGGTCAGGCTGTGCGGGGTCAAGTAATACATGGAACTTTCTAGCCCCAGGCTCATCTCACACGGTAGGTCCATTGGGTTCTCAGACCCATCCGTGGTCGTTACTCAGGTCTGGGAATGTAAAATTAAAATGGATACACTGAACCGTGGGTAGAACCTTCCCACTGATTCCCTGACCTGTGGAGTAAGAGCTACTGTGGCAGGGACAGCCAAGTGGGACCTTTGAAACTATCTCCTACTGCTGTTTTTTTTTTGAGACAGAGTCTCACTCGTTGCCCTGAGTACAGTGCCGTGGTGTCAGCCTAGCTCACAGCAACCTCAAACTCCTGGGCTCAAGCGATCCTCCTGCCTCAGCCTCCCGAGTAGCTGGGACTACAGACATGCGCCACCATGCCCGGCTAATGTTTTCTATATAGATTTTTAGTTGTCCAAATAATTTCTTTCTATTTTTAGTAGAGACGGGGTCTCACTCTTGCTCAAGCTGGTCTCGATCTCCTGAGCTCAAGCCATCCTCCTGCTTCGGCCTCCCACAGTGCTGGGATTACAGGTGTGAGCCACCGCGCCCGGCCTCACCTACTGCTTTTAAGATAGCAAAATAATATCACAACTTGGGGAATAGCAGAGATTAGAGACGTCATCCCAGAGGTGAGCCAGCAAAGACACCACCTGTGGCACAGTGACTGCAACTGCAGGAGGCCACTGTCATGTTCATGACCCTCTGTGCTTTGGCAAAGGCCAGACTGGTGAATTAGGGAACATGGTGACAGCCCATCCCCCTCATCCTTTAAAGCTTTGAGGGTGGAGCCATGTGGCTTCAATACCCACTGAAAGGAGGATCAGGAGCGGATTGCTGTCACGCAGGATGGACACCAATACACACGCATGGCCTTGCCCCAGGGCCCTGTTAATTCTCCCGCTCTGTTACAATGTGGCTGGCAGTGACCCAGACCATCCGGACCCTCTCAGAACGTCACAGTATCCACTGTGTTAACACTACGTTGATTAGACCTGAAGAGCATGAAGTGACAAGTATTGTACTCGGGTCACTTTGGCCAGACACATGCATTCCACAGGAGAGGGGAGAAACCTGCACATTGGTGACTCTTTTCTAGTGGTCTGGGACATGCCAGCGCTTGTCCTCCAAAGCAAGCACAAGCTGTTGCCGTTAAGAAGAAAGCATAATGCCTACCTGGTAGGCCTTTGGGGTTTTGGAGGCAGCATGTTCTGCGCCTTTGGAACACGACTGGCCCGTGTGTCAGACCACGTGGAAGGCTGCTGGCTGCGAGCAGGGCCGGAGCAGGGAAGTGTGCTGCAGCAGGTTGGGGCTGCGGCACAGGCTATCCTGTCGCATCTGTCATGCGGCTTAGGCCGTATGACATGCAGATTCCTTGTTACTAGGGGTGCATGAGCTAGAGGAAGACGTCAGGTGGAGCCTCCAGCAAGACCCAGTGGGCAAGTCCCTGGCAGGCCCCTAGAGTCCTGCAGCAGGGCCACTGCAGTGGAGGTTGCACACATTCGAAAGGCTGCTGGGGAAAGGCTTCCTTGGGATCCTGCCGGGCCTCAGGAGAAACACAGCGGCTACCCGTGGGACGCGTGCGCGCAACGGAGCAGCAATGCGACGGAGTACTATTCAGCCACAGCAGGAACAACGTGCTGACGCATGCTACAGCACGATGAGGCTTGAGACATTGTGCCGAGTGAAGGAGCCAGACCCAGAGCGACAGGCTGCGTGATTCTATTTGCACGGAACTCCCAGGGATAGAAAGCAGAGCAGTGGCTCCCAGGGCCAAGGGAAGGAATGGTGGCATTGGGAGGTGACGGCTAGGGGGTGCAGAGCGTTTTTTTGAAGTGAGGAAAGTCTCTAGAATTGGCTGTGGCGATGGCTGCACAGCACTGTGAATGCACTAAAACCAGTGAATTGCACACTCCAAATGAGAGAATCGTGTGGCATGTGAATTATAGCTCAATGAAACTGTTTTTTTAAAAATCCTTTTAAATAAAATGCAACCCCCACCCAATGTACTCATAGGTGCTGATGCCTCACATCGAATACAGATGTCCTTGTTCTTGGCCTGCTCCTGCCCAGCTCTGCGCTCTGGCGGGGGCTGACTCCCCCACTGAGAATCACCCCCAGCTGGGAATCACCCTCAGAGGGTCTCCGGAACCCCTGCTTGGATCTCCTGCCGTGTCTTGTCGGAACCTTTGCTCTCTGGCTTGAGTCGGGCTGTCTCCTTCTATCCTGGCTCAAGATGTGGAAGAAATAGATTCTTGCCCTGGCTGCTGTTGTTTGGTTTCGTGATTTGGGGCAAGTTATTCCACCTCTTTGGTCTGCCGTCTCTTTCTTTATTCGTAAAGAAAGAGCACTCTAGGTCTACGAAGGTCATCAGATTTGATCTTAAGGCTTTCACCATTTGTAAATTTGTGGTTTGCATTTGGGTCCATTAGGGAACAATGAGAAAGTGTTATAAAAATTTCATTTCTCTTTGCTTCTAGAATTACTGCTTTAGAAATTAATATGTACCCACTCCTGTTTCTCATATTTGAACTACTGAGAGTGATGTTCAATGACTGTGTTGAGAAAACGAGCCATTCCCAGCAGCAGCTGCAGCCATGTGGACATTCTCCCTGGTGGAGGAGGGGACGGTACCCGTGGGCAGAGCCTGCCCAGACCCCTGCCCAGGACCCAAGCTGGCAGGGCCTCCCGGGCACAGCCTTCCCCTCCGCCTCCACCCCTTGGCTGCAAACCAGACAGAGCTCAGAGAGGGAAAGGAGAAGACAAATGTGATATTGTTGTAAAGTGTCTGGAGACAAACATGGAACAATCTCTCTTCACCCCTGGTTGCGTTTCAGAAATGCGGCCAGCTGCCCACGAAGGGGTGCTTTGGAAGACCAGAGAGCAGTTTCTCCTTCACTGCCCTTTGCCTCTTGCAAGGCAGATACCACAACTTGTCCCTTCCTGTAATGTGGAGGGATTACACAGGGACGAGGAGGGGACACCCTGTATGTGCCGCAGACCTGTTCCTCTACTAGCTCCTCTGCAAATATTAACCCCAAAGTTATTAATCTTTCCTGGCGACCAGCGTCAACCTCGCAGAGTCCATGACAAAGTCTAGGACATGCAGGCAACCGGGCTCAAGGAGGGGGCCAGGCAGGACCGACTACAGAACTTGCAGAGCCCAGTGCAAGATGAAAACGCGGTGTTCCTTGTTCAAAAAGTATTGATATCAAGGATTTTAAGACATAGATAGCAGAGATGCAAACTAAGCACAGGGCCCGTCTGAGCGCGAGACGCCGCGGGTGTGCGCCTTGGTGGCAGCTCGTAGGAGAACAGAATGGAGGAAGAGCGCGTTTGTGTTCTGCCTGCACCATGGGAGATGCGTGTGTGCAGCTGAACAACACACCAAAGAAAGCTACCGTCCTTCAACAGCCTCTCTCCCAGGCTCCCCGGGCACCCTCGGGCCCTGCGGAGAGGCAGAGACACAGGGACAGAGCCGCAGTCGCTCCATCACGGGAAGCTGAAGTGGAGCGGGCTGGGTGCGTGACTGAGTCGGCCGGTGCGGGTTACACGCAGCGGGCGCCAGCCGTCCCCGCTTGGCCTCCCCGTGACGGCAGGTGTCAGAGAGCCTCCTAAAGAGGGGAGAGGAGATAGCGGAGGCCCGACACGTCCCTGGAAGCGGAAACCGGATCCCGCCACGCCTGCAGGAGAAATTTCCCTCACGCTCACTGGGCACCTTCGAGCTGCTTCGCTCACCTTTCTGTGCTTGTCCTCACGAGGCCTCCGGGTCCGGAGGGGTTGCGTTATCTCATTTCATCACACTCACACAGCGTTGAGAGCAGGCCAGTCACTTACTCAAGGTCGAAAGGACAGTGGACGACCGTGCGGGGACGGGATCTGGATTTTTGGACTCCACGTCAGATACCTTTCATCCTCCAAGCGCCGGGTGACGAAAATAGCCTCTTGTAAATTCTATAATCAGGAGCTTTAAAATGCTTATGTCAAGTGTGGCCGGGAGACCTCGTCCCCCGTGTACCCCGGCAAAGCTCTAGGTCCTGCCCCGCTGGCGTCTGAGCCAGGCTGTCCCCACTGGGAGCCACACGGAGTTAGTGAGGTGAACTTGAATTCAAACTTTTTCTTTTCTAAAAAATTTTATGATTAATCTCTCAACGCTGAATCTGTTTCTGTTGTTGCTTACAATTAAGATTTAACAAACTATAAATAACTTTGTACAAAATTGGGATCATGCTATGATAATTTTTTTACATACTGTGAACTTTTTTCCTTATTAAATATTTTTCTGTATCACGTTTTAATGGTAGCAAAATGTTCTATTCTATGGGCTTACCTTAATTTATTTAATTGCTGGTGTCCAATTGGTGGTAGTTTTCAATTGTTTATAATTTTTAATTTTATTGTGAAATCATCTTTATTGAACAATTCTGGAATGAGGTCCTTTCACTTGGGACTTTTGAAAACAAAGTCATTTTTGAAAAGAAGTCACTATTTTGCCTGAACTAGATATCAGATTACATAATAGTTGCAAGTCCCTTAAATGACTAATTCTGATACAGGCTTAGTCTTGCCGAGCTATGCTAAGTTCCCGCTCATACCTTGGAAGCACTTTTGGTCACAGGAGGGGCAGGGAAGCCCTGGCGCTGAGGGTCTCTCTCCTCGGCTTGGGGTCTGCTTTCTGCCCCATCTGCTTCTCCTGGTGCCCGGCTGGCCATGCACCATCTTGACCAACGCACAATGCTCTTCCTGCCAACGGCCTTGTCTCTTGGCTTCGCATATCCATGGAGATGTCACCCTACCTTGGGATTGGTCTGCTTTGGAATTTTAGCCCCCTGATCTTGCAGTCAACATGACCTGGGCATTGTAAGTGTGGAGCCAGACAAAGCTCTGGGAACATGCAGGGCCCTGGGGGAGGCCATTCTGACACCCACCCACGCTGTGGCTCTCCTGGTGGGCCTGTGGCTTCCGCGCTGTGGTCTAAGCTGGCGGCCCCAGCTCCAGCTGGAAGAAGTCAGGAAAGGACCCAGTGCAGTGACTCACGCCTGTAATTCTAGCACTCTGGGAGGCTGAGGTCTGAGGATCGCTTGAGCTCAGGAGTTTGAGACCAGCCTGAGCAAGAGCAAGACCCCGTCTCTACTAAAAATAGAAAAAATTAGCCAGCTACTTGGGAGGCTGAGGCAGGAGGATCACTCAAGCCCAGGAGTTTGAGGCTGCAGTGAGCTATGATGGTGCCACTGCACTCTAGCCAGGGTGACAGAGCAAGATTCTGTCTCAAAAAAAAAAAAAAAAAAGAAGTTGGGAAAGGAAAGGACAGTTCCCCACCCCCGAGGGACCTCTGTAGACACCGCGCATTCCATGTACACTTACGCCTGGTGCTGACCTTAGTCACAGGAGCGGGGGAGGTGCGGGCTCCATCTGGACAGAACTGGGGCGCGAGGAGAGCACAGAGGGTGTGGGGCCCAAGCTTCACCGTGGCCGGCTGCCACTGTGACCCTTAAAAGGGCTCAACGTGGCTGCCTGTGTATCGGGCAGAGACAGGCCTGTGTCCGAGACAAAAGTACGAAGTTAATAAGCAATTTCAGTCCCCTTGGAGGGGAGCCCCAGTCTGCCTGGGAAGGTAAAATTTTTTCTTGGTTGCCCAGAATCTTTTAAAACTAGGAATGCTTAGAATTAAATATCAAAATGAAGGAGTAAATCTAGCCACAAATACTGGTATGGGGGGATTAAGAGTAGAATAAAATTCCTGGGTGCACTTGGGATTTGACGTGTTTGAGATATTGAGGGAATTTGGCACATCACGTCAACTGCCGGACTAGCCGTGCGATCTGGGTTTAGAGCGTGTCAGTGAGTGATTGTTTTTAGCTCCATGATTTTGCGTGGAAAGTGGAAGAGCATTTTAGTGAGTTGGTGCACAATATGGGGACAGCCGGGACATTTGATTTTCACCCGTTCAGACTCTGTCAGATTTAGTAGGGTGACCTCAGCGCTTGAGATGCTTTTGCTTCCTGGAGTTGTTCTAAGTAATTCTGAAAGATAATAGTAAGTTTGCAGAGGCAGTTTACCGTGTTTAAGGGAATCCGATCTGTTAGGTCTGTCAATGTGACTGATTCTGTTAGGGAGTTTAGTGGTTCAAATCCATTCGTTCAAACAGTAATTGAATTCTGTCCCCCTGAAAGTAATATTACAGTTTCCTGGCTTGACGAATAAAATGAGTCAATCTGTAGGGTGAACTTTAAATCCTAAGAAAAACTAGATGTTAAAATATGAAATAGTACACTTGATATTAATCTAAAATGAAGAAACTACGAATGGACTTTTTGGTCACACGAGCTGCTCTCACGGACACCAAGTCTCACACTGACAGTTCTCTGCTTTCCCACCTTCGCCCACAGGAAAGGTCTCCCACCGACCCCTCTCCCACACCCTCATGGCCCCACGGCTGCCCTCTCGGCTGCCGGGTCCCAGGGGTCGGGTCGCGGCCCTGTGGTTTTGAGTGGAGCACTTGGCTTCCTGCTTGAACCCGTTGGAGACTGGTGTGCGAGAAACAGAGCCTTTTCCTCCGATTCTGGCCGGTTCGGACACGCCCATCCTACCTGAAAGTCTGGCCGGTTGCAGACTGGCCCCCATGCTCTGGGGGATCCCAGGCTGTGAGGGGGGGTCTGAGCCCTGGGAGTTCAGAGCAGAGGCCAGGCCTCACTTGGGCACCTCCCGGCAGAATTAGTTGTAAAAAAATCCATTTTAGTGGTAAAGATGACATGGTTATTAAAACTCAGGGAAGTTTACTGCCAACTAACTAGCTAACTAACTAACTCTGGTGTTTTTCACTAAGCTATTTCCCTCATATCACGAGCGATTTTCAGAACTGGGGAACTGTCTGCATTTGTGTCAAAGAAAAGACAGAGACAAGTACGATTTCGGTGAAGGCCCATGCTGCCTTCCTGTCGCCCTGTGACTCACGGACGTGCTGGCCAGCCTTCAGGTGCAGGCAGCGACACGGGAATATCGTGTTCCCGCCGATGCTGTCTGAGCCTTCCGATGGCCACGGAACGATTCGGATCGATGAGGTTATTGTTCAGCGTGGGGTTTCCCGCAAGGCACAGGCTTTCTCGGAACCCAGCGATTGAACTGGGATAAGGCCCTGGCTGCCCTGGGGAACCTCGTCCTCTTGTCCTTTGCTGGTGTTCTCCGGCCCCGCCCCTCTGTCTACACAGAATCACCCAGAGGGTGATTCTTCCTCTTCTGTATTTTACTACTTCTGCTGAAAAAGCAGATTTAATAAAAGCCCATGTCTTGCTCTATTACCCCAAATGTTAGCGTCCACCGTAGCGAGGGTGTCCCCCCAGAGGAGGCCCCTGACATGAGCCTGGCCCTGCCCTAGGATGCCAAGACCCAGCTCCAATATCTGGGAGTGTTAAAGGGGCTGGGATCTTCCCTCATCAGCCTACGGATAATCTCTGGAAGCAAAAGGACACCATGCAAAGGAAAGTGAGTAAAATTGCGTTGCAGGCAGGGAGGCTGGATGCGGCGCCCGGGGCTTCCGTGTGAGAGATCAGAGTTTGTGCCTGACCCGGCTGTGTGACCCTGGCCAGGGTTAGATGGTCCCTCCTTGATTTCTTTCTGTAACTAGTGACAGCAATGACCCATACACACAGGTCAGTGCTCAGCCCTGCTTGAGGCACTGACCACCTTCTCCTTGTCTCGGGGTGGAGCACTTTCTAGGGAGCACCAGAGTTGTCCGATAGCACATGGCTATGTGCTAGAGACTCTAGTTACTGCCTAGGGCAGGGCCTTTTGTCCCCTCTGGTTGGGGCATTTGACGTCTCTGCCAGTGTTCATATTAACTTGTAGAAAACTGATCGCGATGCACGTGGTCCTCTCCGATGGCGATACAATTGAATTTTGTCCTGTAGAGCTGCCGATAATTTACCAACCAGCAGATTATCATCCGACAGGACAGTTTCATTGCACCGTAGAGCCCAGTGTAGTCTGGCGATATCTCCCCAGCTGAGCCCAGCCCAGACCGCACACTCATGAAGAAATAAAATGGGTTGCTTCCAGCTGTGCATTTTGGGGTGGTTTGTCACCCCTGCTTCCTCTCTGACCTCAGCACCCGCTGCTGGGCCCTCCAGTCTGTTTCTCAGACACGTTTTACTGTTCTCACACTCCACCAGCATGATCCTGCTTCAGGACTTTTACACCTGCTGATCTCTCTGCCTGACTTTCTCTTCCTCCACCTACCTGCGTGGGGTGCTGCCTCACCTCTTAGGTCTCTGCTCAAATCTCACCTGAATGCCTGTCAACGGAAAAAGAAGTCAAACTCTGTAAAATAATTTTGAAGAGATTTACTCTGAGCCAAATTTGAGGCCCATGACCTGGAGCCACTCCCAAGAAGCCTTGAGCAAGTGGATTCGCTGAGGTTGGGTTGCAGTTTGGTTTTATACATTTCAGGGAGGCGGGGGTTACAGGTAAAGTCATAAATCAATACGTGGGAGGCATACATTGGTTTGGCCTGAAAAGGTGGGCCATCTTGACAGCGGTGTGTGTGGGGGGGCTTACAGGTTATAGGTGGGTTTAAAGATTCTTTGGCTTGTAATTGGTCAAACACATGAAGCTCTATCTAAGGATTGGAATGTTTTAACATAGGAGCTGTTTATCAGAGATAAGACACCCATGTATTTGTTGTGTAAATTGAGGACCTGCAGGTATGTCTTACATACCCTTAGGCCTGTTAATGGGTTACAAAGGATGTCCCCAAGAAGGGAGGGGGGCATGATAAGTCATGTCTGACCTCCTTCCTCCTGGCAGGCAATTTAGTTTTAGGATATTCCTTTGGCCCACGAGGGGGTCCATAGTCAGCCGATGGAGGGGTGAGCCTCCTTAAGATTTTATTTTAGTTCACATGCCCAATTTAAAGTTGTACCCCTCCCAAACAACCTCTCTCCCCTTCTTACCTTCATCTTTCCCAAAGGACTTATTGCCGTCTGATGCACCCCAGATTCACTGTGTGTGTGTGTGTCAGTCTCCCCCATGAGCACGTGAGTTCCACGAGGTGGGGCCTTTCCCAGTGTGCATGGCACATTGCGGGCACTCAGCAAAAATATTTTAGGAAGGAAAGAAGGAGGAAGAGAGGAGGGAGGGAAGAGAGGAGGGGAGGGAGAGAGGCAGGGAGGAAAGAGGGGGAGGGAGGAAGGAAGGAAGGAGAAGGGAGGGAGGCAGGCCAGTTCATCTCAAGAGTGGGCTGTTATATGAAACCCCTGGCAGGCTGTCCAGCACATCGTAGAATACCCGTCAAGCAAAGCTCCCCTTCCACGGTGCGCTCGGTAATGAGCAAGGCAGGCAGGCAGAGTCATCATTGGATGGGTGGCAGGATAGACGGATGAATGGGTAGATGTTAATACAATAGATGGATGAATGAGTGGATGGGCAGGTGGAGGGATGGATGATGGATGGGTGGACGGATGGATGAACAACCCTCACCTCTCTGGCTTGCGGTTTGGGGTTGATGCACCCAGCGTCCCTGCCAGTCCTGGCTGTGTGGGGCTCCATCACCGTAGAGGCGGAGTGCAGGGTGGTGGGGTCTTAGCTGGGAGGGAAAGTGTGAGAGTGACTCCCAGGTGAGGCACGGATGAGAAAGGGATAGTGGGGAGGGCTGGAAAGGAGGGACGATAACAAGGTGGGGGGAGAGGAAGAAACAACAGGGAAAGTGGGTAAAGTCCAGCTGCTTTGAAGCTTTCCCCAATTGCAGGCCCAATTAATGCTAATAACACCTTGTAGCTCCTGGCGCCTTTCTCCCTGAGCTCAAAGCCTTTTATTGACACTGTGGAGCTGCAGGACATTCCACTGAGGGCAGAAGGAGATTATAACCATTTAATAGATGAGGGATGAGACCCACAGAGGTGAGAGAATTGCCCAAGGGCACAGGCATCTGGAGCAGAGACGGATCGGGGAGCGGGGGCAAGGAGCCTGCATGCAGGGTAAGTGTCCCCTGCCCTGAGCAGCCGCCCCCCAGGCCTGGTGAGTTGTGTATCTGCCCTACCCGAGCTCTCAGAGAGCCTCACCATGAGTTCACGGGAATTATTAATAGTAAGTCACCGGTTCTCACGACACACTGTGAGGTCACAGCTGTAACCAGCTCACTTTCAAACGGGGGATCCCTGACTGGGGTGAGCCAAATGACTCCTGCTAAGTCGCTCCACGTGTCAGGCCGGACTGGAGAGGATGAATTTCAGCATGTGGAGGCCAGGGGCTATCCGTGGGCCCCCGGGGCTGGTGCCTGCCCACGCCAGCACCGCAAAAGAAAGCACGTCAGTCCCTGCAGCCCCTCAGAGGACGCCCCACTCGCCGTCACTACTGGGGCTTCAAGCCACTCCGCTCCTCAGGGTCTCAGTCCTTATCTCGTCCTTCCCTCTGCTGGGTGGGCTTCCCTCTTCCCAGGCTGCTCCTCCACATCCCTCCCTGCAGTGGATGCTGAGCTGAGATCCTGTTGTCAGCAGGGTCACAGGCTAAGGATTCTGCAGGTCGGGACGGAGATAAGGGTTGGCGTTCCTCAGGCCTGAGTCACAGAGGTAAACTGTCAAATAAAGCCAAGCCACCCCCTCCGAGGAAAAAAAACCAATTCTCAACAGGGCAGCCAAGAATGTACCTGAAAGGGCATGATTTCTTGGCTTCCTGGGCTGCAGAATTACCCTTTGTACCTTTACTGAAATGAGAAAAATGCAGAGCATTCTCGATCTGCTGTGGCCCCGGGGGAAGTCCTGTGGAGACTGGCTGGGGTGGAGCTGCTAATCACCCGCCTGGGGCACCTGCAGGTTCCCAGGAACCGTTCCCAGGCTTCTGGAGCAAGGGGGGGGCTGCACGTGGGGGAGGGAGGGGGTGCAGGGAGACAGGCCTGAGGGAATGAAGGCGGAGGAGCAGCTCCTCCGCTGCTCCATGCTCATGGCATCACTTGTGCCCCATGGCAGTGGATGGTGCTCAGAAAACAGACTGCCTGCTTCCCCAATGCACCAGGGGCTCCATGGGGCAAGACTTTGGTCTTGAAAGCCTCTGTAGCTCCAGGGACAAGCACAGCTCCTGGCATCTTAGCAGGTGCATGACATTTTTCTATGAGATGGACAGACCATGGATGAATGGTGGATGGTGGGTGGATGTACAGATGATGGATGGATAGGTGGATGGTGGATGGATGGAGAATGGATGGGTGGATGGGTGGATGGACAGAGGATGGATCAATGATGGATGGACAGATGGATGGACCGAGAGACATATGGGCGGGTGATGGTTAAACGGATGTACAGATGGATGATAGATGAATGAATGAATGGTGAATGGATGGAGGATGGAAGGATCGATGAACAGATGATGGATGAGTGATGGATGGATGTACAGATGAACAATGGATGATGAATGGATGGATGGGTGAGTGGATGGATGGATGGACAGATGATGGATGTGGATGGATGGATGAGGGGATGAATGGATGGATGGATGGACAGATGATGGACGTGGATGGAGGCGGAAGATGGATGGATGGATACTGGATCGTGGGTGGGTGGATGAATCAGCAGATGGACATATGAACAGGATTCTGGGATATAAGGAAGACATTTGGGATGCTGCCAAAATCCCCACTGTAGGGGGATTTGTCATTCGATAAAGTGCTTAGATGGAGTGCTTGTAAGTAGGAGGAGCTCCCGCCTGTCCTCTACCCAAGCAGCCGCTGCAGGACCCAGGCGTGCATGGACAGGCAGCAGAGCAGGACAGAAGAGTACCCGAGGGAGAAAGGGGTGCTTGAGAGGGTGGGGAGGAGAGGACTGGGGTCACATGACCTTCTAGCTCCCCTGTCCCCTGCAACTGCCCTTCCCGGCATCGGGCCAGCAGGCCCAGCCAGGATGGCAGCCTTGGAGTGTCTAGCCTGGGGCATGGCTCTGCCCCATCGACAGGGGCTTCAGGGGCCCCAATTACACCCGTCCTTTCACTGGGCTCCTTTCATCTGGCGCGAGGGCTGTGATTACACCCCCATCTTACAAGTGATATAAACTGCGGCATTCAGAGCGGGACCTTTCAAGCTGCCCCTGACTTTATGAGCTACCATGAAGCTCTCAAGTGGGGTTACAGGGGGGTGACCTAGCTGCCCTAATTGCATGTTCCTGCTGGAGGAAGCCCTCCCGGCCTGGCCATGAGTTCTCAGGGGTGTCTGGGGGAGCGGGTGAAGCTGGCGGGTGGAGGAGGAACATGGTTGCTGCCGTTCACCTGGGCCCAGCTCGCAGGCACGAGGGGTGCCCAACCTTTGACACCCACACCCCACCGGAAATAACCCTCCCTTTCCCACGCAGAGGGGCTGTTCCTGGGAGCAAATAGCTGGAGCCCCAGGGGTGTACCTCCAGTGGCCCCTGGAGCACCCAGAGCTTCCAGGAGCTATAGAGTGTTGTAGGTGGGGAGAGGAAGCCGGAATGCAATCTCTGTAACTGTCTGAAGATTGCAGAAGAACAGAGGAAGAAACCCCAATTTCCAAGCCTCTATTAATTTCTGGTGATTTGTTCCCATCCTAAATAGGAACTCATATTTGCATCTATTTGGATTTAATAATTTTGTATTCTTTTTCTTAAAGAGAGCCACTAAATTGTATAAACTTTAGTCCTAAAGAAGCTGGATGGGCTCCTGCTGGCGGGTGTAGTCACACTTCAGCAGCAGACGGCTGTGAGCTGGAGGTGAGACCTGCCCACATTCCTGGCATCGACCACGCAGAGTGCGACCTGCTCCTTCCATGTTTGCTCACGGACTGCAAGCGTCCAGGCTGCTGCCTCCTCAGCTGCGCTCCTCTGGGCAGGACGCCAGGCAGTGTGCGGACCCCTATAGGCGGGGGCTCTTCCAGGCTCTGCCTCAGTCAGATGCACACCTGGGGTCTCCCTGGCCCTCCTGCCACATGAAGAGCCAAAGCCCTCTTGCAGCTCAGAAACGCTATTTGGATGACTTGGAAAGTCAGCCTCCCTGCCTTGCCTCTTCCCAGGTCACCGGTTAAGCCAGGACTGGACAAGCACCTCCCTAGGACGGGCACCATGTGTGCGGGCCCCTGTCAGGTGCACGCTGGTGGCCAGGTCCACTTCTCTCGTTCGCTGCTGTTACGCGTTGAACTGTATGTTCAAGTATAATCCGCAGGACCTGTGGTCTTTGCAGATGTAATCAAATTAAGATGAGGTCATCTTTGATTAGGATGGTCCCTAAATCCACTGAGAGTGTCCTTATAAGAGACAGAAAATGTCACACAGAGACAGAGAGGAGATGGCTGTGTGAAAACGGAGGCAGAGATTGGAGTGAAGCGTCTACAAGCCAGGACGCCAGGAGAGGGGCCGCAACAGTTCTCTCCAGAGCCTCTGGGAGAAACCAACCCGCTGCCTTGTCCGGGCTCCAGCGCCGTGAGGGAAGGAATTTCTCCTGCTTCAAGCCACCTGGCTTGGGGTGCGTGTCACAGCAGCCCTAGCAAACTCCCACCGAGGACTGGCCTGACAGCAGCGGTGCCCCGAGTCCCCTCCTGCTGTCTCCTTCCAGGGAGAGGGACACAAATGGACCATGGGGAACAGGGGGAAAAAGGGCCCCTCAGGGATGTGGAGCCAGCTTGGGGAGGGGGAGCCCCAAATGCATCCAGTGCCCCAAAGGGAGACAGATCTTAGTTTGAACCACACCTTGACACATGTATTTGGGGTTTTTCTTTTGAGAGAGGCGGGGGTATAAAATAAAGTAAATCTTTAGCTTTAGGGCAAACGATTGAGACCGTCAACAACTTATGGGTGGGTATTGATCAGGGTTGATAATTTTGACTCTTGAACTGGTTGGAAATGATGGTGACTACGATTTCTGCTTGTGATTGTGCAACAATTTAAATCCCTAGGGAGGAGCTGGCTGCGATCATGTCAACACAACCTTAAGCCCTCGGTGCTTTTGGCTTCTTCAGGGGAACGGGATGATGGAAACATTCTTTCTTCTTTTTAATCATAGCTGCCAGAAAGACTTACCATTGCTTAGACGGCTTCTGAAGCGCAGGCAAACATGTTGCCCCATCAAATTCTCAGTAGGCCTGTGCGGCGCTCCCTGAGTCACCCGAGGCTTCTTCAGGATGAATGGCCGGGCACCGGCTTCTCAGGAAGATTAGCGCCAAGTCACCGCGGCGCTTGCCAGGCCGGGCCCCTGCAGAGCTGACTCACGTGGACCAGGAAATGGTGTCAAGGTAGTCGGCCTGACGCAGAACTTGGAAAGCCACTATTCTGCAATCTTCCATGTAGGCGTACCCACACGTGTTGGGGCGTTTCCTCATCTTGTTGTTTCTTTTTGTTATAGACATATACAGTAAGTCCCCACTTAATGTCATCCATAGGCTCTTGGAAACGGCCACTTTAAGTAAAAGGATGAATAACCAAACCAATTTTACCATAGGCTGATTGTTCTAAATAAAAGTTAAGTTCCTACAGCATATTTCTGGTCACAAAAAAATCACCAAATTTCTATTAAAAATACATAAAGACCAAAACATTCCTATTATTAAACATTGAAATAAACATGAGCTATACATACGTTTAAGAAAGATTAATAAAAATAAGTAACACTACCTAAAGTAATCTACTTTAGGTAGATGCAATGCAATCCCTATTAACATACCAATGACATTTTTCACAGAACTAGAAACAACCCTTAAAATCTGTATAGAAAATGGTAAAGATGGTAAATTATATATGTATATTTTACCTAAATAAAAAAAGTTAATTAAAAAATTTGTATGGAACCACAGAAGACCTCATATAGCCAAAGCAATTCTGAGCAAAAGAACAAAGTTGGAGGTATCACACCACGAGACTTCAAACACACTACAGAGCTGTAGTAAACAAAACAGCACGGCACTGGCATAAAAACAGATACATGACCATTGGAAGAGAATAGAGAACCCTGAAATTAATCTACATTTATACAGTCAACTAATTTTCTGTAATGGTGCCAAGAACACTCATTGGGGAAAGGATAGTCTCTTCAATAAATGGTGCCGGGGAAACTGGATATCCATATGCAGAAGAATGAAACTCGACCCCCATCTCTCGTCCTATAGAAAACCCAACTCAAAATGGATCAAAGACCTAACTGTAAGACCTGAAAAGTATAAAACTACTAGAAGAAAACATAGGAAAATGCTTTAGGACACTGGTTTGGGAAAAGATTTATGGATAAGACCTCAAAAGCACAGGCAACAAAAGCAAAAATAAACAAATGGGATCATATTAAACCAAAAAGCTTCTGCACAGCAAAGGGAACAATCAACAGAGTGAAAAGACAACATACGGAATGGGAGAAAATATTTGCAAACTATTCATCCAATAGGGAATTAATATCCAGAATATACAAGAAAGTCAAACATCTCAACAGCAAAAAATCAAACAATCATTTAAAAATGGGCAAATGATCTGAATAGACATTTCTCAAAAGAAGACACAAAATTGACCAATAAATCTATGAAAAAATGCTCAACATCACTAATCATCAGGAAAATGCAAATCAAAACCATAATGAGGTATCAACTCACCCCAGTTAGGATGGCTGTTAGCAACAAACCAAAAATAACAAATGCTGGCCAGGATGCAGAGAAAGGGAACCTTCTACACTGTTGGTTAGGATGTAAACTAGTACAGCCACTATGGAGAACAGTATGGAGGTTCCTCAAAAACTAGAAGTCTAACTACCATACGGTCCAGTCCAGCAATCCCACTACTGGGCATTTATCCAAAGCAAATGAAATTAGTGCATCAAAGAGACATTTGCACCCCCATGTTTGTTGCAGCACTAGTCACAACAGCCAAGACATGGAATCAGCCCAGATGCCCATCAACAGATGAATGGATAAAGAAAATGTGGTATAACACCAGGGAGTACTATTCAGCCATAAGAAGAAGGAAGTCCTGTCATTCACAGCAGCGTGGATGGAACTAGAAGACATTATGTTAAGTGAAATAGTCGGGAACAGAAAATTAAACACCGCATGTTTCACTTACATGTGGAAGCTAAAAAATGTTGATCTTACAGAAGTAAAAAGTAGAACAGAGGATACTAGAGCCTGGGAAGGGTAGGGGGAAGGGAGGGTTTGGGAGGGTTTGTTAAAGGATACAAAATTACAGTTAGGCTGGAGGACTAAGTCCTAGTGTTCTATAGCAGGGGTCCCCAACCTATGGTGAGTTGTATAATTATTTCATTATATAGTACAACGTAACAATAATAAAGTGCGCAATAAATGTAATGTGCTTGAATCATCCTGAAACCATCCCCAACCCCGACTGCGGTCCATGGAGAAATTGTCTTCCATGAAAACGGTTCCTGGTGCCAAAAAGTTTGGGAACTGCTGTTCTATAGCACTGTAGGATGACTGTAGTTAACAACAATGTACTGTAGAGTTTCAAATAGCTAGAAGGAGGATATTGAATGTTCCCAACACAATGAAATGATAAATGTTTGGGATGACGGATATGCTAATTACCCTGATCTGATGACTATATGTTATGTGTGTCAAAACATCACTATGTACCCCATAAATACATACAATTATTATGAGACAGTTTTAAAAGTGAAAAAAAAAAAAAACAACCAAACAGAAATCAAGGAAGACAATTATTTACCCAATTATTCCAGTTCAGGGTCTCAAGTGGCCAGTCCATCCTAGAAGCTCAGGGTGCAAGGAGGGAACCATCCCTGGACAGGCTACCCTTTCAAGGCAGGGAACATTCACACCCACACCCACACCCACTCAGACCGGGACGATTCAGACCTGTCAATTCATCCAACATGTCCATCTCTGGGATGTGGGAGGAAACGGGAGGAGCCAGAGAAAATCCTTGTGGACGTGGGGAGAATGCGCAGATTCCACAGAGACAGTGGCCCGGGCCAGGGATCAATTTCTTTTCTCATCAATATTATACTGAAATGATGTTCAACAAAATGATGATATTTGAGGACCTGGTGTACTACATAAATATTATTTATAGGTATATATGAGGTATACGTATTTCTGTCTCTCTTTCTAGTGTGTATATGGTAGAGTGCAAGTAGGTACGTACTATAAATGTTGTAGGTGTAGTAAAACGAGTGGACTAAAGCAACAGCTCGCAGACTTTAAAAGGCGGAGAACCTTCTTTGTGGTGGAATATGGCAGGGATAGAATCATGTGCACACAAAAAAAAAGCGCAGCTCAGTAATGACCAGAACGTGGACCCCTGTGTGGGACACCGGCCCAGCTCTTCCTCCACACTGACTTAAGTAAAGAAACCCTGCTAAGAGGAAAAGTAAGCCTGCGTTTCGGGAAGCGTGCCTAGGTGTGAACCATAAAGGAAAGCGAGGAAGTTATTATGGCAAAAGCCAACGTGGTAGAAAGGAGGCGGGGGCGGAGGGGGCAGTGCTGGAAGGGACCTGTTCAGCCCCCAGAGACCCCCTGTGCCCCGGTCCCCACTTGGTGCTACATGTAGCAGTCCCTTGTTCTTTTCCCGGCCTCTGCCAGGCGGTGCAGAACCCTCTGCCGGGAGTGCACGGACAGTAGAGCTGTGCCAGACCTACCTCCCGAGTGCCCGCGACGTGCCCCTGCTCCATGCCTCTTCCTCGCCCCATGGAGGGGGCAGTGTATACCTAATTTTCAGACCTGGCTACCAAATATTTTCCTTCTCAGAAGAAATATGCTTGATGCAATTCGTAAGAAACAGCCTGTGGCCTTGGGGTCCACAAAGGGCCCCGGCTTTGTCTGGGTGAGCCCACCCTGTTCCTCCAGATCCTGTGCCTCTGGCTCACCTTCCCTAAGCCACTGCCTCCAGGAAGCCTCCTGGGGTTGCCTTGACTCCTGGGACCCTCCCCATGCCCCCAGTGCCCCGGGATCTTAGTGCACCACTCTGTGCCCGCCCTGTGTGCGGGAGAACGGGTGTGCACCTGTGCAGACTTCCTGTGGCCACGTGTTCTGTTTCTCTCCAAGTTAACATGCCCATAACTTCTGGGTGGGAAGTCCCAGTTCCAGGGCTTTGACGCTACGAAAGTGCTTCCGGATGAAGAACAAGCATGTTCCAAGCCACATGCATATACGCGTTCAGCAACGGAAAGAGCCAGAACGCCCACCTCTCAGAGATGTGAACAGACGTGGGCACACACCTTCGATAGAATGGCTAGCCAGCTGTTAAGAAAACAGGGGACAATGTCTGTGAATATGGTTAAATGGGAAAAGCAAATTTCAAGCCACCATGTCAAGTATAACACTATATTTAGAAAAAACCCAGACTCCAGGTGTACCAGGGCTGTGTGCCCAGGAACAACTCAGGAGGGCGCGTGGTCAGCTGTGTCAGTATCGACCTCCAGAAAGCATGGAGAGGGGGAACCTTTCATGGGTTTGTATTGTTTGAACTTGTTATGATGATCATATAATTACTTTTGTTATTAAAAAAAATAACATTTTAAATGAAGAAATAAAACAATTCGTCCAAACCTACAGAAATGTGCAACACAAAGAAAAAATCCTAATGCAAAATATGAACTTTAGTTAATAATAATGTCTCGATATTGGCTATTCAATTGTAGCCAACGGACCGCACTAACGCAAGATGCTAAGAGCAAGGGAACTGCATGTGAGGGGAGGGGATGTAGGAGAACTCTGCACTGTCTACACAATTTACCTAAAACTGCTCTAAAAAATACCGTTTGTTTTTAAAAAGAGAGAGAGAAATAAAACAACTAATGGATACTTGGAGTAGAGCAAAGAGTGGCGAATTTTTTCCGTAAAGGGCCAGATGCTACAGTCAATAGTTTTGGCTTTGAGGGTCACGGGGTCTCTGTCCCAACTACTCACGTGTGCTGTTGTGGTGCAAAAGCAGCCACAGATGGTGTGTAAGTGAAGGAATGGAGCTGTGTTCAATAAAACTTTATTTATAACAACAGGCAGCAGGGCCGGGGCTGTATTTGCCCGCCCCTGGTGGGGAAGCATGGAAGGGTTTGGGTGGGTTTCACATCAGATTAAGGAGAAAGCTGAGAAGTCCCCTGCTCACCTTGGGTAGGTTAGGAAGCCCAGAAAACAGTGGGGGTCTTTTCCTTGCTATTGCACCTGGCCTTTATCATAATCGATGACAATATAGATATTTTTTTTTTTTTTTTTTTTCTGAGACAGGGTCTCACTCTTTTGCCTGGGCTAGAGTGAGTGCCGTGGCGTCAGCCTAGCTCACAGCAACCTCACACTCCTGGGCTCAAGCAATCCTTCTGCCTCAGCCTCCCGAGTAGCTGGGACTACAGGCATGCGCCACCATGCCGGCTAATTTTTTCTATGTATTTTTAGTTGTCCAATTAATTTCTTTCTATTTTTAATAGAGACGGGGTCTCGCTCTTGCTCATGCTGGTTTCAAACTCCTGACCTTGAGTGATCCACCCGCCTCGGCCTCCCAGAGTGCTAGGATTACAGGCATCAGCCACCGCGCCCGGCCCGACAATATAGATCTTTAAAATGGACTCACTGTAAGTTTAGTTTAACAGAGCAGAGGGTCGTTCACGGTGGAAGATCAGAGTGAGTGCTGATGGTTTAACTAGACAAGCTTCTGCAAAAAACAATGGCCTGTTCTCTCTGGGCAATTGCGCCAGTTCCTTGGCAGCAGACAGTCTGCTGTCTTTGAGGGTTTCTCCTGCAAATGCATCTTCCTAATTTCCAGGGCTGACACAACCTGGCTTGGCACACGCTTTCTTTCTCTGGGCAACTTGGGAGTGCTGTTGAGAAGGTCAGCTAGAGAGAGCTATTGCTTTCATGTCACAAGAAAGATGAAAAAAGAAATTAGACGACATGCTTTTGGCAACCTGTGGGGGGTCACAGAGGACAGGCGTTCTAATCCTCAGCGCTATGGCTCTGCACGAGCCCCTGCTGGTGAAGACCGGGAGGCCATGGTCCCGCCTACGGCTGCTCCGTCGCGAGTCAGGCCTGTGCTACGTGAGCCCCTGTCAGTGTCTCATTGACCCTCACGGCAGCCCTGCGCATGAGGGGGAACAGGCCCATTTTGCAGGCGAGGAGCACAATCTTTAGAGACATTGAGTAATTTTCCAAGGAACTATAGCTTTAAAACTGCTATATGTCGGAGCCGATCCAAATCCACTGTGTTACACCTCCTGAGTGTGCCTTGTATCGCCCTGTATTAATCTCACGAACTTCCGCTTGCAAATTTTGTCACAGTCAGGCTAAATAACACCAACCAGTAGTATTTCCAGGTGATATTCCGGTGCCGGGGCTTTGTCAGAGGTATCAAGGTGATGTGAGGGCAGCGTAAGCATCTGTGTCCTTCCGGCTGAATTTGGCCTCGAACGCCCGGCTCTGGGTCTGCCGTGTCTGTGTGTGTCCCATTGGCAGTGACACATACGTGAGTGTCACAGCGGCGGGCCCATGCTGCTGACTCAGCGCCCACGGCGAGGCACCCTGGGCTGAGCCGCCCACGCCCTGAGCCACGGGGACAGGCAGAGGGAGTTTCCACAGTTCTGAGTCAGAGCAGACGCTGGGGAAAGGCCGCTCGGGAATGAGCCTCGTGGGTGAGTTCACGCCGGAAGAGGATGCTCAGCTCGCGTCAGGGGCGCCAGCCCAGACCCCCACTGCCGGTCCCTCGTGCCCCTGCCTCTCTTTGAGAGCTCTGGCCTGGGCTCCACTGCCCGTCCCGGCTCATCGAGAGTGGGCAGCAGCCGCCTGTTTCTCCCCCGGCGGCGCACTGGGCACTTGTCCAGGACTCGTGTGTCCCCTGCCTCCCCTCCACGCCACATGTACCGGCTGAGTAGTGTCCCCCCAAATTCATGTCCACCTGGCCCCTCAGAATATGACCTTAATTGGAAATAGGGTCTTTGCCGCTATAATTAGTTGAATGAAAGTGAGATCATTGTGCGTTAAGGTGAGCCCGAAATCCAGTACGACTGGCGTCCTTACAGAAAGAGAAGAGGCCAGCGGCACCCCAGAGTGGAAGTCAGCCTTGCGGGGACAGGGGAGGAGATGGAGCCATGCGTCTCTAAGCCCAGGACTCCGGCCACCACCAGAAGCTGCTGGAGACAGGAGAGGACCCTCCCCTGGTGCCCTCAGAGGCGGCAGGGTCCTGCCGACACCTTGATTTTGGAGTTCAAGCCTCCAGAGTCGTAAGAGAATAAATCTCTCTTATTTTAAGCCACGCAGTTGGTGATAATTCTCTGTAGCAGGCAGAGGATGCTCACGTGGTGCGTACACACGCTCCCCCAGAGCACGAGGTCACAACTGTTGACGATTAACCACACGTCCCTTTTTCCTTCCCTCTCATCTTGTTACAACTGGCCAAGTAACCGAGGTAGGGAAGAGGCAAGAGACGTAACAACAGTAATAATAACAGCTGATGCCTCCTGGCCCTGTTACATGCGGAGGAGCCCCACAGTCCTCACTGCCGCGGGGGAGGATTTGCTAGCGCAGGAGACCAGCCAGTGCTGTTCAGAAAAATCTTCTCTCCCCGGATGTCGCAGTGTGCTTGTGAAAACAGGCTTCGGCTCGAAAGGAAAGTGGATTCAGAGGGCAGTGTGGGCCCTCCTGGCCCGTCCGCCTGCCCCACAGGGTGGGGGCGGGGCGGGAGCTGAGGTGCCCTGCGGGGACCGGCAGGTGCTGGGTCCCAGCTGTGGATTTCCAAGCAGCGGCTTTCGGGAAAGGGTCCGGTGGGGAGAGGTTTGGATCCCGGCCGCCCAGTCGCTGGCTCTCGTTATTAGATGATAAGAACAGTTGCCTTATCGGATGCTGTAAGGCGTAGAGTTAATCTAAGTAAAATTCCAGGCACATAATGGTCTTAATAAAAGATTGTTTTGAAAAGATTCCTCATGAAGCAACAGAGGTTATTAATTTGGGCAATCATTTAAAAATTCTCCTTTTCATAAAATCTCATGATGTGTTTTGCAAAGGAATGGAAGCAGGGTGGCAGGACAGGGTCGAGGGAAGGAAATGACTTTGTTCCTCACACACTGAAACTTCCCTGGGGTTTGACAGCTCTTCATTGACACACGTTCGTATCTGGGTGAATAGACCACGATCCCAGGCTGCTTCCCAGCCCACCCCACCTCCGCCCTGAGGACGTCGCCAAGACTGAAGGGAAGTAGGGGGACTCCAAGTATCAGCGGAGGGAGTGGCCAACAGCTGGAGGACCCAGGGTGGCCACAGCTGGGGGGTTTCCCTGGGCAGCTGCCGTCCAAGCCCCGGGGCCCACCCCTCCCCTGCCTGTCATGCATTAGGAATGGCCCAGCACTCTGGGGCCAGCGGTGGGAGAAAGTGTTTCCTCTGCCCTGGAGACGGTCATGCTTGCAGCCCCCACATGCAAAGGGCAGCGCTGGATTTGGGCAGCAGGCGCGCCCCGGGAGCACCGTCTCCCCAGAGCCGGAGCGGCGCACACCATTCTCGTCCTGTGTGCAGGCAGCGGAAGCTCAGACGGGACAACAGGCTGAGGCCCCCTGGACATGTGCCAAGCGTTTTCCTGATGGAAACGAACTTGGGAACGACACAGGGTGGGATGCGGGGGACAGGTACCCTGCCCTTCACTGACGTCCGGGGAGGAGAGACGAGCCCTGTGGAGGAACAACGATGTGCGTGTACGTGTGTGCGCATGTGCGTGTGCATGTATGCACGTGTATGTGCATGTGTGCATGCGGGTGCGTGTGTGCATGTGTGTGCATGTGGGGCCCTTGCCAGAAGCAGCCTCCGTTCCCTGGCCATTCATTCATCTGTCTGTCCACCTGTCTTTTGCTGTTCCCTCTGCCTGACACTTCTCCTGGACACCCGCGTTTCTAGTCCTGCACTTCCTCAGGTTTCTGCTCAGATGCCCTCTCAGAGATGCCTTCCCTGTGGCCACCCAAGTCTGCTCCCAAGACCACAGCGCACGTCCCAGGAAGGGGTGGACGGCACTCTGGGGCCAGGAGACCTGCTCCTCGCCATCCTGCCAGAGTCGATGTTCCCTGTCCCACCACCAGGGAAGAACCTGCTCTCTCCTCCCGCGTGGAGACAAGCTGGAGAGGTTGGAGGAGGACTGACCTAACTCCGAGAAGCTCCAGCCACCTTCAGCGCCGCCCCTAGCTGTTCTCCTCCATGGTGGGTTTGTGTGTTTGTCGTCTGTCTCTCGCCGTAGATCCTGTCGGCAGCGAGCTGGGGGCTCGCTCACGGCCATGTCCCCAGCCCTGGAGCAATGCCTGGCACCCTTGCCGCACCACTGAAGAATCTTACAATTCTTGTGCTTTCTTACTGTATAAAGTAGAAAGTGAAAATCCTCTATGATCCCATACCTCCTCCCAAGTTAACCATTTAACAATTTGCTATAAATTCCTCCACATTTTAAAGCATACAGAAAGTTTATTTATTTTTATTTTTTTGAGACAGGGTCTCACTCTGTTGCCTGGGCTAGAGCGCCACGGCATCAGCCTAGCTCGCAGCAACCTCAAACTCCTGGGCTCGAGCAATCCTCCTACCTCAGCCTCCCAAGTAGCTGGGACTATAGGCACTCACCACCATGCCTGGCTAATTTTTTCTATTTTTAGTAGAGACGGGGTCTCATTCTTGCTCATGCTGGTCTCGAACTCCTGAGCTCAAGCGATCCACCCACTTCGGCCTCCCAGAGTGCTGGGATTACAGGAGTACAATAATGGGATCCTCTTACATTTAGCATTTTGTAACTTGCTTAGCAACGTTCTCCAACGCTTTCCCACATAAGTATGTACAAATTGATTTATTCTTTCCATAGTCATATACCTTTCATCGGCAGACGTGCCGATATTAATACATGCAATCAAAGCTTTGCTGATAGGAATTTGGGTAGTTGTCAAACTCGGCTCTTCTACGCAATACTGTAATAAATATGCAGTACGCATATTTTTAATGCCCTTTTGTAATAATGAATGCATTTCGGAAGCTGGCCAATGGGTCTGAACATTTTAAATTTTGTTAGACTTTGCCAAGCTGCCTCCCAAAGGCTGTGTCACTTTACATTCTGTCTTGGTCTGGTCAGGCTGTGGTCACAAAATGCCACACCCTGGGGGCTTCAACAACACGTTGGTTTTCTCAGAGTTCTGGAGGCTGGAAGTCTGAGACCAGGTGCCAGCGTGGCTGGGATCTGGTGGCGGCCTCTTCTGGGGGCTGTCAGACGACCTCACGGGGTTTTCCAAGGCCTTCCCTAGGTGTTTTGTGGGGGGCAGGTGGAGAGAGGCGTTCTTTCTCTTCTTATAAGGGCACTAATCCCACCATGAGAGCCCCACCCTTAGACCTGATCTAAGTCTAGTTACTTCCCAAAGGCCCCACCTCCAAATCCCACCACGCTGGGGGTCAGGCTTCCCGTGGGGATTTGAGAGCGAGGCAGACACTCAGTGCGTCACTCTGGGTCCCTCACAGCTCACAGATGCACCAGCAAAGGCTATCACATGCTCAAACCTTTATTTGCAACGCTTTGAATGCACCACTTCAGAAACAGGTTGCTCTGCTAATGCTGTCTTGAGTGCTTTCTTTCCAATGTTTACCTGTGTGTGTGTGTGTGTGTGTTACACGTATGTTTGGATCACCTGAATGGCTACTTTAAATTGTCTGCCGACGTGCTCCCTTGTTATCTTACTCACGCTGGACGCACCCTGGATAATCGTGAGCAGGTGGCGTCTGGCCCAGACGTGTGAGAGAAGCCTCTGCAGCCTCCGTAGACCCAGCCGCAGTCACCCAGCCGCGGTCACCCAGCCACGACGCATGGCGAATGTGAGCCCGGATCACGCCCCGAGCTGCGGCAGGGGACCACCCTCCCCTGGGGCGGACAACATGTGCAGATTCTGTCTCTCTTCCTAGGAACCCGCAGCGGTTCGTTAGCACTAAGGGGAGTGAAGGGGGAAAAATGCAGTATAGACCTTCTTCTTACAAGCTAATTTTTATTATATTTGAGGGTGGACTTACGTTTCTGAGATCATCAAAGTAATAAATTAGAGGTTAAACTGAATTCTTTGTTAAAAAAGATAAATGATCATAACTATCACTCAAAAGAGGAATCGTTATTCTCAAAACCCAAAGAATAAAATCTATAAGTAAAATATAAAACAAATGTAAGTACTAAAAAATTTAAATACAGCATTGATGATTTAGTGTTAACAAAATAGCATCATCCATCACATTGAGCTTACGTTGTTAATTTGAAATGTATTGGTTTTGCAGTTTTAATTTCACTGGAGTTTAGTTACATGAGAGCTATCAACATAACACGTTTATGCATACGCCAGTGTTCCTATGCTTATAAGTAACAGGAAGATAGAAATATTCGAACAAAACCTTGGAAGTCCACAGGACGTTTCCTTGAAAGAGGATCCGTGTCTATAAGCTTGGGAAGTGCTGGTTTAAGGGAGCCCGGGCCTAACGTCGTACATTTCGGGCTGGTCTGACTTGGAGAGGTGGGAAGTGTGTCTGGGCTGGCTGGAGATTCCCAGCGGCTTGGATTGCAGCTCCGGACAACTCGGTTCATTCACGGGGTGAAGCCCGAGTGTGGGTGGCAGTGAGTGGAGGTTCCAGTCCTCAGCCCAGAGGCTTACAAGAGCTAGACGGGATTGTGGGTTCATGGAATTATCCTGCTAGGGCACTGAAGTCCTATGAAGGGAAACCAAGGCAGGTGGCAGAACACAGTATTGGGATGGGATCTGTCATTGGAGGAAAGAGGCCTTCCCACCTTCCGTGCGCACTGGAGGCCTGGCTGTCCACTGGGAGACTAGTACCTGGCCTGAGTACTTTCTGAGAACTTTCTGCCTTGGTCCTGAGGGCTCAGTCCGGGGATGCTGCGGGAACCACAGGAAATCTGTCCTGCAGGGCTGGGAAGACAGCTGGCAACTGACGGTCGGTTGGCCATTCTGCTGCCCTGGGCGTGTGCACTGTTTTGCATTTGTCATGACTATGAATAGCACATTATCTCTTAAAATTTCCCAGGTCTAGAAAAATCTTGGAGAGCAGAAGGTTGGGCTCCTAATTAAATGCTTGTCCTAGCACTTAAGCAGATTCAAGTATCCTTTTAAGGAATCTCTGGGCCTTTCCCACAGGCATGCTGCCCACAGCACGGGGAGGGGTGGCCTGTGTCCGCGTGAAGCCTTCAGCTCTTCTGCGTCCCCGTCTGAACGCTGGTGGCTGTTTTCTCATCTGTTAACCGGAGCATTTTGTCTCTTTTCAATCAGCAACTTAAAATAGGGAATTGGCAATTCTTGGGCTAAATGGACGGATTTCTAATTCCTTCTAAAATTACGTCTGAAACATCTATTACTATTCATTGTCTAAAAGTCTTGCTGTCCATTTTTATTGCCCAAGTTGCATCGTGTTTCAAGTTAGAAATCATTAGAAAGCAGCAAATTGACTATTTTAAGTCCTAGCCCCCAAAGAAATGCCTGCACAGGGTAACACATTAGTGTAGTGCCCTTGCTTCCATCCAGAGCCAACATAAGAACATTTCCCCCACCCCTGGCCAAATCACACATAAATGTGAGCTCTCAGGTAAAAGTCTATGCGATATGTTCCTTCTCAATTGCTGACAATCCCAAAGGGAGGTGCGCACACCCCGGGCAGTGGTGGAGAAGCAGCTGTTCTCACACGTTGCTGGCAGAGTGGAGGGAAAGTGGCAATTCCCACCCAAACTGCAAATGTGTATATTGGGAAGCGCTGGTTTAAGGGAGCCAGGCTGAACGTCATACATTTTGGGCTGGTCTGACTTGGAGAGGTGGGAAGTGTGTCTGGGCTGGCAGGAGATTCCCAGTGGCTTGGATTGCAGCTCCGGACAACTCGGTTCATTCATGGGGTGAAGCCCGAGTGTGGGTGGCAGTGAGTGGAGGTTCCAGTCCTCAGCCCAGAGGCTAACAAGAGCTAGACGGGATTGTGGGTTCATGGAATCATCCTGCTAGAGCACTGAAGTCCTATGAAGGGAATGGACCCAATAATCCCACTTCTGGGAATCTACGCTACAGCTCTGTTTGCACATGTGCAAAATAATGTTATGCACAAGATTATTTATTGCAGCATTTTAAATAATGGTGAAAGATTGGAAAGAAGCCAATTGTCCTTAACAGAGGAGTCGCTAAACAGTTCACAAAGCTCCCTAGGATGAAATACTATTTCCCTGTGAAAAGAAGAAGGGGGCTCTCTAGTTATGACGGGTGGAGTCACAGCCCCTGAAATGTGCATGTTCTGATCTCTGGAGCTTGTGGGCATGTGATCTTACCTGCAACTCGGGTCCTGCAGAGGTGATTACATGAAGGACCTTGAGGAGGGAGGTGACCTGGGCTATGCAGGTGGGCCCAGTAGTTACAGGGGTCCCTAATGATGAAGAGGAAGGCAGAGGATGGGGTAGGGAGAGGGGGGATGGAAGCAGGGGTCTGAGTCGTGACATTGCTGTAGGGAGGAGGGAGGAGGGGCAGGGACTGAGCAGCCCTGGGCAGCTGGGAAAGGCAGGAAACATCCTCCCTTCGCCCCCAGGAGGGTGCAGTTCGCCAACACCTCGGTTGCAGCCCAATAAAACCCATTTTGGGCTTCTGAACAAAAGATGTATATATCTTTTGACTTTTGAACTCCAAGAAAATAAAGTTGTATTGTTTCAAGCCACAAAGTTTCTGGTAATTCATTACAACAGCAATGGGACAGTAACACAATTAAAAAATGAGACGAGATCTTGTTCAGTTAATAAAAGAGTGAAAGGATGGAAAGTTGAAACTGTGAAAAAAAGCAGGAAGGGAGGGGGAGGGAGAGGGAGAGGAGGGAAGCCGGACGGGCGCAGGGGGAGGGAGGCGGTGTTGCACAGACTGGATCATTTATAGTAGCCCTCCCTGGACGCGGTTTTGCTTTCCAAGGTTTTAGTTGCTGGCGGTCAACTGAGGTCCAAAAATATTAAACGGAAAATTCCAGAAATAAATAATTCATCGGTTTTAAATGACGCGTCACCTTTCTGAGCAGTGTGATGAGATCTCGCACTACACAGCTTTGTCCCACCAGGGACAGGAATCCTGACTCCTCCCGTCGTCTGGCGTGTCGGGCTGCACACGCTGCCGCCGGGAGTCACTCGGTAGCCGGCTGGGTGACCAGGTCAGCTGTCACGGCACCGCAGGGCTTGTGCTCGAGGAGCCCTCATTTGACTTAATCACGGCCCCAAAGCACAAAGGCGTGACGCTGGCATGTTGTTATAATTGTTCTATTTCATTATTAGTTATTGTTGATCTCTCTCTGTACCGAATTTATAAATTGAGCTTTATCATAGGTGTGTCCGTTCAGGAAAAACATAGGATGTATGGGGTTTGGTGCTATCTGAAGTTTCAGTCATATTCTGGGGGCCTTGGAACGTGTCCCCACGGATGAGAGGTGGACTATCACACGGACTGCATGGCTTTGGGCAGGTCCCTTACCCTCTCTGTTCCCGGGAGACTCATCTGTAAACCCGAATGAAACTCTTCATTCCCTGCAGAGCTGCCGTGGAGGTTAAATTAGTTAATACGTGAACGTGCTTAGCATATAGAAGCCAGTGTCATACAGCATGCTAACTTTTGTGTAAAATGAGAGGAGGGAATAAGAATGTCTACTTTTTTTTATTAGTGTGTATTTGCTTAAAGTAACTCTTGGAAAATACCTAAGAAACTGATGAAATGGTTATCTGGGGAGGGAGGAGGTGGGAAGGGGCCTAGGGGGGAGTTGGAGGGGGTCACACGGTGTGTACGTGCCGTGTAGTGGACAGAGGCTCAGATGCTTGTTATCGCATGCGTGTGTATTTGCAAGTGTATTTAAGCCATGGGAATGTGTTACCTATTCAAAACACATACCCCTTTAATGCCTTTTAGGGTGTCTCGGCAGGAAGAAGGACACCCCAGAAGAACTTGCAGGTGTCCTTCTGTGGGCGAGGGGAGCCCCCCACGCCTGGCCTGGTTCCCCGGTTGCTGGGAAGCGCCGGCTCAACGCTGTTTGCACCGGAGGAACAAGCTCGCTGCAGGCTCACTTCTCTTCACTTTGTAACTTTGATGCAATTGTCCTGTTTTATATACCCTGACTCAAATCCTTTTAGGGCAGGTGATCCGCATTCTATTTTAAATAAATAAATGTGCAAACACTAACAATTGCTCTCATATCTTGAGCTTCTGTGAAAAGCCAGACCGTGTGAGACGCTTTGCACACATCTTCTTTAACTGCTGTGATGACCCTAAATTTGAGATTCTGATCCCCACTCAGCAGAGGAGGAAACTGAGGCATGGCCAGGAGAAGTTGCTGTCCCGAGTTACACAGCTGGTGAGCAGAGAGCTGGGGCTCAGAACCTGCCACTACTCTGGGCCCACCGGACCATCCGGGATCACGTCCCTGTGCTAAGGTCGGCTGTTTAGCAATCTCAGTTCCACCTGCGACCTGAATCCCCTTTAGCCATGCAACGTAACACACCCACAGTCAGAGGGGTTGGGGCGTGGGCATCTTTGGGGGCTCGTTACTCTGCATGCCATAGGAAATAGACCGCATCCAGAACATTCCCAGCAGCCCGGCATGAGCCAGGCTCTTCCTCTCTCGGGCCCCCTTCCCAGGGTCCTCTGCCGGGAAGTCCTCTCTGCTGCTCCTTCTCCTATTCCAGGTCTCAGCCCCTCCCCTCTGCCCATCTGGGGGCTCTGCTGGAGCTGCAGCTCCCAGCCCTATGGCCTTGTTTATTGTCCCTCTCTCCCTGGGCTCTCTCCAGGAGGCATCGACTTCAACCCGCCCCGTCCTGGACAGGCTGTCTGCTTGGGAAAATCGACGGCACGTTCTAACTTTCCCAGACAGATTCGACAACCTGGATTCGAGTCTACTGGGCCGTCTCAGCACGCGTCTGACCACAGGGGCCAGGCAGTTTTCCACCCTCCACTCCCCACCCATCTTGCCGGACGGTGTCTGCCTCTGCTCAGGCTCCGTCAGTCTGTCCCTCGGTGGTTTACCACTTTGTGTGTCCTCTGGGTTAGGTTCACCGACACAGAGGCTGAGGCCGACCTGGTCTCCGAGCGAGTATCCAGCACTGCGCCCGGACGCAAGAGGGACTGAGGATGCGCGTGCAGACGGGCGAATGCACGGATGGCCCAGGCGTGGGCTGATGCACCGTGAGCGACAGCGGGGCAAAGGGAACTTCCATCCTGTGATGTTCTGGAAGTGCTCAGACATCGCCGGAGCAGCCAGGGCCAGGGGTTGGAATCTTTGCACCTGAACACCCGCACCCTCCCCCCGTGAGACCAGCATCTTGTGGGGCCTCCAGCGTCCTGGCTTCCTGTTCCGCAGAGCACTGCAGGGGGTGGGGGCGGCAGAGCCAGGCCCGAGCTGGGTTGCCCGGGCCTGTTCCCAGCCTGAGGAGCTAGCTTCCCACACTGCACCAGGATCCGACCCACATCAAAGCCCCGTCAGGCCCTGCGGCTAAAGCTGCGGGAGGCGCGCACACATTCCTGTGAGTCTTGGCAGCACCGCTTCCCGGCAGGAAAGGAATCTGGGAGGTGCTGTCTTTCTGACAAGGACGAGTTCTGAACCCAACTGCATAGATGCCGTCCACAGGCTGAGGTGCAGCCAGGCTGCGTGGCCCCGGGGTTGCCAGGGCTGGGGACACCGTCAGGTCAGTGGTGGGCTCGTGGCAGTAGGGCTGTGTGGCCACTGTGCCCTCTGCCATCGGTTCTGAGTGATGCTGTCCTTCCTTCCCACCTGCCAGGATGGGGGGCAGATCCTCTGTCCCCTGAGTGCCCCCGTCCCTAGAGAGTTCACCCTTCAATCCTTGCTTTACTCATGCTCAGTGCATCCCTCCTACCCCCCCCCAACCCCATCCCAGCAACTACAGGAGGGCAGGGATTCGAGCTACTGAATATCAAGGCATTTAGCAGGGACCAATTTTGCCAAAAAATATAAGAAAATGCCTCTTATTGTTGCAATACCCAAAACAATAGCAAAGAATGGTTCGTGTCACCTTCCCAAATACCCAAGGAGACTGAGCATGTGTTTGCAAAGGGATGAGTGGTGGGCTTCGGGGGTCCTACCGCCCGCCCCCTCTACTCCCTAGGCAGGGGTGCTGCCTTGTGTCCAGCACCTTGTGTTTCCGGGCCTGCGTAGCCTGGAGGCGTCTGCAGGTCTGGGTCACTGCTTTCTCGCATGTTGCAGGTGTGGGTACACCAGTCAAGGCAAGGGATAGAGCTCCCTCCTCTGGAAGCTGTGGCTCTGAACCCAGGTGTCTGTCCTGTTCTGAGGCTCAGCCAGTTTCCAGCAAACAGGAACCGCAGAGAGACTCTTCCCTTCCCTTTGAGGAGAGCAGCCATTGTGCATCTCCCCAGGGGATTGGTCCACGCATAACACACGTGTGACGGAGCTCCAGCTGCCAGGTGTATGCCACAGTCGGTCCTGAGGGGCTGACACTTGTCATCCAAGCTGGAGAAGGAGGGGCTGTGCTGGAGGGCTTCTGTCTCTGGCCTGTGCACCGCCCGCCTCACGCTGAGACCCCCAAACCCCTTTTGCGCAGGACCCAGTGCAGTGTTACCTGCGGCCAACAGCTTAGTGCAAGGGCTGGGCCGTCTCTGTGCAACAGAGCTTGTGCAACCAGGCGAGCATTTTATTGCCTTTTCCCTTCTCTTATAAAAATTAAAAGCAATTGAAAAATTAAGGTAATAGAAAATACAATGCAATAAAACACAATGTCTTGTAATTTAAGCCCACTTAAGGCAAAAGTGGAAACCCCCAGGCAGGAAGAAGCTGCCTCGAGAGGTCGCCCCTAGGGCTTCGGCACCCACAGCTGGGTGCTGCTCAGAAGGAAAAGCCCAGAATTAAGGAACAGAATGAAGATGCTGTATCTAAAGGGTGAGTGAGAATCAGGAATTTTATCACTGTTTTAAAACTCTCCGGACCTGGCGTGTGTGTTCCAAGGTCTGTGCCTGCTTGCTCAGGAATACGTTCCGTGAGGGAGCTGGGGACTGTCCCCGTGCCCCACGGCCAGCGAGCCCCGCAGAGGAACACTCCCCGGGACAGCAGGAGAGACGTGACGCTGTAAGGCACGCGTTTGCAATGCTGACTAATAAAGTGTAAATCAAAGTGAAAAGACAGGCCCCAGAGAAGTTTCTGGACGTCTCGGCAGGAACCGTCGTGGCAGCGTTAGCGGGAGCAGTTTCTCCGCCCACAGGCGGGCTCCGACAGCACGGAGTACGCCGGGACCTTCCTCCCGAAAAGGCTCCCAGGAGCCACCTATTACTGCGCAATTTAGAATTTACGGCCCGTGCCTTAACGCCCTCCCGAACACCGGAGCTCCTTCCTGGTTTTTCCTCTAACTTCCCGGCGACCCCTCCTCCGTTCCAGGCTGTTAACGTCCTTGCAGGAACAGTTCTCGAGGCGTTCCTGTTATTGTGACCCTAGCTCTGTTTATTTCGAAATGGGGATTCAGTCCTCAGTAGAAAACGGACTGCGTTTAAATCACTTAAGTCCCTGTGATTGCCCACTACGATCATCAGACAAAGTAGCAACGGAACTCCCAAACACCGCCTGAACGGTCTCCATACGCCACTGTGGCCGCGGGTCTGGACCTCATATCGCTGGGGGACCCGCCAGTACCCCTCTCTCAGGGGCCAGGGCCGCTGGGCGGGCAGGCGCGCGCACACCGCCCCCTGCCGGCCAAAGAGCGTCATGTCCCCCCATTTCTGCTCTGCCGTCTAATAGCCGATGTTGGCCGCAGGGGCCGAGTACCTAAGTCTTTCACAGCTAAACAAAATATTCTTTACTCCATAAAAAAAGGCTGAATTGTAACCACAGAGGGCTCTTCAACTAATTCCCAGGCCTTCGGGGGAGCAGGCGAGGCTGCACAGGCTACAGGCAGAACTCGCCCCTGCAAGTGAGATCCCAGGTGAGCTGTCTTCCATCCCCAGGCACCTGTGGGCCACTCCTCACGTGCTCCATGCTGCGCTCGGCCAGACAGGGTTCCAGAAAGCCTGAATCCAGCCCTCGTCCTTCAAACGGCTTGACGGCCTTTTCCCCACCAAGTGTGGTACACGGATCTCTTCTACCAGCTGGGGGAGACTGGGAGGTTAACGAGCAGCCCACGCACTTGTTCCCCCAGGGTGTCAACCTGAAGATTTTGTGGACCGTTGATGTCATCTGCCACACACTCTTGTCATAGTAGCCTCTGTTCGATGTCCTTGACCTGACACGTACCACGTCTGTGTTGTGTGCTATGTCTGGGTGAAGAGAGAAGAAGGAGCATTTTGTTTCTGGCCTCCCTTCACCCTCTGGTCATCACAACCTGGACTCTTTCTTCCCTGGGAGCCAAAGTGAGGCCCCTCCTTCCACCTCCACGTCAAGCCTGTCAGGAAAGCTGAGGGCAGGCTACAGCGCTGTCCCACGAACATATGACAGGAGCCACACAGAGGAGCCACGGATGGAATGTGGCCCTTTCTAAGAGCCACATTAAAAAAAAAAAAAGAAACAGGTAAAATTAATCTGAAAATGTACTTTAACCCATTATATCCAAGATATTATCATTTCGACATGTAACCATATCAAAAGTTACCAGTGAGACATTTTGCATTCTTGGTTTGGCACTAAGCCTTCGGAGGCCAGTGTGCGTTCCACACTGATGGCGCATCTCGATCACACCAGCCACGGCTCATATGCTCAGGGGCCACCGAGGGCTGGTGGCCCTGGGTCTGACAGCACTGCCACACCCTGTGCCTGGCTGGGCCACGTTCTCTCTTCCTGACCTAGAAGACAGCCTCTCTGCCGACGTATAGCTGGTGCTGAGAAAGAGTTCTGGACAGAAAGGGCCATGAAGCTCACAGTCACGTGCTTCTTTCCAAATCCACATTCTGTATCATCTCAAAAAGCTCTGCTTTGTGCTGAAGAAAGAAATATGTGACTTTAATCCATATCTTCCAGACATTCCAGTGTCCCCTTCTTTCCCAGTGGGGTACAGTGTGGACCAGCATCAGAGGCCAGAGTTCTAGAACCCACCTCCTGGCTTTGGGCAACTCACTGCTGGCTGGTTTCAACATCTAGAAACCGAGCACATTGGACTAGCTCAGTACTCCCCAAAGTGTGCTCTGCGGCCCTCTCTCCTCCTTTGATATATTGACAAGTGTTATACTAAATAAAAGATCTTATTGACAGAAACTCTGTCCTGAGAAACTCTGGCTTTAAGTTTTTCACTTACTGGAGGACATCTGAGATCCCGTGATGTAGTGGCATAAATTTCCCTACGACAGACAGCTGCAGAGTGAAACGAGGTGCCCCAACCTTATTGGACCTGGAACACGTTCTCTCAGAGCACCTCTTCCCAGCTGGAGGGACATCAGCTGTCCCGGAACACAGGACGAGGAGCACTGGACCAGAAGTTCTCCAAGACACGCTGCTCCTCTGATACGCTAGGGTCCCAGGGCTTTTTAAATTGGGGTAGGGGTGACTTAGACCTAGTGTCAAGGAGAATGCCCGGGTGTCCTAGGTTCTCAGGACTGCCATAGTAAATCGCCACCAACATTGTGCCTTAAAACGATAGAAGTGTATTCTCTCATCTTTCTGGAGGCCGAGCTCAGAGTAAGGATGTTGGCAGGGCTGGTGCCTTCTCAAGGCTCAGAGGGAGAACGCCCCCTGCCTCTCCCACGGTTTCTGGCAGTTGCTGGCGGTCAGTCCTTGGTGTTCTAGGTCTGTGGATCCATCGTTCCAACCTCTGCCTCCCTGCGTCCTCCCTGCTCACTAGGACGCCCGTCTTCAGATTTACGCCGGGCTGGATAATCCAGGATTATCTCATTTCAAGATCCTTAACCCATTACATCCGCACAGACCCTGCTTCTAAATAAGGTCACATTCTGAGGTTCTGGGTGGACACGGGTTCTTTAGAAGGGACACTATTTAATCCACAGTACCCAAGAATCCCTGTTTTTGAGAAAAGGCAGGAGAGGACAGGCAGAACTGTCTCACGTTGGTCAATCTTGCTGTTTGCAAAAAGGGTCTCTTGCATAGTCCTATCCTAGCCTGTTTTCTCGTGCCCGGGAAGGGCAGAGGTGCCTGCCAAGGCCCCTCCTCGGCCCCACCTGACCGAGCAGTTGGGAGGAGACGTGGGTGCTCCAGCAGGGCCCGGGTGTGCGGCAGGTCTGGAGAACTGACGCACACACAGGGTCTGCCCAAGCTGTCTTCTTTTGCTGATGTCATCAGTTGCACAGGATGTTGGTGACACCTCCTCTCTGCTCTGTCCGAGGAGGGCTTCCTCCCAGGGACAAAAAGGCTGCAGCAAATTCTGAGCATCGTGTCTTCATACCGTCACAAAGTACCACAAACTGGGTGGCTTAAACGACAGAGGTTTATGGCTCCACAGTTCTGGAGGCTGGAAGATCAAGGTGTCATCAGGATTGGTTCCTTCCGGAGGCTCCGAGGGGGAATCTGCTCGAGGCCCTTCCCCTCTTCTGGTGGCTGCTGGCCACTGTGGTGTTCCTTGGCGTGTAGATGCGTCACCCCCGTCTCTGCGATGGCCTTCACGCGGTGGTCTTCTCCACGTGTGCAGGGCTGTCTGTCTAAGCTCCCCCTTTGATAGGGTGTCAGTCGTACTGGATGAGGGGCCCACGCTGTTTCAGTGTGACCTCGTCTTCACCAACTCCGTCTGGAGTGACCCTACTTCCAAATAAGGTCGAATCACATTCCGAAGTTCTGGGGATTAGGACTTCAACAACTAGAATTTTGGGGACATCGTTCAGCCTGTGACTGCATGTATATATGTGTCCCCTACATGCACACACATTGTTAGAGAAGATAATAAAGGGAAGGAAAATGCCTCGTCTGAGCCAATAGTGTCTACAGCTTTGAAGGCAAGTGGAGATCGACTGCAGCAAGACTCTCTGGTTAGGGGGTGTCTGCTGGAGAGGAGGGTGGTGAGTGGGGCCTGCAGACAGAAGTTGGCAGCTACCGCGAGGTTTTAGAAACCCAAGGACCATCTCCCAGGATCCCCTGGAGGCGGGCAGAGCACGATCTCCCGGTCGGTGGGGACTTTGCTAGTGCAGGCTAAGAAGCTGCGGTGGGAGTTTGGATTCGATTCCGCACATGTGTTTGCAATCCCTGTGGGGCTGGTGGAGTGACCAGGACAGAAATGTTACCCAGCGTCTCCTGGGTGACAAACTATAGTGGGTAGCTTAGAGCAGCGGGACAGCGAGACGCTGCACGGTTGACAGAGCTGAATACGGGCTGCAGGGGCTTGGGGGGTTCCCAGACTGTCAGGGCCCCCTCCTGTGATTGCGTGGAAGACCCCCACTGTGTCCTGACCCCCACGGCCCCTGCCCGGCCCCCGCCGGCTGCCTGCACCTGTGCGGCCCCGCCAGCCACCCTCTTCCCCTCTGGGCACTTCTCGCTCTGTCGTTTCCAGCCTCCTTGCCCCCAGCCGCTGTTTCAGAATCTGAACATACATGTTTATGTTCTTGTCATCTGACTCCGGCACTGCCTGCCGCATACAGACTGTGAGACTGTGGGGCGCACCCACCCGGGGGACGAGCGAGCGGATGCGCCGGATCGAACCCCTCGCCCTGGCTGAGCCCCTTCTCCCTCCGTTCAGCTTTCGTCATGCTCCTCCCAGAACCAGGCCCCGTGCTAAGCAGGAGCTCAGATGTGTGTGACCACAGTCCTTGCCTGCAGGGAGCCTGTCGTCCAGCTGTGGTGGACACGGAAGCAGGAATGATAACCCAACGGCGTGCGAAACGCCGGCAGCAGGGGCACCTTCCTCAACACGGGCTTCCTGGAAGGCTTCTTGGAGGAGGCAATGTAGACACAGAGGAGAGAGTGAGTTAAAGGGAGTGGGTGGCGAGGACCGAAGGCCCCTTTGGCTGCACGGGCTTCCCTGGAGAGCAGGAGGAGGCAGTGCAGGAGGGGCAGCCGCGGCTGGTGGGCCGGGGAGTCCTGGGCTGGACGTGTTGCTTTGCTCCGGGGGCCACAGTCAGGGCCAGGCAGGGGTGAGTGGGCAGGTGAGCAAAGGCCTGAGGTCAGGAGGGGAGGCCTGGCTTGGTGGGGGCCAGGGGGATGGGGCGGCCCCGGAGACCGGGAGGAGAAGCCCCTCCCCCCTCTGCCCCCACCCGGGACCTTCTCTACGGCGTCCCAAGCCCTAGCCCAGTGGGGCATCTTCCCCTCCCGATCGGCTTTTCCCTCTTTCACCTTACACCTCTGCCCTCTTGCCTCAAGTTCAAGGTCACTGGCTGGGTTACCAGTTTCCCCGTTTTGCCATTCTTTTTCAGTAATTCAAGACACTTACACGAATGTGACGACACGAGTGTCACATGTAGACTGCAGACGGCCACCCCAAGGGGCAGCTCTCCACCACGGCCTATGGAAAGGTCCCGCCCCGACACTGGGCCTCACAAGGACAGGGGAGCAGCACCCACAAAGAGACCGCAGAGACCGGTGTCGGCGCCCTAGGGCTGCTGCACGAGCGGGTGCCACGGTCTGGGGCCTTCGGCAGCAGGGATTTATGCTCTCGCAGGCTGGAGCTGAAGGCTCTGGGGAGAGGCCTCCTTGCCCCTGCTGGCTGCTGTGCTGCCGGCATTCCGCAGAGTCCCCTGGCTTGGGCTGCCTCCGCCTTCCCTGGGCCTCTCCCTGTGCCCCGTGTGTCTGTGCTGCTCTTCAGCCACTGGATTTAGGGCCACCCTACACCAGTCTGACCCTGTCTTGCCTTGATTCCATCTGTAAAGACCCTATTTCCAAGTGAGGCCCCCTCCACAGGCCCCAGGGGTTAGGGCTTGGGCACAGCTTTCTGGGGGACCATCCCGGCCACACAGTGGGGGAGCAGCCCGCATGCGGTGAGACGGCGCAGTGTCAGGCTCCCGCCGCCAGCGCGTCTAGAGCCATTTGCCAAAACAAGACGGGTTCCCCAGGGAAACGCGAGTGATGAGGACCCAGCCGGCCCTCAGGGAAGAGTTGTGCAACCTCAGGAATGCAGAGCCCCAAACTTCCTTAACTTGAGACAGTGAGAAACCCCAAATCCAAAGCATCCCAAGAACAATGCCCGGAGCTACTGGTGTCTTCTCCCTGCATATCTCATGTCAGGCTTTAACACGTTTGGGATCCCAGCCAGCCAGCTTTTAACCCCTGCCAGCACCGCGTGCGCCGGAGGCTTCCAGTCCTTTAAGCTCCACCCGAAGCCACAGGGCTCCTTGTGTGAGAGTAGCCTGCCCAGAAATGCGGGCTTCTCTGCCCGGGCCCGGCCCTCACCCTCGGGACAGGGGCTTGGGACAAGGGCCCTGCACACGGCTCCGTCTCCGCCCCACCGCCTGCTTGGGCCCTGGCACGCCTGGGTGGCAGCTCGAGCCTGACCGAGTCTGGACAGGCAGTTCCACGCCGGGGTTGGGCGTGATCAAGAGATCGTGGGTGGTAGTCCTGGCCTGTCCCCACCCTTCAGGGGTCTGGTAAGTCACTGCCGCTGCGGGAGGCCACACCACCAGCTTCGGAGCCGGCCTCGGTCTAGGTTCTCACCCAGCTCTGTCTCTTTCCAGCTTCAGGAAACCACAGCAGCTCAGTTTCTTCATCTGTAAAATGGGACAATGAGCACGCCCTCTGCATAGGGTCGTGGGGGTTAAAGAGAAGCACGCCAGGCCGCTCCCAACAGATGGTGGCTATAACCTTTATTATTCTTGGCCTCACTGGCCTCATTTGCAAATGGAGTGAAGTAACCTCTGGGATCCCTTCCAGGTCTTGTTCCTGCTTGTTCCATCCTGGGCAATCGTGGGGCCTGCCCGCTCCAAACTAACAGACAGCTTGTCTTTACTCTCAGGGGAACCCCCAGGCCCCAAGGTGGCTGTGAGGACCACCCCAGAGGGGCTTGCTCCTCTAGGGCAAGCCCCTTGCCCCGGGCTGGCCTCGAGGGCTGGGACCTGTTGGTCCTGTGGGGCCCCGCGCTGGGCTCAGAGCTTGGCTGCCACCATCTGGAAAGTGTAAATGCCGTTTGAACAAGGGGCCTGCGAGTTCATGTGGCATCGGGCCCCCCAGTCGTGTGGCCCGTCCTGTGCTGGTCTAAAGGGCTCTAGAGCTTCCCTCTCTCAGCAGTTGGGCCCGTGGCGGGTGGGAGGAGGAGAGACAGGACCGGCGCCCGAGCTGCCCGCGAGGGGACTTCGGAGTGGTGAGCAAGTGGCAGGAGGCGGGGACGGAAAGGCTCACCTAGACCCTCTGTGGCTCGCAAGCCTGGTGAGTGGTTCTCACGATCACGTGTGAGCTGTGCCTCCCTCAAACCTTGTTCAAGCCGGCACACGACCCCTCGGACGAGAAGAAGAATAGAAAAGAAAAGGAAAGAAAAAGGCTCAAACGGTGCAAGCTCCAAGTCTGGGCTGTTGTTCCGGTTTCTGCACAGGGGGGTGGGGGTGTGAAATAAGGAGTATAAACCGCATTGTGGGGAGGCCTGGCTGCGGGGGCTGGTGCTTGGAGGGGAGTGGGCGGGAGCGGGACCCAAGGGTGCTGCTGCGTGGCGAGCCCTTCCTGTTGGGGTTGTAGCCAGAGCCTCTTTGCTGGGTCCGTAAAGGACAACGCCCAGCGGACTGCACAAAGGTTGCACTGCAGGGCGGGCCTCATGGGCCCCCCAGAACCTCCTCTCACTTCCCCGCAGCAGGCTGGCCATGCCCCTGGAGGCCACCCGCTGTAGTTTGGGTCCCAAGTTCCCTGTCTCTTAAGCGCCACTGCCCACGTATCCTCCACGCTACTCCCAAAGGGAAGGCCAGTCCCTCCCTGCGTAAACCCCACTGGCCCCTGTCCCCTGTGATGAAGTCCTCTGCTTCCACCCTTGGGTCCCAGGCTCCACGGATGTCCCCACCCACGCCCCCAGCCTGCAGGGCTCCAGAGCCCAGCCTTGCCTCAGTTAGGGCCACCCATTGCGGCTGCCGTGGCTCCGTCACCACTGTGGGTTCTGACTTGATTGGCTCCGGTTCCTAATACAAAACATTCATGCCAAAGTTTCTTGGAACTTCAAAGAAAAGAGAAAAGCTTAAACCCCTGTGCAATCTCACCACCCAGAGAAATCCCCGTAGCAGGCCGGTGTCTTTTCCGTGCCTCCTGTAGACAGGCCCGCGCTGCTGTTTCGAAGTGTAAGATGGCGCGCACGGAGACAGTGCACACGGAGACAGCGCGCACGGGCTGGGGTCCTGTGTCCTTCACTTGCTGGCACTGCGGGAGTGACGCCCCACGACCACCATCCCATAGTCCTGCTGCAGGGTTTGCAGGATCCGCCCAACGGGCCTGGGGGGGACCGGGGGGGCGGGGAGGGGCTGGCACTCCAGGTCCCCCAGCCCACTGCAAACACCACGGCTCGTAGCTATTTATTGGTTGGGGGCTGTCAGGTGATATTTTAAATTGTTAAATGTAGCTTTTTAGTGCTGCAGTGTTGTTTTAACCTCTGCCTCCATGACATGCACTGTGCATGAGGGAGCCGTACTGCGGTGCGGACAAATAAACTCGTGCATGGCCCCTTATGGGGGCGTCTCGCACTATCTGCCACCCCTCCCAGTCCTGTACCTCTCCCCAGAAATAGAGCCCCCGGAGGAGGCCACGCCCAGCTGCTGTGCTCCACGCAAGGCTCAAGGTGTGCCCTGGCAAGGGGCTGGGATATGTTCCTGGACCTGAAGCAGAGCAGTCACAGGCCAGGACGAGGGACTTTGGCGCTCTCCGTGTGGAGTGCCAGCCCCTGGGGCCATTTTTAGATCACAAATAGAATGAAAAAGGAGAGAGAAAGTAAGGCGAGAAGAAAGCAGGGGAAAGTAAAATAAAAGCAGAAGAGAAACGTCTCTGAGTTCGCAAGCAGAGGTGAAAGTGATGGAGGGGGTGGGTAGGAGCGACAGGGGTTCCGGAGGGAAAAGGAGCTGAAACGCACATCCCATCACCCACACGCCCGGCCTGGCTTTGTCCTGAGACGTAGCAGCTCGTCCGAGCTCCACGACAGCTCTGAGCGGATGCCATTATCACCTCTGTTTTCTGTGGGAGGAAAGGGAGCCACAGAGAGATTAAGTGACTTGCCCAAGGTTACACAGCCTGTGGCAACAGAGCTGGGACTTGTACCCAGGGAGTTGTCCTCTTGGTCCCTAAGTTATAGACGGGGTTGGAGGTGGGACGTTTGCTGAGTGCTTCACCCTCCAGGGAGGGACAGAAGAGCTGAAAGAGCTGGGGCAGCCCGGGGCTGGCGTGGGAGAAACTCCACCACAAGTGACCACACAGACGTCTCCGTGTTGATGTTACGGGACCAAGCTCCCCTTTTTATGTCAAAGTGAACGTAGGCAGTTCAGGTAAGAGAACAACCATATTCCACTGCCTTTAGGGATGAAACAGGTGTCTCCAAAGACATTTATAGAACTCGGAGGAGACAACATAGGGCCAAGTGCTCAGGATGGGACTGTATTTTCTCTGAGTCCGGCGAGCTTCGTCCAGCGGGAGGTGTGCAAAGCACTGGCTGTCACCCGTCTTTGCTCTTTAGCTGTGAGCACTCTGCTGGGAGGTTTGGGGGCTTTCCCAAGAGAAACTAGGGGTTTTTTCCTTCACATATTCAGCCACTTCGGCAACTCCGGGCAGTCACTTGAGGGTTTGGCTAGCGTCAGACCAGCGGAACAAGATGCCAAGCCTGTGACCCTATGGCCAGCGCATGGTCCCCTGTGTGCTCACTTAGCTGCATGCAGGGAGAGTTTGCAGACCACACCCCACTCGATGCTTGGTGCTCCAGCCCTGCCCAAGGTCCTGCCCTCTGCCCTGAGCCAGCTTCCACAGGTACCGGGGAGGGCTGTCTTCTCATATGTGACAGGGGGTTAACAGGACCGGAAGATCAGAAGATCAGAAGATCAGAAGTCAGGCTGGGCCTTTGCACACACCAGATACCCTCAAATTGGGGGTGTTGTGGCATTTTGTGTCTGTGCGTCTTACTTAACCGGGGCAGGATTCATAATAACTAACCGTGGCATGGCACCGTGCACGGATAAGTCGGGTGGACACTGGAGCGGGTCAGGATGGTGGGGAGGTTGTTGGATGGTGGGGAGGTCCCATGGGGATCATTTGGAGGGTCTCGGTGAAGCAGCTGTTTACAGACCAGCCCGGTTGTGTTTCAGGACCAAGCGGCACAGCTCTGCCAGGGTCCAGCTGAGCGTGGTCTCCATCCTCTGCTTTCCCCCCAAGTCTTTGGGCACTGGGCAGGCACTGGGCCTCAGCGTCCTTTGTGGCCCAGGTCACCCATTCTGTGGCCTGGCGGAGGGCACCGCTTCTAAAGAGTAGAGCCAGCCCCTGCTCCATCTGTGGGTCCCCAGAGGTGCCGTGCACATGGTGGGTGTTGTGTGAGCATGGCGGCAGTTGACGAAACGCATTTCTGTCAGCTGAATATGCCACTCCGCAGGCACAGAGCGGGTGTGGCTCTGTATTCGTTAGCTAGTGCTGCATAACAAATGAACCCAGATTGTAGCAGTTCGAAACGTTATCATCTCGGTTTCTGTGGGGCAATATTCTGCGTGCAGCTTGGCTGAATCTTCTCCCTCAGGGTCTCACTCGAGGTTGCAGTCAAGGTGCTTGTGGGGACCACCGTTTTCTGCAGGTTCGACTGGGACAGTGTCCACCCACAAGCTCCCTCACTGGTGGTTGGTGGGATTCTGTTCTGGTGGCCCGAGGGTCTCAGTTCCTTGCTGGCTGCTGGCCGGAGGCTGCCCTCACTTCCTTGCCATGTGGGCCCCTCTGACACGGCCCCTTGCTGCGTCAAAGCCTGCAGGCTGAGAAGGCCATAGAGAGAGAGTCTCTCAAGCTGGGAGTCGGAGGTTTTTGAAACCTAATCACAGTGGTGACCTTCCATTACTCCCGCTGCCTTCTGCTCATTAGAAGCAAGTCATCAGGTCTGGCCCCCGCTCAGGGGAAGGAGTCACCCGGGGACGTTCAACCTGACAGGCGGGAGCACGGAGGTGGTCTCGGAGTCTGCTTGGCCAGCCCTGCGTGGTTAGGGTGGGGCCTGCTGAGCAGCAGCCGGCAGCGACGCTCGCTGCGTGCTGGCTGTGCCCAAGCTCAGTGCGTCCTGTGGATCATGTCCGGGCCACCTGTGCCGGTGCTCTCTGCCCTCAACAGCTGATGGCGCAGAGGAGGTGTGGGGCTCTCTGCCAGGACTGGTGGGACAGGGTGGGGCAGGGCTTGGCTCTAAGCCCCGTCCTCGTGGCTCCATAGGCTCAACCTTGGTGCCAGCCATGACCTTGCTCTTCCCCAGAGTGGAGTGCTTTGCTCTAAACAGGCTTCCTGGAGGAGGTGGCATTAGGGACAGGTAGGAAGGAAGGAAAGGACCGTGACCTAACAACCTGGATGAAGGACGCACCGCTGGGGAAATGGCAGATGCCAAGATTGGGTTCCCTTGATGCTGGGCCGTGGAGGCCGCTGTCACAGCACTCCAGGGGCCCCCCAGCCAGGCCTCTCAGGGACATCACCGTGAGCACCTGCCCCTCACCGCTGGCTCCTCTCTGCACCCAGGCACGACAAACCACAGACGCGAGATGCGTGCCTCGCGGAAGGACGAGGAGGAAATGCACTAGCATTAGCATCAGCCCACACGGCAGAGGGACACTGACACTCGGCTGGGCCGTCCTGACGCCGCCCCATCTAGGCGCCAGCACCCGCCCGTGTCTACAATGGACTGGTCCTTCCCCGTCGGGGGCCGTCCTTCTGCGGTTGCAGGTGGACGGGTCTGCCTGCCGCCGATGGACGCAGATGTCGTTCGAAGTCAGTTCCTCTTTGTCTTGCTGGCTCTGCTCAACAAGCAGGAGCAAAGAGGGTTTGTGGCCAGCAGCCATGGGGTTGATGTGGCAGTGGTGGCCTGTCAAAGGGACTTGCCCCGGGCTGTGCACCTTGTGAGCCGCGTGTGAGCTGAATCGCGCTGGCTCAGAGCCACGGGACAGGAGGGGCGTATGAGCTCGGTGTGGCAGCTGTGACCAAGGGCCACAAACTGGGTGGTGTAGCACAGCAGAAGTTGATTCTCTCGCAGGTCTAAAGGCCAGAAGTCCCAGCTCAGTATCACAGGGCTGAAGCCAAGGTGTGGGCAGGGCAGGGTCCCGCCTGCCTCTCCCAGCTTCTGGGGACTGCGGCGTTCCCAGGTGTGTGGCCACATCGCTCCAGTCTACACCGCGTGGTCACACGGCCTCCTCTACTGTAGTCACATGTCCCTCTGCCTCCCTCTCAGAGGGACCCTGTGACTGCACTTAGGACCCCCTGGGTGATCCAGGACAGTCTCCCCATCTCGAGGTTTCTTACTTAATGACATCTGCAAAGTCCTTTCTTGTCACGTGAAGTCACATCCACAGGTTCCAGGAATTGGGACGTGTGTATCTTCTGGGGGCCATTATTTGGCCTCTGACAGATGGTAGCCGCAGGACAGAGAGAAGCCCATGGCCGTGCTGTCAGCTCCGGGCTCCTCCACCTCTGTCTCCCGCTCCAGGTGCCCTGACACCCACAGGAGAGGTAGAGACGGGCGGAGGTGAGGGAGCACGCCGGGCTGTGGATGACCTCGGCAACCCGGGGACACTCCTGCTGAGGGTCCTGTCTTCATCCTCTCCCTCCCCCTGTCATGCCCGAGGGCTCCACAGGACACAAGGACAACCGCTCTCCCAAGAGGCACTGACCCCAGCAGTGGCCCAGGCTGCTGTGCTGGGGTACAGCCAAGGGTGCACGTGACGTTCCCGGCAGCCCAGGCGTGACAGTGGTAGTTGTCACCCTGCCCTGAGTCTGGGTGTGACTTTGAATCCTGAGTGCACTGTGGGCACAGATCCTGCCCTCGTGGTTCTCCCACTGGGCCACGAAGGTGGGTCAGCCAGGGCCTGGGAGGGAGGTACTGGGTATGGTGGGCTCTGCAACGCACATACGGTGCCAGCAGTCCGGACCAACACATGTGCACACACACATACATGCACAGCACACACGCATATGCACGCACATGCACACACATGCACAGCATAAACAGGCACACACAGCACATGCACACACATACATATGCACACACATGCACAGCATGTGATCACACATACATGCACATATGCACACACATATGCACAGCACATGTGCACACGTGCAAGCACTCACACATGCACATATGCACAGCACATGTGCACGCACACACTGCCGGGCAAGACAGCCCAGCCACCCGGTGCAGCTGCCCCTTCCCAGGCTCCGAGTGCTCCAGTGAAGCTGCTCTTTCTCAGAATTGTTCTGTCCGCGTTGAGCCTGGGGTCTCTCCCAGGGTCTGCAGGGATCAGAACCCAGAGAGGCAGCTACTCTGACTCCGGCTCGTTCTATGCACCTGCTCTGGCGACTGGAGAGAAGCTGGTGAAGGTGGGTGGGTGAGTCACTCGCTGCTGGCACAGTGTGCAGGAAGGGAGCTGCGAGACCCCTCCCCACAAGAGTGCCCAGAGGCTGTGCCCTCAGGAGTTGACCCTTGACCTACGAACTTCACTTTCCTCTGTCCCACCGAAACCTGGGAGACCCAGAGGGCAGGGGCCCTGGGCGAAGGGCACCCCGTCACAGAGTGGCTGCCCCCCAGTTCCCCCTTCTGCACCCCTGTGTTAGTTTGCTAGAGCTGCTCTGACCAAGTACCACAAACCGGGCAGCTTAAAACAACAGAAATCGATTCTCTCACAGTTCTGGAGGCCAGAGTGTGACATCGAAGTGCCAGCAGGGCCACCCTCCCTCTGCAGCCTGCAGGGGAGGATCCTTCTTGCCTTTCCAGCCTCTGGGGGTTTCCTTGCAATCCTCGGCGTGCTTGGCTGTGGCTGCGTCACTCCAGTCTCTGCCTCTGTCTGCGCGTGGCCTTCGTCCTGCATGTCTCTGTCCAAACTCCTTCTTCGTATAAGGACACCAGTCACACTGGAGTAGGGCCCTCCTTCATGCAGTCTCTCCTCATCCTGCCTTGATTACCTCTGCAAAGACCCTATTTCCAAATACGCTCACATTCACAGGTACCGGAGCTTAGAGCTTCAGCATATCTTTTTAGGGACACAATTCAACCCGCAACAGCTCAATGGGTAAGACCTGAGACCAGGACTCCCCGTGGCTCCCCCAGCTGGTGGCAGTTGAGAGGGAGCCTGCAGTTCGGTCTCGTCCCTTGGGGAATAGGTCATGGTGGCCCCAGCTATTCGCCATGAGCTGTGTGTCATCAGTTCCAAAGGCATGGCGTGATGGAAATACCAGGGTTTCATCCCAGAGGGAACCAAATCCCACCGGATAAAACGAGAAGCCTAGACAAGCCGCGTCAGGGATCCCAGTCTCTACCTGGCGTTTGGGTCATTAGACGAAGAAGGTCAAAGTTCATACCTTCCAAACATCTTAGAACATCACAGAAAGGATCAGAAACACCAGCCTGAAATTTGGAGGGAGCAGCTGTGAGCTGTGGTGTAAACTCAAGGTCAAAACCTTTCTCAGCTGAGGCTTTGCCGAGTTGGAGCGATAGTACACCACCATCTAAATTCTGACTTAGAGTTATTTTAGAGTTCCTCTGCACTCCAATGCAGCAAATTATCTTAAATAGCAAAGCATCGTGCAAATGACCTCAAGGACCCATAGCAGGAGAACGACTGGGTTGGGGCTCAGAATACAACACCCCCAAACACGGGAGGCACCTCGGCACACCGGGTGTCTTCAGCTGAAGGATGAGGAAACCACAGAAGCAGGAAGGCCTCTGTCCGACCTTCTCCCTGCCTTCTCTCCTGAAGACCCTCCTGTGACAGGTGTCCTGCCCTGTACCCAAAGGAAAGGAATGAAGACACAGAGATCCAGAGAAGAACCTGAACAAACAGGCCTCGCTAAGTTCTCCCCAGTCCATGATCGTCAAACCGTGCCTCTTTTTGGTCCAATGACACTTCTACATGACTGTCCATTCTTCGTCAAACCTAAGCGTAAAAATACAGTTTCCCCTGGGTTTGGGGTCTTTATTTCTGATTGCTCCCATGCCGTGTACAACTTTGGTTAAATATTTAATAACTGTGTGATGCTTTTCTCTTGTTAGTCTGTCTTTTGACATAGGGAGGCTGCCACGACCCTTGTGCTGGGTGAGGGAAAGAGATCACTCTCTCCCCACCACTGCCACCATGGCAATCCATCTTGATAATAGGTCTGTGTCACAGACAAGGCTCACGTGTAGGAAAAAGCAGGATGTGCAATTGTACAATTGTGATACGGCCACAACTTTATCAAAAGAACAAGCCCCCCAGCCCCTGTGGCCCACAAGCCATGCATACCCAAGAAAAAGGATTTAAGGAAAATGCACCAAAATATCAGCAGTGGTCCTCTAGAGAGTGGAAATATTGTAACCTCTTTCCCTTCACTGTTTGCAGAGCGCGTGACTTGAGGGATGGAGGAAATCCTCGCTGCTGCTCCTGCCGCGCTGAGCAAGGCAACTCGCGCTCTGTCTTGAGTCTGAACCCTGAGCCGTTTGAAAGCACCTGTCTCTTTTGTGTGAGCAAGTGTTTCTTTTTTGTTTTTTGGGTATTTTTTTTTCTTTGCCAGTTTACTACAGAGGAGAGCGGCCAAACTAACTTTCCCAAAGGCATTCCTTAAAGTTCCCAAGATACTCCAGTCTCAGGGTAAGCAAAAGCTTATCTAGGATTATTTACCTGGTCATAGAAATGGCTCTTTGAAAAGTCTTTCTGCCACTGTGTCAACAGTAACCCTTAGTTAAGATGTCAATTATTAACACATTCTATAGAAAAAGACACAGAAAGCCCATTAGTGCTCTATCATAGTTTCCTACATGATATTATTTGCAGTTGCTTAATATGCTTATAAAGCACAAAGCTGTAAACCTCGGGGAGGCGGGAGGCGCGCCAGCCAATAGCATTGCATTGCCCTTGTACCGATTAGAAGGTAAATGTCATGGCTCGTATTTCAAAGAGTTTTCCTCACTCCTATTGTCCACTTGACCAAGGAACCTTGCGGGCTTAGGAAGAAAGGTTCTTTCTGAGGACTGAAAAACCTGGTACCAGCCAGACCCCTTCCTAAAGCCACGCTAGAAGAGTCCTTTCTGTCCCATGGCGACTTCACAGAAGTCGTTTTTCTTTAAGGCGGTTGCCGCCTCCTCAGTCCTTGTGCTACTAATCAGCCAGCGTCAAGTATCACACTGGCGGGGACAGAATATTCCAAGGACGTCACTGCCCTTCTCCAGTTGCTAGGCAACGCCTCCTTCACCTGAGATGGACTAAACAGGTCAGGGGAGATCGAAAAGAAGCCTTCTGATTTCAGGTCAGCCTCACTGCCTCTTGGAAGGGGACAGGACAGGGGAGCCCCTCTCGGGGCCACTCACTCAAGTGGCACCGTTGTCTTCCTTTGTGCTGGGTGCTCCATTCAGTGGAATTGACACTGAGCCCCTGGGTGTGGCCGGCGTGTGTTACCAGACACAGTCCCCAGAGGATCTCTGCCGCGTTTGCTGTCTCTGACTCAGCCTTCGCCCCATTCCGCAGGGGACCGTTCGGACACCGAGTGAGGGTGGCTTATGGAGACCAGCTTACTGGAGACCATCTTAAGAAATGTCATAGAAAAAAAAAAAATAAAACTGTATTTAGAGTACATAAAAATTCTTGCAACTCAATAATAAAAAGACAACTTGATTAAAACATAAGCAAAGGATCTGAAGAGACATTCTTCTCTGGAAGACATACAAATGGCCAATAAGCACAAGAAAGGTATTCAACACCATTAGTCATCAGCGAAACGCAAATCAAACCGTAATGAGAGGCCGGGCGCGGTGGCTCACGCCTGTAATCCTAGCAATCTGGGAGGCCAAGGCGGGTGGATGGCTCAAGGTCAGGAGTCCGAGACCAGCCTGAGCAAGAGCGAGACCCCGTCTCTACTAAAAATAGAAAGAAATTATTTGGACAACTAAAAATCTATATAGAAAAAAATTAGCCGGGCATGGTGGCTCACGTCTGTAGTCCCAGCTACTCGGGAGGCTGAGGCAGTAGGATTGCTTGAGCCCAGGAGTTTGAGGTTGCTGTGAGCTAGGCTGACACCACGGCACTATACTCCAGCAACAGAGTGAGACTCTGTCTCCAAAAAAACAAAAACCACAATGAGATATCACTGGGGTGGCTAGAATAAAAAAGTGAGATAATAACGAGTGTTGCCAGGATGTGCAGAAATTGGAACCCTCATTCACAGCGCGTGGGTAAATGATGCGGCCGCTTTGAAAACCTGTCTCGCAGGTCCTCAAATGACGTAGCATAGAGTCGCCATATAACCCAGCTGTCCCAGGTAGATACCCAGGAGAAACGAAAACATATGTTCACACAGGAACTTGTGTACAAATGTTTATAGCAGCATTATTCACAACAGCCAAAAGGTGGAAACAACTCAAATGTCTATCAACTGATAAATGGATAAACAAAATGTGGTCTATCCATACAATGCCATATCATCCAGTCATAAGAAGGAATGAAGTACCAATACATGCTACAACATGGATGTAACCTTAAACCATTGTGTTAAATGAAAGAAGCAAGTCACAAAAGATCAGATTTTATATAATTCATTTATATGAAATGTTCACAATGGGTAAATCTGTAGAGTAGATTAGAAGTGCGTTTGTGCTTGCGCAGGGCTTGGGTGGGATGGAGGGAGGGTGAGAGCTAATGGATATGGGGTTTCTTTTTGAGGTGATGAAAATGCTCTAAAATTGGGGATCGTTGCACGTATCTGTGACTATACTGAAGTCCATTGAATTGTACAGTTTAAATGGGTGAAATGTAAGGTATGTGAGTAATGTCTCAATAAAGCCGTTTAAAAAACAAAACCAAAAAAAAAAAAAACAAGAAATGTCATAGGAAAGGCTCCTAACCCACCTACAGTGATGGCAGTTTTCAAATGCCTGCAGCCAGCTGAGTGGGATGCTGCCGGCCCCCTTCGGAGGGCTTTGAGGTCAAAACAGTGCATGGCCCCAAAGAGTCCCCAGCGCGGGAGGCTTTCGGGGCCACACAGACCTGGCTTTGACTGCCAGCTCTGATATTTACTAAGTATGTGACCGTGGGCAAGTCAGGCTTTAGGAGCACTGTTTCTTCTTTTAAAAAGTAGGTAGGTGTTTTCTCCTAGGAATCAGCCTAACAGAAATGCTTGTCCAGAGATGTATGAACAAGGGTGTTTATGATCCCTTTGTTTGAAATAGAAATAGTGAATAGTGAATAGAAACATATGTTTTCGTTTCTCCTGGGTAACAATGAAAGGAAACAAAATGAATATCACTAATAGAGGAAGATATTGTTTTGTCATATCTGTATAATGAAATACTACCCAGGCAGTAAAAAGAACGAGGGAGAGCTGTGTGTGTGGACACGGGAAGAAGGCCAAGGTATGCTATGAGGTGAGCAAATTGATTAACTATGAGCACATTATAAAATCTGTGTAGGAAGAGACATGTGCCAAGGTAATGTATTGGTCATTAAATATGAAATGTCAAATCAAAAGTGTAGTTTATTATATGTCAAACAAGGAGAAGCACAATTAATCCAAGTATGCGCCTAAACTACGGACACAGTTTTGCCATCTTAACAGTAACTTGTTCATGCCAGCAGCGAAGAAGCCTGGAGAGCGAGTGGCGATGAAATTGCAAAAGGTCTTTCCACAGCTTGTTGAGAATCGAATATTTCTCCTTGCAAGAAGTGGTCCAAAGCCTGGAGGAAGTGGTAGTCAGTTGGTGCAAGGTCTGGTGAATACAGTGGATGACAGAGAGTTTCCAAGGCCAGCCTCTGTAGTTTGAGCAATGTTGTTTGTGCAACATATAGTTTTGCAAGAGGATTGACCTGTCTCTATTGACCAGTCTCAGCTGCTTAATCACAAGCATCCTCATCATTCATCCAACTGGTTGCAGTAGACATCTGCTGTAATCAACTGACCAGGTTTCATGAAGCTGTAGTGGATAAAACCAGCACTAGACAACCAAACAGACACCTTTAGCTTTTTTTTTGATGAATATTCGGTTTTGGACTGTGTTTCGGCACTTCATCTTTATCCAACCATTGTGCTGAGCACAAAAGAATTCATTTTTCACCACACATGACAATATGGTGTAGAATTGGTTTACCTTTATGTCATAATAGCAAAGAAAAGCAAGCTTCGAAAACAATTTCTCTTCTGATGCTTGTTTAATTCATGCGGAACCCATCTATCCAGCTTCTTTGGCTTGCCCATTTGTTGCAAATGATCCAATATTGTTGGAAACGTAATATCAAACCTCACTGCTAATTCACTCGTAGGTTGAGACGGATTTGCTTCCACTACAGCTTGCAGCTCATCATTATCCACCTTGGTTTCAGGTCGCCCACGTGGCTCATTTTCAAGATTAAAATCACCAGAACGGAACTTGTCAAACCATACTGTGTGTTCATTAGCCACATCCTTCTCAAACACTTCATTGATATTTGGAGCTGTTTGTGCTGCGTTGGTTCCATGACCGAACTCGTATTAAAAAATAACACAAATTTTTGACTTATCTGTGGTTTCAGAAAAATTGATCTAAAAAAATTTGGAAGATAATCACAAGCCAAGCCATGCATTTGAAAGAATGAGGTTGTGTCTTCACAATAAAAATAAAACAAGACATGTCAAAGTGAAATGTCAGCAATATCAACTGTCAAACTTAAGGAAATCGGACATTTCATACTTAATAACCTAATATCTACTGTCAGCATTTATACAACCTTGAAACAATGTAACAGTGTATAACCGTGAACAGCGGTTATCTAATACCTAGTCTGTGTTCAGCTGATTGTGCTTATATCTAAAAGACAGTTAAATTACTGACTTGTTCCAATCAGGATCCAAATAGACTTCACACAAAGTATGTGGTTGATGCATCTCTTGAGTCCCTTTTAACTTATAGCAATTCTCTCCCTGTCCCTTTATGCCATTTATTTATGGAAGAAACCTAGTTATTTGTCCTGGGGAGTTTCCTGCATTTTGGATCAGCCTGTTTGTGTTGTCAAAGTATTGTTTTAAATTTTCCTCTATTGTCTGTTAATACATTTTCTGTAAAATGGGAGATCTACAGACTGGCTGAAATTCAGGTTCAACTCTTTGGACCAGAATACTTCACAGAGGAGCTTTGGGAAGGAGGAAGAGGCGAAGGATGTCTGAGTGCCTCCTTCATGGGGATGTCCAGGCGACACCTGGATTCACGTGTGTCAGCCTGTCCCCATCAGCTTTTCAGCTGTTAGTTTAGCAGCCAGTGGGCATTGCAAATGGTGATTTTCTGAGCCTATCCTTCTTTCTACGTTTATTAGCTAGAAATCTTCTATAAAGAAGTTTTCTTCCACACCTATTTGCTTACCCTGAAATACTATTTTTACAGGAAAGGCCAAATACATGATTTATTCTGCCCTTTTTGTCAATTTTCAGAATAATTTTTGGTGGCCTAGAAACCTCCAAAGATTTCCAATTATACATACACACATATGTAAAATTATATGTCTGTACGTTACATGAGATATTACACATATATTGTATAGGTATGTGCATTTATGTATATAAAACTGTGTGTTCTTGTGGATTTTTATGTTTGGTGTGCTTTAGTCTACAGCAGTAATTATCCTTTTGGGGGAGAAATCGCTCCTTCCTCAGTGGGGCTCCAACATACCGGCCACATTTTGCTCACGAGGACCGAATGGCACGAGGTCACTGACACAGCGGCCCGGTGGGATGCCTGCTTCCTCCAAATGCATTGCTGCCCCTCGCAGGCCTGGTGCAGTCCACGCGCCCCTGGCAGCGGTCAGTCTTCGGGTGGGGCGTGGCCGTCAGGGGTCGGTGCTCTCTGTTTCTGGCAGGTCCGCCGTGCAGTGGCGGCGGCTGCGCAATCTCACTCGGTGAGTGGAGGCCCACAGTGCGGGGCTCCGGCATCGCCTCCCTCCCTCACCCTGCGTCACCTCCGCTCATGCGCCTGTCGTGCTGATGGTGGACACTGGCTGACCACGGCTGGCCACGGAATTTCGTCTGATTGTTTGGTGTCTCTTCCGTGGTGGATGTTCTCTGCAGGTGACACAAAGAGTTTCGCTCTGGGCTCACTCCAGAGAGCCATCCACATGTCTCTCCCCAAGGCTTTCTAGCCCCAAATCTTCCCATTGGTCCCCTCTGAAGACCTGAAAATCTGACCAAGCCATTTCCTACCATCCACAAGTCCGTGCGCGTTCTAACCACGGCCGGGTGTGCGCCCAGAGCCCTGCGCATCGGGAGGTTCCCCCATCACCGTCTTTCCAGGCCGTCCCTGCCAAGGGCTGCATCGCCTGCCAAGCCCACTATTCACGAACAAAGTGGAGGTTTTCTTTCTCCATAATGTGTGTGTAATAGATCCGCTGTGTGGCCATAGGCGCATGGAAGTGCTGACACCATGGTGGAGGCCGCTCGGGTCTGGGCGCCTGTTCATGCAACTGCTTGTGTCCCCAGCCTTGCTTGTGTTCCGTTCGCCATGGATTGCCGCTGGGCCTGCCCAGCCTTACGAGTTGGTGGATCGTAAGCTCACTCAGTGTCCTGAGGGTTTCTGCCAGGGCCCAGGAGCACACCGGGAGCTGTGTTTCAAAAGACATGCTCCTTCTGGGATGGGAGCATTTAGACCAAGGAAGTCAGCAAACACTACAAATCACCATCCTTTTCTTGCTAGCACATTGCGTACCGTTAAAATCCTGCACAAAAAAAAAAAGAAAGAAAGAAATCAAGGGGGGATGATGGGGCAATCACCCCAATAAAAAGTCCTGATCCCTTGCTCAGTTCCTGGATCTCACGTGGGAATACATTCATTGTATCCAATATAAAGTTACCAAAGGTTTAACAGCCAACTTGCAAAATTCCTGAATATATAATAACCAACTCTTGCAAGCTAGTCCAAGTCAGCTCGGGCCGGCTCGGCGCAGCACCGCCAGCAACCTGGCTGGCTGCGGTCACCTTCCCCCAGGGATTCTGTGTTCTAACAACTCTCTGTAAGGTCCACTCGCCAAGGTCTGGCTCCCATCCCAGCCCCGCCACCTGTGTCCTTCTTCCCCCATGGGTAGCAGTTATTATCAAGTTTTGACTCATCCTTCCATTGTTTTTTCATGCAGCCCCACATATGAGAATGCCTGTGTTCATTTTTATTATCCCCTTTCTTGCACAGAAGGTAGCATATTACACACGCTGACCTGCACCCTTTATTTTTCACTTGCCGATACATCCGGGCCTGTTCTATGGCAGTATACGCAAACCATCCTCCTCCCGTGCATAGCGGCACAGCCATTCAGCTGTCTCCTGCTGACGGACAATTGCCCCCGGCATTTTGCTCCTACCAATAGCGATGCAAGGGGTGGTATCGTTTGCAGATATCATGGAATAACTTTGCCAGTGTGTCTTTGGGATGAATTCCGAGAGTTTATTTTATCACGTATTATTTATCACTGGGCGTTCTGGTTTGGGTATGGCTTGTTTGGCCCCAAGTCTCACGTTGAAATTTGATCCCTACTGTTGGGAGTGTGGCCTGGTGCTGGTGTTTGGACCGTGAGGGCAGACCCCTCATGAATGGCCTGGTGCCCTTCTCGCTGGAGTGAATGGGATCTCGCTCTCAGTTCCACGAGAGCTGTTTGTTGAAAAGAGCCGGCAGTCCCTCTCCTCTTTCTCTTGCCTCCTCTCTCGCCACATGATGTCGGCTGACGCCATGTCCCCGTCCCCTTCGGCCAGGAGTGGAAGCTCCCTGAAGCCCTCACCGGAAGCAGATGCTTCTTGTACAGCCTGCAGAGCTGTGAGCCAAATAAACCTCTTTTCTTTATAAATTACCCAGGCTCAAGTATTCCTTTGCAGTGACATAAACAGATTAAGACGCTGGGTCAATGTGCAATTTTGGTAGATTCCATCAAATTCCCTCCTTATTGGTTTTACCATCTTGCCTTCCCGCAAGCAGCACATGAGAATGCATATTTTGTACGGTTTTTCAACCAAATGTGTCATCAAGCTTTTGACACAGGTGCGAAATAGCATCTCACTATCCTTTTCAAAAAGTGGCCTTTCTCCTAGCAGAAGTGAGTTCGGACATCTTTCCGCGCCCTGCTGTTCACATCTCCTGCCCATTTGAAACTTGACCTGTTGGTCTTTGCCTTCCCTGATCTTTGGCAGTTCTTAAATATTAAGGATGTAGTACATTTTCTGTGACATAAGCTATAAATATTTTTCCCAACTTGTTTTTTTTGTGCGTCTTATACTTTCCTTGTAGTGTTATTTTATCATGCACTATAGATATATATAAATGTAGAACAGACGGAACAAAAGGTAGGTTGAGGAATTCTATGGCTCGTTGATGTCTGCCTTTCCCATTTTAAATCAGATTTCTTTACTATGCAATCAAATCCTTTTCTTGGTAGTCGGATGTAACAAAGAGAGTGAAAAAGAAAACGGGCAATTATTTACCGAATGGATGAATGCATGAAGCGCTTCTTCATTCAGTCAGAGAGCCTGTTTCTGGCTCCTAGTGGTGTCGCCTTAGGGACATCAATCACCCTCCGTGTGTTTCAGATGCCCCACGTGCGAAGGTGCTGTCCCGCAGTGGGTGGGCCCTCTCGGCTACGGGCAGCTGCTCTGGGTTCCTTTCCGGATGTGCGTGTGCCCTCACGGTCCTCGCCCACCGCCCCCAGGCTGCGGGAGCCACTGGCCTGGCGTCTCCAGGAGTGCGAAGTGTCTGGGATTTCACGCCCAGCCCTGTCCCACCCCGGGGGCAGCGCTCCCCGCTGCCTTACTCCCAGGAGTGACTCACCCTCCAGTGCCCCCGTGGGATGAGGCCAAGGCTGGGATGTGGCCCGAAGTCACCTCTGCTTGGCGTCCTCCCTGTCCTGCTTGTCCGTGCCCTCACCGGTTTCTTTGGAAGCACTTCCTGACGGTACCACCAGCCCAGGAATCCCGTCCCGGGTCTGCCTCTGGGGATCCGACTCACCTCCAGGGCTGTCGTGGGGTGGGAGGATGCGCGTGAAGAGCCATGCACCTGCCAGGTGTCCTGGACAGGTGAGCGGCACCCCCAGCATCGCGGCCCCTGCCTGGGCCGCCCACCGCGGCTCCCTCTCCACGCCCCGCCCAGGCGCCTCTCCTTTCATCCAGAGTGTCACCCTCAGGGCTCCAGTAACAGCACCGGCACCTTCTTTTTAAAACCTTCCCTGGTTGCCCATAGCAGCAGCTGACGTTTCTTCTCCCCGCATTCCTATGCCACGCGCCACCTCGGCCAACCGTGCAGCTCATGTTTGTGGATCGTCTTGGTTTTCAGATTTATCCTGGATAATAATTTGGTCTCTGCAGCGTGACATCACGCATCAATGCCAGGTGAATAACCGAGCATGTTTTGCTGACTCAAGGCCGCATTTTAGCATCTCCGAAATGAAAATACATCTTCCAATCGATGGTGCCTGGTGGCCCAGTCGGCGGCTGGCGTCTTAGAGTGCATAAAATAATGGGCGTCCTCCCGTGGATGACGGCTTAGTCTTGGTGACGTGTGGCCTGTCTAGGACATTTGTGTGTGTGTGTGGGGGGGTTGTGAGGGGGATTGTCTGTGTGTGGTGGAGCAGATGTGTGTCTGGCATGTGGTGTATGTGGTATGTATTGATGTGTTGTGTGTGTGGTTTGCATGTTGTGTGTGCCTGTCGTCTTTAGTACTTTGCCCAAAACGCGCCCGCATGAACATGAGACCGCACGCAGACCCCGTGCGGTGTGAACGGTCTGACAGCCTCAAGCCAAACCCAGATGCCTAAAAGCATCACCAGTTTCAAGAGCAAGAAGGAGCCCTTCTCTTCAAAGCCAAAGGTATGTCCTTACTTCACATAGTAAAGAAATGGCACAATGAAACAAACATTGAGCGCCTACTGTGTGCAAGCACCATGCCTGGAGCCAGAGACAGAATCACCAGCAGGGCCCTGAGGCCCCTGAGTGTGCGGTCAGGTGGCCGAGCTGGACGGGGCAAGGACACGGGCGGTCTGGGTCTGCCATCAGGGAGATGCCGGCCCCGGCTCTCTGCCCCACAACCAGGCTACAAGGGCAGTCAGGGTGTCCACACGGCCAGTGCTGGTGCGAACTGCTGCTCCGTCTGGAATGCAGCGGTGGGGCTGGCAGGAGGCTGAGTGTTTGCAGAGCGAGGTCCGGGGGACAGAATTGCCCGGGATTTTTCGGGGGGCTCCGCTGAGCAGGGCCAAGGGCTTTGTCCTCAGGAGCCCCGCGCCTTCTCCGACCGGGCCTGGCGCTCTTTCCGGTGTGCACCCTGGCCCCTGAGCTGACCCGGCGGACCTGCAAGCAGGACTTACTCACCTGGAATGTCAATATTTGGGTTCAGGGTGACTGAGCCCACACCAATGCCAGATACACTTGGTGTGCGTTCTTGTGAAGCAGGAAGGAAAACAAAACCCTTCTCTGATCAAAATAGTTCTGTTATGTGGAAACCCTCCCCACAGCCCCAGAAAATACTCGGTCATCTTATCGGAGTGGGAAACGGGCTTCCAGTGAGCTCGCTGTCTCTCCTCCTCCCCTCTCCACCTCCCTCTGTCTTTCCCCCGAGCTGGGAGGAGAGAGGGTTAGATCTGGCAGAGAGCCAGATCAACAGTAAAAGCCAAAGGAAATCAAACAAAAACTGAGGTCCAGGGAGGCAGGGATTTCGCCTCTGTGTTGCCCAGCTCATCAGCAGACCCACGTCACACTTCATGCAGCCACAGCGTGGGCTCTGGGACAAGCAAAGCCCTAGCGGCTGTCTCCTGCTTCCTTATCAGCAACAGTGACCAGTGATGGCCAAAAAGTCCTGCTAACTTCCACTTAGGTCTGCTTTAATCACATTATAAAGCCTTCCATATAAAATTTGGTACAGTCTATGAACATTCACCTACAAATAACATAAGCTGTGACAAACCTGGGCTTAATAATGTTTTATCTCATGTTGTAAAAAGTCACATGGTCTCACAGGGTTGGGGTTGGGGCAGTGGCCCAACCATGCCATCAGGGACCCTTGCTCTTTCTATCTCCCTGCCTGGCCATCCTGAATGTTGGCCTTTGTTTTCCAGATCATTGCCTCATGATCACAGAATGGCTGTTGCATCTCCAGGCATTGCTTCTGTGATTCAAAGAGTAAGAAAAAATGATGGCCGGGCGCGGTGGCTCACGCCTGTAATCCTAGCACTCTGGGAGGCCAAGGAGGGCGGATTGTTTGAGCTCAGGAGTTCAAAACCAGCCTGAGCAAGAGCGAGACCCCGTCTCTACTAAAAATAGAAAGAAATTAATTGGACAACTAAAAATATATAGAAAAAAAAATTAGCTGGACATGGTGGCGCGTGCCTGTAGTCCCAGCTACCCAGGAGGCTGAGGCAGGAGGATCGCTTGAGCCCAGGAGTTTGAGGTTGCTGTGAGCTAGGATGACACCACGGCACTCACGCTAGCCAGGGCCAGTGAGACTCTGTCTCAAAAAAAAAAAAAAAAAAAAGAGGAAGAAAAACAATGGGAGAAAGAAGATGGTACCTGTTTCAGGAAAGCAAAGGTTTTTCCAGAAGACCCAGCAGATTTCTGCATATGCCTTATTTGTCAGAAGTGTCATGTGGCCTCCCTAGTTTTAAGGGAGTCTGCAAAGGTGAAACATTTTTACTGGGCATGTTACCTGCTTGGACACAATTGGTTCTGTGACTTAGGATGTGGGGGAAGGGAATTGCATTGGCAGCTAATAGGGTCTGCCTTGGTAGGTGAGTGAGGACAGGAGTATCTCTCCGCAGGGGTGAGGTGTGTGTTTGCAAAGCAGTAAATTCAGTGTGATGAGGGAGCTAGCACATGCCATCGGGCCCTGATTTCTTTGTGTCTTGCAAAAATTATGAGGTCTTACCGCTAAACTCTCCAACTTTTCAGGGACTATTAATAGGATTTTTTTTTCTTTTTTTTTTTTTTATTTCAGCAAATTATGGGTGTACATACGTTTAGGTTACGTGTGTTGCCCTTGGTTCC
>NW_012139191.1:5382376-5395301 GCF_000956105.1 Propithecus coquereli | reverse complement strand
CAGTGTTTCGTAGTTCTCCCTGTATAAGTCTCTTACATCTTTCGTTAAATATATTCCTAGATATTTAATTTTCTTTGAGGCTATTGTAAAAGGAATTGCCTTTTTGATTTGATCTTCTGCTTGACTGTTGTTGGCATATATGAATGCCTCAGATTTGTGTGTGTTGATTTTGTAGCCTGAGACTTTGCTGAATTCGTTTATCAGTGCTCGAAATCCTCGCCACAGCAATTAGGCAAGAGGGGGATATTAAGGGTGTCCAAATGGGGACAGACGAGATCAAACTCTCTCTCTTTGCCGACGATATGATATTATATCTAGAAAACCCTAAAGACTCATCTAAGAGACTCCTAGAACTATTAATAGGATTTTAACCTCAAAGAGTTGAGGATGTCACAGGAGGGCATCTTTGGGTGTGGGAGGAGGGTCTGAGGGTCTGGGAGCCTCCCCTTCCGGCAGCCCGCATGCCCCAGCGGCCTGCTCAGCCCTGCGGAGAGTGGCTTCTTTAGCTCGGGCTCTGGGTGTCTGTCTAGTCCCGTCAGCGCGGAAACCCAGCGCCCCCCAGTAGCACCGTTCTGCATCCAGCTTCCCTGACCGCCTTTTATCCCTTAATCTCAGCGCGTGCCTAAGGTTTGAAAACAACACGTGATAAAAAACAGCGAATATTGACACAGTCCTGGTGAGAGCCAAGCGCTGCCCTGGGAGCTCCCAGGCCACAAGGGAGGCTCTGGGACGGTCCCCACGCGCACTGGAGGAAGGTGAGGTTCTCACCCATCTCAGCCCCCAACTCCCCACTCACAGGAGGGCGCCCACCGCGTTTGTCCTCCAGCCGGGACCCGCATGTGGCCGGAGTCCCACCCACAGGCTCCTGTTGCGCGAGCACCTGGGGCGCGGGCAGCTTCCTGGCTCGGGGGTGGGTGCCCCTGACTGTGCCCCAGGTTGAGGCTGCCAGGTCCCAGGTGGGAATCACACCCCCCTCCTAAAAGAAGACTGCTGCAACCGGAGCTGCGGTGGCCCTACCGGTGCTGCTCGGGGTGAGGGACATGGTGGGGGAGGTGAGGACAGCGCCTGGCCCGTAGCTCCGGTCCCCGAACACACGTCTGTGGCTCTCCTGGCCCCCTTTGCAGCAGTCCTTCTGCGGGTGGGTCCTGCCCTGGCCTCCTGACCACGTGCACCTGCAGGGGACACCTCCCCTCCTGGTGGGGGGCGCAGGCTGGCAGCTGTCCAGAGCGCTTCCCGCTCACATCTCCCAGGGAGACGGGCGCGTTCTCCGCTTGGCACGTCCTGTACAGACATCGCTGCTCAGAGGCCCAGGGACGGGGGTCCTCTGTCCCGCTGAGGCTGCTGGCAGAGGGCAGCCCGGCCCTGGGCTCAGCCTCCAGGCACAGCAGAGGACGCAGAAGGCGCTGCTAAGTCAGCCACAAGAGCTGTGTGAGCGGCGCCACTGGCATGCGAGGATGTCACAGTTCTTCACTTTCTGGATGACATTAGCTCGGCTCTGCTCTTGGTCCCCTGTGGGCTGGGTGGATGGGAGCTGGATAATGCCCCGCCGGTGCCTTTGTGGCATCTCCCAGGGGTGACCAGGACCCCTCCGTCTGCAAAGTCTGCACACTGGCCCTGCTTTGCTTGGCCCAGCGCCTTCGTGGGTCTAAGCCGCTGGGGGTCCTAGGGGCTGTCTGTACCCGGCATCCCCACGGCCCCACCCACTCTGCGCCCTCCTGCTCGGACCTCACCAGCCGCTCCACCTCCCCAGGCCCTAGCTCCTGCCCCTCCTCCTCCAGGACAGCCCAGCCCTGTCCCCTGTGCCACCAAGGCCCGTGCCATCTCCTTGGAGGTAAGGGACACCAAGGTTGGAGGCCCTGGGAAGGGTCAGGGAGAAACACCTCTGGCACAGGTGGAACCGAGGCCATCTGGAGATGCTGTTTGGCCAAAGAAGCAGAAGCTTTTATCCCAGGACACTGAATCCCTGTGTCCCCCACTTCAGATCCTGCAGGCAGCTCTACGGCAGGTGGAAGCCCCCCTCCCCCGGCAGTGTGGGCCCCGTGGGTATGACTACGCCCACGTCCTCTGTCTGTCCCCTTCCCGGCTCTGCCTTCGCTCTGTGCGTGCGGTAGACGTCTGCGAGCCTCTAAACCCCTGGGGAGCAAGGTACATAAGTGATGAACAGAGGCAGAGCCATGTGGCCTCCCCGGGGCAGCCGGGCATGTCTCCGCAGTGCCAGGCCACCCTCTCCCCTGCCCAGAAGGTACACATGGGTGGCCCACCCTCGGCTCCTGGCCAGCTCCTCCTTGTTTTGGTGGTTTGGTCACTTGTGCTAATTCCACAATGTGACCTAGTTGTGGTCACCACTGCAGGTGGAGAGAGAGAGACAGAGAGACAGGGAGAGAGACAGAGACGGAGAGAGATGGAGGGATGGAGAGAGAGATGGAGAGAGAGAGGGCAGTGGGGAGAGCGAGCCTGCTTCTGCCCGGTGGCCTGGCTGCCTGGTCACTGGGGTCTTCTGTGTCGGGGGAAATGCGTCATCCCTGGCCGGGGACTGGCGTCTCTCTGAGGCCCGCCGCCCGTCCCGCTCTCTCCTGGGCGGCGTCCCCAGCATTTCCCAAACCTGTTCCTCTCAGGTTCCTGCGGCGACTGACAGCACCGGGCATCCGCTTGCTCAAGCTGAGGACGTCAGCACCGTCCGTCCCTGGGCCCACAGCCAATCAGCCCCCACCCGAACGCTCCTTCCCGTGGCCCCACGTCCCTGCCCCCGCTCCACCCCTCCTGCCTGCGAGTCCGGGCCGCAGCCTCTTTCCAGGCCACTGTGATGCCGTCGGTCGCACCCTCCCTCCAGCCGTCGCTTTTCTGTCCGTCCTTCTGCTACAGCCACCGAGGTCTTTGCACAGCACCCTGCAGCTCGGTCACTCTGGGGGCCCTAGAGCTTTCAGGACAATGTCAAAATTCCTCCTTGGGACCTTCCAGCTCATCTTCACAAGGTGTGGTGTTCAGGAAACTCCAGCACAGGACTAAGAGTAGAGAAGAAAGGGAAAAGCTCTTCATGTCTTTATCAATGCTCTTAAAACAGGAGTTATTTCTTAGCACAGAGGAAAACTACTCAAAATCCTCATTCACGAGGTGATAAAACTGTGTAGGCGAAGATCTAGAAGAAGATGAAAGCCCAGGAAGTACGACCGGCAGGTGCTGCCTTTGTCCTGGGGGTAACCGCTGATGCAGGAGGGGACCCGGAAGCCGAGCAACAGTTCGGCCACCTCGTGAGGCACGAGGCCCAGGGCAGAGGGCCAAGGCCTGCTGGGGTCAAGGGCTTCGTAAGTCCCTGACACTGCGAGTTGGGAGCCCAGTGGGTCAAAGCCTGGGAATAAGGGAGAACGAAAAGGAAACCAGCCCTCACGTGGACCATGACTCAGCTTGAAGTCACGTGAGTGGCTCTGAAAGTGTCCACCACTAAAACTGCCCTTCTGTGATCCCAGGTTGATGGCATCTCCAGGCACTTGGCTGAAATAAAATAAAATCATCTCTGGGGAGGGGTAACATTCTACCAGGCCTTGAATTATTCCTAAGAAATCTCTCGAATACAGTGTTTGGCATTTTTGGTAAAATGCCAGACGTTACCTTGTCTCGCTGGAGTCTCTCTCCATTGCTGGCTTTGAAGAGGCAAGTGGTCATTTTGTTTTTGTTTTTTTTTTTTTGAGACAGAGTCTTACTTTGTTGCCCAGGCTAGAGTGCCGTGGCGTCATCCTAGCTCACAGCAACCTCAAACTCCTGGGCCCAAGTGATCCTCCTGCCTCAGCCTCCCAAGTAGCTGGGACTACAGGCATGCGTCACCATGCCCAGCTAATTTTTTCTGTATATTTTTGTTGCCCAGATAATTTCTTTCTATTTTTAGTAGAAATGGGGTCTCGCTCTTGCTCAGGCTGGTCTCGAACTTCTGAGCTCAAACATCCACTCCCAGAGTGCTAGGATTACAGGCTTGAGCTACCGCACCCAGCCCAAGTGATCCTTTTGGATAACCGCACATGGCAGGAAACAAAGGATGTCTCTAGGGACTGAGGTGGCCTCTGGCCAACAGCCAACAGAAGACTGAAGCCTCCAGTCCAACAAGTGCAGGGAACTAAATTCCACCAACAAGGCGAGTGAGCTTGGAAGTGGACCCTTCTCTGGTCAAAGCTCACGTGCCTCGATTACAGCCCAGCTGAGACCTAAGCAGAGGACTCAGCTAGGTCATGCCTGGACTCTATTTCATAGTGAAGTGTTAAAAGCTGGTAAGAAACTGTGTTTCTAAAGTTAAAAAGGAATAAACATACCAAGCATGGGCAAGGATGTGGGGCAACGACAGCTCTCGTATATTGTTTGGGGGAATAGAAAATGATACAGCCACTCTGGAACGCAGTTTTAGAGTTTCTTAAAAAGTTAAAGATTACAGCAATAATGAGATGCAATCACACACCTATTGAAATGGCCAGCATCTAAAACACTGAGGGCACCAGATGCTGCTCGTGAGAGTGCAAAATGGTACAACCAACTTGGGAAAAAGATTGGCAATTTCTTACATAACCAAACATGCTCTTACCATGTGATCCTACAGTCATAGTATTTACCTTGTATTTACCTAAGGGAGTTGAAAATTTATTATCACACAAAACTCTGCACATGCGTGTTTATAGCAGGCTTATTCATAATTGCTAAAACTTGAAAGCAACTAAGTCGTTCTTTAGTATGTGAAGGAATAAACTGGTACATCCATACAATGAAGTATTATTCCCCACTAAAAAAGAAATGAGCTATTAAGCCATAAAAAAAGATATGGAAGAAACTTAAATGCATATTACTCAGGGCAAGAAGGCAGTCTGAAAAGGCTTCATACCGTATGATTCCAACCATGTGATGTTCTGGAAAAGGCAAAACTATGGGGACAGTAAAAGGATCAGTGGTTGCCAGGAGTCAGCCGGGAGGGAGGGCTGGACGGGGGGCGTGGGAGGGAGCGCAGGGTTCAGAGCGGCGCAGCGACTCTACGTGGTGGCATGATGGGCACGCCATTATACATTGTCAGAACTCATAAAATGCACAACACCAACAGTGAACCCTAATGTAAACATGGACTTTGGGTGATTACGATGTGTCAACGTGGGCTCATCGGTTGTGACGAACGTACCACTCCAGTTGGGACATTGATAGTGGGCGAGGCTGCGGATGTGGGGAGGAGGGGTGTGTGGGAAATCTCTGTATTTTCTGTCAATTTTGCTATGAACTTCAAACTGCTCTAAAAAATGAAGTCATTTTAAAAATTTAAACATACACATCCTATATGATCCTGCAACCCCACTCCCGGAATTTACTATAGCAAAATGAAAACTTATGTTCAAACAAAAGCATGAACTTAAAAATTTATAGTAGCTCTAATCGTAATTCCTAAAAACTGGAAACAACCCAAGTGTGTCCTTCAACAGGTGAACAGATAAACCACGGTCCAGCCACACCATGGAATGCTACTCAGCAGTCTGAAAAACAACAAGCTATTGGTGCACACAGCAACCTGGGTGAACCTCAAAGGCTTAGTGAAAGACGCCTGTTTTAAAAGCCACGTGCTGTATGATTCCCCGAAAGGAAATTCTCAGAAAGACAGGGTGACAGTGTTGAAGAACACGGCGGCGGCTGCCAGCGTTTGGGGAGTAGGAAAGTGTGGTTGTCAAGGGAGGAGTTTTTGGAGCAATGGGAGTGTTCTGTATCCTGATCGCGGTGGTAGCTACCTGCATCTCTACAGGTGTTAGTATTCGTAGACGTGTACGCCACTCCCTAATTTGATATTGCTATATATTTAATAGTAATTTAAAAATAAAAACACACTTCATATTTAGGTTGCACTGTAGAAACAAATCGTCTACCCACCGCATGATCCAATCACTTCCCCTCTAGGTATTTATCCAAGAGAAGCGAACGCACACGTCCATGCCGAGTCTTGCAGACAAATATTCACGGCACCCTTATTTGTGATAGATAAAAACTGGAGACAGCCCCATCGTCCCTACACAGGTGAATGCAAAAATAAATAAAGAAACCAAGCGTTACCTCCATGCGATGACGTGCTACTTGGCAATAAAAAGAAATGAACTATTGACACAGGAATAATGTGGATGAGTCTCAAAATAACTATCGTGAGTAAAAGGAGCCAGACCCCCCTCCCCAAAAAAAAACCCAACGTCTACTGTGTGATTCCATTCATATACGTTACCGGGGGGTGCAAACTGACCTGTAGGAGCAAGAAGCTGCGGAGGGGTGGGGAGGTGTGAGTGGGGAGGGAGCGTTACGAAGGGCACAGGAAGCGCTTGGAGCTGGTGGATATGTTACTATCTGGACTATGGTGAGGGATTCATGTATGTATAAGCATACATGTTAAAAAACATATATTTTAATGCTGTCTTGACCCAGTGCCAAGGCCCTGGTTGGAGGCCTGTCAGTCCCTTCTGGAGCAGCTGATCATGTCCACACCCCAATCACTTCCCTTGTCAGGCTGTCACAGGCCAGGGGTACTACACACCTGCCCTAATCACCCAAACCCAGTACCAGACGGCTAGGGCAGCTCCTATGCCCTGGAGCCTGCTGAATTGTTCACATCAGCCAATCCACAAGGAGCCCTCAAAACCTAGGGTTACATAAGCAGGAGGCCGTCAGCCTGACACTGTCTCCTTACTTTGAGTTCCTGCATAACATCCTGCAACCCAACTTACTATGTAAGCAAACCGAAACCTAACCTAGGGGTAAAACATGAGGTCCAGCCCATCACAGGCAGCCAACTGCTCAAACCATGCCCAGATAGGTGCCCCGCTGTAGCCAAGCCGGTGGTTTCCCTGCTTTGCTCCCATGCTCAGCCTACGAAGGCTCGGGGCTCATACCGCCGGGGGGAGCTCTTGGAACCCCTTCTGGCTCTCAGAGCTGCCCAAGTCATGAATTGTTCTTTGCTCACATAAATTCTGCTAAATTAAATCTGTCTAAAGTTTTTCTTTTGGCACTAGCTACTCCGACCTTGCTGATGATCCATAAGCTGCCCGTATAGCTCCAGCTTCTGTCCCCAGGAATGCCCCCTGCCCGACGGCCTTCTCTCATTTGTAAGTAACAGAGTGTTGCTTTTCATCTGAGTGTCATTGTGCTGTGTCCTGCCATCAAAAGATCCTTTACATTTAAAACATACACATGTTAAAATTTACCAAATTGTGTGCTTTTAATATGCACTATTTATTATAAGCCAATAAAGCCATTTAAAAAATCCTGTGAGGCAAAATCAGCAGAGTGAAAACGCAACCTATGGAAGGGGAGAAAGTATTTGCAAATCCCATATGACAAGCAATTAATATCCAGAATATATAAAGAACTGCTACGACTCAACAATAACAAAAAAATCCCCCAAATAACTTGATTTTAAAATAGGCAAAAGACTTAAATACACATTTCTTCAAAGAGGATTTACAAATGGCCAACAAGCACATGAAAAGATGCTCAACATCACTGGTCAATAGTGAAACACAAACCCAAACCGCAAAGAGGTAATGCCCCACACCCATCAGGATGGCTACTGTCAAAAAGCCCCGAAAATAACAAATGTTGGTGAGGATGTGGAGAAATCAGTTCCCTCTGCACTGTTGGTGACAATGTAAAACAGTGCAACTGCTTTGAAAAAAGTATGGAAGTTCCTCAAAAAGTTAAAAATAGAACTACTGCATGTTCCAACAATCTCACTTCTGAGTATACATCCAAAAGTATTGGAATCAGGGTCCCAAAGAGGTATTTGCACACCCATAGCAGCTTTTTTTGCAATAGCTAATATGGAGAAGCAACACAAGTGTTCACAGATGGATGACGAACAGATAAACAAAATGTGATCTACACACACAGTGGGATGTTATTCAGCCTTACAAAAGAAAGAAATCCTGCAACATAACTGAACCCTGGGGACATTATGCTAAGTGAAATACTCCGGTCACAAGAGGACAAATACTTACAGGAGGTATCCACAGTGGTCAAACACATAGAAACAAAGCACAGAATGTGGTTTCCAGGGGCTTGGAGAAGAGTGAAGTGGGGAGTTGGTGTTCAATACGTAGAGTCTTGGCTTTACAAGGTGAAAAAGTTATAGAGATCTATTGCACAACAATGTGAATATAGGCAACACCATTGAACTGCACATTTAGAAATGGTTAAGATGGTAAATTTTATGTTACCTGTTTTCTACCACAATTTTAAAAAAGCAACCCATGAGGTGAATAAAGTGATTATTTCTATCCCCATTTTGCAGATACAAAAACTGAGGCTTAGGAAGACTAAGTTACTCGTCCAGGGTCACTCAGCCACATTGATGCCCTCAGACCCAAGCCACTGTACCCCTAGAGGCCCCCTCTGACCTCCTCCGCAATGAGGTCTCTCCCCTCAGGGGAAGGGGACCACGGACTGAGTACCTGTCCACCTGGAGCCTGAGCTAGCCCACACCCCGGGAAACTGAGGTCTGGAATTCCCAGCCCCAAGAGCCCTGACCCTGCTTCCAGGTCCTGCGTGAGCCTCCTCCCTGGGTCGTGTCCCGAGGACAGGCTGAGCAGCCAGTGCACACATCCCAGGACCGGGCATGGCCGTGGGGTTGTCGCGGCATGGGGTTGACAGAGCTCAGTACGCACACGTAGGCACGGGCCCTTCCTGGGGAGGATGGAGCTGGAGCGGGAGGGGAGGGGCAGCCCGTGGCCTGGTACCTCCATTTGTACTTTGCCCCAACCCCAGAAATTTTAGGAGCATCCCGCTCAGCTAATTCATGGCGGAACCACGATTGGAATCCAGTTCTGACCACGTCACGTAGCTCTTTCTAATTTCATACATATGCTAAACCACGGGTTTGGAGAATGATGGGGCAAGTGTTAACTTTAAAACAAACTACTTATAAGGGAAATGCCATTTATTGCTGTTACTAATAAAGAATATTATTCTACTAGTCCCCAGAAACTGATATTTTAACATGCCTGCTTGATAGGGTTGTATCAGTTAGTTATGCATAACAAACCTCCCCAATTCTTAGTGTCTTAAAACAATAACCATTTATTCGGCTTAAGAGTCTGCAGGTCAAAGTTTAGGCTGGGTGCATCCAGATGGTCCTTCTGTTCCCCGCGTGCCCCCTCATGTGCTGTGGCATGCTGCAGGCCAGCCAGGTGATTCGGCCTCTGCAGGCTGGCTGGCCATCAGCCGGAGCACTGGGCCACTCATCACCCGGAAGACCAGCCCAGCTCATTCTTGTGGCTGCTGCATGAGAGCAGGTGGAAGCAGAGAAGGTATCTTGAGTCCTAGGCCATGCTCTTCCGGCCAGATGTAGTCACATCACTCAACCAGACTCAAGGGGTGGAAAAATAGACTCCACTGCTTGAAGGCAGGAACTACAAAACCAAATGACCAAGGTTGTGGCTACAAGTGGGCAAAGAATTGGGAGCACTTCTATGTGTGATCTACATCTTTATCTTTTCTCAAATGATACAAGGTTTTCTAAGCACTGTCTCTTACCACTCTCCCCGCTACCTATGTGTTATTCTTATGCAAGATTGAGTTTTCTCTTGCTTCTTGAAAACCCACCATTAGACATTATTTATAACTGTCTATGTAGTTAATGTTTTATTGGATTTACCTACATAACTACCTCTATCTTTGCTCACCATTACTTCCTGCATTTTCAACTTTCCATTTGGAAAAACTTTCCTTCTTGAAGAATATATTTTAAATTTCCTTTTGTAGAATCTATTGGAGGTAAACTCAGTCTCTATTTCACCCTTGTTTTTGAAGATATTTTCACTGGGTATAAAAATATAGGTTGACAGCTATTTTCTCTTAGTACTTTGAAGATATGATTGCATTTCCTTTGTGGTTCCATCGTTGCTTTTAAAGAGGCACCTGTCAGTCTAGTTGGTATTCACTATCTACTTTTTTGTCTTTTAATTTTTTTAAACAAAGGTATAATTTACCTACAGTGAAATGTACACATCTTAAATGTTAGAGTTTGATGCATATAAAAAAGAGTTTGTACCTTTCTCTATTTTCATGTATGGTCGCTAACAGACCCTCCCCCTTCTTTTTCTGCTGCATATCTAGGACAGCCTGAAGGCTCTCTCCTTTGGCACCAGCAAGAGGTTCAAACCCCACTGACCCCTGCCCACATGCAGGGACCCACACCCCTGAAAAAGTACAGAACATTTTCAATACACCACAAAGGTCCCTTGTGCTCCTCCCTAGGCAATCTCTGTGCCCCCTCCAAGAGGTAACCACTACTATGATTTGAATGTGTTCCCCAAAATGCATGTGTTGGAAATGTAATACCCAAAGCATGAGTGTAGGGAGGTGGGGCCTAATAAAAGGTGATTAGGCCATGAGGTCTCTGCCTTATGAACGGATTAATGTTGTAGGAGTGGGTTAGTTATGTTGGGAGCGGGCTTGTTATAAAAGTGAATTTGGTGCCCTCTTGCTCTCCTGCCTTCTCTTGCCCCTCCGCCTTCTTTGATGGAATGACGTAGCCATCCTCGCCAGATGTCAACAGCATGCTCTTGGACTTCGGAGCCTCCAGAACCATTAGCCAAATAAAATTCTATAAACCATTGGCCAAATAAAATTCTATAAACAGAATATACCCTGTCTGTGGTATTCTGTTATAGCAGCACAAAATGGACTAAGACAACCACCATGAATCATTTTGCTTATTGTAGAACATCATATAAATGAACTTTCACAGTGCATACTCTTTTGTGTTTGACTTCTTTTACTCAGCAGAATGTTTCTGATGCTTATGCATGTTGTTGCACGTATGAGTATTATCTTAGTCACTTCAGGCTGCTTCAACAGAATAGTATATACTGGAGGACTTAAACACACATTTATTTCTCTCAGTTCTAGAGCTGAAAGTTCAAGATCAAGGTGCCAACAGCGTCAGTTCTTGGTGGGGCTTTCTTCCTGGTTTACAGATGGCAACCTCCTCATTGTATCTTTTATATGGGCACTATTCACATTCATGAGGGCCACACCTTCATGACCTAATTATCTCCCAAAGGCCGCACCTCCTAACACCGGTACATCGGGGTTAGAGCTTCAACATAACATTTTCTTGGTGGGGGAGGGGACACAAATATTCAGTCTATAGCAAGTAGTTTATTTCTTTTTATTTTTGAATGACATTTCATTGTGTGGATATTTCACAGTTTATTCATTCTTCTATTGCCAGACATTTGAGTTGGTTCTATTGTTTGACTATTATGAGTAAGCTACTGTGAATATTCATATGCAAGTTTTTTGTGGACCAGTTTTTATTTATTTTTGGAAAATAGCTAAAAGTGGAGTTACTGGGTCTTAGAGTTGGTAGATGTTTAACTTTATAAGAGTTTGCCAGTTTCCAAAGCGTTTGTACGATTTTACATTCCTGTGAGCAAAGTATGAGAGTTGCAATTGTTTTGCGTCTTTGCCAACATCTACGGTTGTCAATCTTATTAATTCTAGCTATTGCATTGGCTAATAGAACATTCTTACCGTTAAACTGATATGCTAACACTAGCATTGATATCATGACATTTATTTAATATTGGTATAGTGGTCTCATTGTGCTGTTACTTTGAATTTCCCTGATGACTAATGATGTCGACTACTTTTTCACGGGATTTATTGACCATTTGTCTGTTTTATTTTTTGTTTGTTTTTTTGAAAGTAGTTTTGATTGTATTGCACAAGAATTGACACAAATCTTCATCATAAATTTATGAAGTTCACAGCTGAGAAAAATCACTCACTAATGTATCTCAAAATATCTAACTGCAATTTTGCCTATTATGTGATTCATTGCTGGGGGTCGGGGGGATAGAATAAGAATCGACCCATATTGTGTGGTATTCACATCTAACTATACTGCATAATTGTATTAAAATTAACTGAGAAATAGCCCTCATAAGTGATGTCTAAGATCAAGTGACTTAGTGTATTGCGTCACTTAGAACCAATGAATCAGGTTAAGCAATTGGCAGAAAAAATTTAACATATAGTAAGATAGCAAAGCAAGGCTACTGCCATTAACAGAAAAATGTAATGATCTCGTTAAAGACATTGCATGCAGTCTCCATTTCAATTTTCACGATCTCTAGATTTTTCTCTAAGCTTTGCAAAATATTATTTACTATCACATAATTTTAACTTTAATTCAGATGTAAAATAAGAATGTATTTTAGGTCTTTATTATAGGTTTCATACTTATGTTGCAGTGCTTCTTATACAATGTCAATTATTTAAATTAATTTCTTGTTCCTCCTTTTCTATTTTTTAAAAATGTATTTCAATGGATTTACAGGGTACAAATGTTTTATTGTTATTTGGATGCATCGTATAGTTGTGAAGTCTGGGCTTTTAGTGCGCCCATCGTCCAAATAGCATACAGTGTACCCCGTAGGCAATTTTCGATCCCTCACCGGCTCCCACTTTCTGCATCTCTAGAGTCCATTATACCACTGCGTATGACCGTGTGAACCCATCGTTTAGCTCCTGCTTATAAATGAGAACTTGTGGTGTTTGTTTTTCCATTCCTGAGATACTTCGGTTAGGACCATGTCTTCCAGCTCCATCCGAGTTGCTGTGAAAGACATTGTTTCTTTCTTTTTATGGCTGAGTAGTACTCCATGGGGGATATATATAAATGCACCACATTTTCTTTCTTGTCCTTTTGTTGCCTTTCTTTGGGTTAGTTGAACATTTTTTAAATCTCATTTTTATAGTGTTTTTGAGTATATTTCTTTATAGTACTTTTTTATTTAATGCTCTAGGTATTGCATTACATATTTATAACCGATCACACTCTACTTGAGTTGAGATTTTACTAGTTTGATTGAAATATAAAAGCCTTACTTTTCTTTATGTCTTTTTACCTTTCTTTGTTTATAATATA
>NW_012139191.1:5325012-5381470 GCF_000956105.1 Propithecus coquereli | reverse complement strand
TTTTTTTTTTTTTACAATAAAAAACATGCTGAGATTTTGTTTGAGATTGCATCCGATCTATACGTAAATTTGGGGACAGCTCACATAGTGTTGCTTTCTAACTGTATCCTCTGATCCACAAACACGCTATAGCTCTCCTGTTTAGATCTTTTTACATTTGTCTCAGCAATGATTTATAGTTTTCAGTGCAGAGGTTTCATACATATTTAGTTATAAATTTATCTCCATGTATTTTATCTTTTAATGCTGTTTTAAACAATATTTTTCAAGTTCATTTGCCATTTTTACTTTGCTAGTATATAGAAAAAAATGTTGTTTTTAAAAAATATTCACCTTGCATTTTGCAACCTTCCTAAATTTATTTATGAGTTCTAGTAGTTTGCTTATATTTTGTAGGATTTTCTATATGACATACACAATTATGTTGCCTGTGAATACACATAGTTTCACTTCTTCCTTTCTAATCAGAGGAATAAAATCTTTTTAGTAATTTTTCTAGTAAAAGGCTGAATTGAGGTGAAGAGTAGACACCCTTGCTTTGTTCCTGATTTCAAGTACGATTCCATGTTTATGATTTTTCTTTTTGTTTTGATGCTTTGACGTTTCTCTCTGATGTGTTTAGATATGGATTTCTTATTTACTTATTTTGTTTTAGAGTCATTCAGTGTCCTGGATCTAGGATAACGACATCTTTTAACGTTCTGGAAAGTTCACAGCCATTACCTTTTTGAATATTATACCTTTGCCATTGTCTTCATTATCTTCTTCTGGAATTTGGATTAGATGATTATTAGATTTGCTTACTCTATCTTCTATGCCTCAGTCTCTCTTGTGTATTTTCTATTTCTCTGTCTTTTGGGGCTGCATTCTGGATAGGTTTTTTAAAAATGTATCTTCCAGTTTACTATAAAATGTTTTTATCCTTTAACTTTCATTTTGAAATAATTTCAGACTCACAAGAGTGCTGCAACATTAGTGCACAGAATTCCCATGTACCCTCCACCCCCCAAACGCAACATCTTCCGTAGCCAAAGTGCATCATCAGAATCGGGTCATGAACACCGACGGACGGCTACCGTCTCGCCTGCAGACCTTACTCAAATGCTACCCGTGGTCCCACCGATGTCCCGTTTCTGGTCCAGAATCGCAGGGTGCCAGCACGATGGTTGCCATGTCTGTTCCGTCCACTTTAATCTGGAACAAGTCCTTGGTCTCAGTTTGTCTTTTATGATTTTGACTCTTTTGAGGGGTATTGGCTAGTTCTTTGGTAAAATGTCCCTCAATTTAAGTTTCTGATGTTTCCTCGTGATGAAATTCAGGTTACGCATTCTGGGTAGAAAGACCACAGAAATGACATTGTGTCCTTCTCAGTGGCCTCGTGTCAGGACACGATATCAATCTGTCCTTTCGCTGGGGACGTGAACTGTAACCCACTTGGTCCCGGTGACGCCTGCCAGGTCTCTCTGCGATAAAGCCACCATTCCTCCCATGCCTTTATTGAATTGTGTCTATGGCAGATTCTTTGAAAGATACAGACTTCCTGGTTTCTTATCGTATTTTAAGGATTAATCTCAGTATCTCCTGATAATTCGTGGTTGAAACAATTATTGCGTGGCGTTTGCCAAATGGAGATTTTCTATTTTCCTCCTTCCTTTCCTAGGGAAGAGCTTGCCCTTTGCTGCCACTGTTGGGTTTTAATTCCAATTATTGTCATTTTAATTACTGGATGACCCATTCAGTTCTTTTTCGAATCTGCACGACGGGTTCCATGAGCTCCCATTTTCAGGTCTCCTTCTCTAGACACAGGGAGACACAGGTGTGCTGAGACTTCCGCTCATTCTCGGCGTCTGCAGTCTCCTGGGGCTGCTCCTGTCTGCTGTTCTCACGGGCTTTCCTGCTGGGTTTTGTAGCTTTTTAAACCACAGACTGCTCATTTTTCTAGGGACTTTAGCCGTAAAACACTTTGGAGCCTGGGTCGAAGAGTGATGTCTGGAGAGGGTTTATCACTGTTTTTTCCAGCCATCCAGGGATACCACACATCCACTTTATTTTTTTATTTTTTTATTTTTTTTGAGACAGAGTCTCACTGTGTTGCCCGGGCTAGAGTGCCGTGGCGTCATCCTAGCTCACAGCAACCTCAAACTCCTGGGCTCAAGCGATCCTCCTGCCTCAGCCTCCCGAGTAGCTGGGACTATAGGCATGTGCCACCATGCCCGGCTAATTTTTTCTATATATTGTTAGTTGTCCAATTAATTTCTTTTCTAATTTTAGTAGAGACAGGGTCTTGCTCTTGCTCAGGCTGGTTTCGAACCCCTGAGCTCAAACAATCCGCCCGCCTCAGCCTCCCAGAGAGCTAGGATTACAGGCGTGAGCCACCGCGCCCGGCCTGTTTCCTGCCTTTTAACTCAAGAAGCTCCACATTTTACTTGCACAGAGAGTTCCCGTCCCCCTGGAGGGGGAGAAGCACCGTCTCCCACTGCCTGGAGGCCCCGGGGAGTGTGCCATGATTGGACGGGTGCTAGGCTGAGAGTGACCTGGCTGCTGTTGTCTGGGTGACGACTGGGCTTGCTTAGCAGAGGTGACTGATGACATGCCAGGTGCCCCCTGAGGAGGCGATGAGTGGAGTGTCTAAGATGCTCACCTGTGCCCTGGGGGTGCACCCAGTGGGCAGGTGACCAGTGACAGCAGCCTCCTCTTACCTGGGACAGCCCACCCTCTGGCCCCGTTCTTGCTTGGTTTGCTTTTATGTTATTCTTGTTCCAGGTCTTTCTGACTCATCAGCATTTGGAACCGGCTCATCGTCCCGGAGCATTCAAAACCACACAGTTCATGTCCCAAGTCCCTGCAATCTGGGGGCCTCCGAGCTCCCGGGCAAAGGCTGAGCGTTTTTCTCTCCCGCCAACCCCAGCTCTGCTGGCCCCTCTCTGTTAGCCGTGTCCCCCCACTCTTCCCTGAGCCCCTCTGTTCCCTCTCATCCTATGGGGATCCAGGGGTGGGGTCTGGACAATGGGAGGCGACAAGCCCAAGGTCCCCTCGGAAGAGCCCATCCTGTGGACTTCGGCCAGCAGTTCTGGAATTTACATCTCAGCTCGCTCTGTTTGCTCAGTTCCACCCATAAAATGAAAGGAGGCTCCTCGTCTGCTTTACAGGAACATTATGAAACAGATCTCGTGTTTTCAAGCGTCGTAAAATAGCCTGAAACTCCAAGCTACAATTCAAAGGCTATTAAATGTAATGTCAACTTGCATGAGCTATCTGGAGAAACCCAGAAAATGCAGGCGTGGGGAGGCCAAACGGCCACCACTCCTCTTCCCAAACGGCCCCTGTCCCCTGCCGGGTCTCAGCTCTGCTCCGTCCCCATAGACCCTCCTCCCCTGCAGGAGTGTTGCCCTCCTCCTCGCTGGGACAGTCCACCCTCCCATCTCTGTCTTGCTTGGCTTGTTTTTTAGTGCCTCTTGTTCCAGGCCTTTCCGGCTCTCATCGGTGTTTACAACTGGCTTACAGTCCCACGTTCCCTACTGCACGGTTCCTATCCCAGATCCCAACCAAGTGTTGTACAAACATTAGGTCAAGGAGCTAACTCTGAGCTAAGAGCGTTTGCTCTTAAGACTTTGCTCAAGGCAACTTACGGTAAAATTAGGAAGATGCGAGTTGGCAGCAGAGTCGGTGCCGAGTCTCATAGCCTGACAGGTGAGTGAAGGTGCCAGGGTGCAAGGCCTGCGGCGGGGATGACGGCAGTGGGGGTGAGGGGGGGAGGGGATGAGGGGAGGCGGGGCGGGGGGGGTTGGTTACTGGAGGGACCAGACTCACCCACGGGAGCCACGGGAAAGTCGTAGGCTCAGTGCATCTGCTCACAGCAGCATCCTGGTGCGCAGGCAGTGCCTGGCACAGGAGCGGCTGCTGAGTGCACGAACGACCAACACCAGAGGCACGCCATCTTGTGGAAGTGGGACTCGGGGCGAGGTCAGAGGAGCCAGTGGCCTTGGGCAGCAGCAAGAGCGTTCTCCACCCAAGAGGGACGGACCTCAGAGCAGGCAGATCTTGGGCATTCGTGAAGCCCCTTCAGGTCCCCAGGAGAACCCATCACACACACCCATGGCCACGGACTGGGACCTCGGCTACACTGGGCCATCTGTCCCATTGCAGAGCACGGGAGGAAGGAGTTGATCCTGAAGCCTGACTTCGCTCCTCTGAGACTTGCTCTTCGTGACTGTTTTGCACCAGGTTCTTCTCTGGGATTTCAACCGAGTCAGGGCTGATCCAAAAAAGATCGTAAATTGGACACAGACCATATTCAGGGCCCTTCCATTCCCTCCTGGCACTTAAAACCCCTCAGCCTTCAGGACTCCACTGCTCATGGCCCTTCCCCTTTCTGGGTAACCATCTCGGTGGTCAGGAGGGTGAGCTGAGACTGGTTCTTGCTCAAGCGTGAAAGACTGACAAGGATGATAAGAAGTTATGCGTCAGGCCAGGCGCGGTGGCTCACGCCTGTAATCCTAGAACTCTGGGAGGTCTAGGCGGGCGGATCGTTTGAGCTCAGGAGTTCGAGACCAGCCTGAGCAAGAGCGAGACCCCGTCTCTACTAAAAAAAATAGAAAGAAACTATCTGGACAACCAAAAATATATAGAAAAAAAAAAAAATTAGCCGGGCATGGTGGCGCATGTCTGTAGTCTCAGCTACTCGGGAGGCTGAGGCAGCAGGATCACTTGAGCCCAGGAGTTGGAGGTTACTGTGAGCTAGGCTGACGCCACGGCACTCACTCTAGCCAGGGCAACAGAGTGAGACTTTGTCTCAAAAAAAAAAAAAAAAAAGAAGTTATGCCTCACGAGAGACTCCCATGGAACACAGAAACTGGTCCCTATAAGTAGCATCCAGGCCATGATTTGCAAGGCTGATGGAACCTATCCATCCATCCATCCATCCAATCATCCACTTCATTCATTCAGTTTTATTGGAGAAGCAGATGAAGCCCCCTCCCCGCCCTGCCTTCCTGTGGTAGGACATGGACCATGCTTTACCCCTGAGTGGGACAGGGGTGTCCCCATTGCCCAGTCCTCCTCAAGGTTCCCTTGGGATGGGCTCCTGAGAGCTGTGCCCTGTCCCTACCTCCAGCTGAGCCCCGCAGCTCTTGGGCTGTGGCACCACCAGGAGCAGCCCTGTGGGGCTCTACTACTCTCTGTCCTTTGGGTTTCGAGTCAGGGTTGGAGGTGCCCCAGGGAAGCCAAGGCTAGGACAATTGTCTGGATAACTCAGCCAAAGCCAGATCCAACTTAAGAAAAAATTGGAAAATTTTTAGTTCAATGGTAAACTCACCATTCACCAACTGTTTGCCTTTGGACAACATATATAATCTCCTTAGGCCTCAATTTCCTCCTCCCATAAAATGGGATGGAGGCGGTGCCTCCCCAAGGGGCTAGTTGTGTGATAAGTTTATAAAGCACTTAGGACGCTGAGTCCTCCCTGTGGCGCGACCTGCGCCTGGCCCACCCAGGCGGGAGCAGGCGGGCAGAGCGGGCACCCGGCCAGCTCCTGGAGGCGCCAGGCTTCCGTCAGCTCGTCCCGCGGGGCGACTGTGAGGGTGTGGGGCGCTGCACAGGCAGGAGCTCTGGGGTGTGAGCCCCATCAGGGAGCTCAGGGAGGCTTTCCCAAGGAAGTGGGGCTCCGAGGCCAGAGCGGAGGGGGATTCGGCAGCATTGACCGGGCAGGAGCCCGGAAGGTGGAAGGCGCAGGCGTACCGGCGTGCAGGCTTCCCGAGGCGGGAGCAGCTCACAGGGAGAGCCGGGCCGCCCGGGCGTGTGCCTGCGCAGGGCTGCGGCCCCGCTCCGAACCACTGTCAGCTTTTCACAAGACAGGACCAGCTCAGACGTCGCAGTTTATCCATTTTCTCCCATCTCTTCATTCATTCCATCTAAAAATCAATCTGAAATCCATTATTTTCTCGGCTATGCGTCATTGGGTTGTGATCACTTTTATCCTCTGTGACATCGATGAATAACTTCTCTTCTCTCAAACACAGTAACTGGCTCCCTTTCCAGAACGTACACAGTGTGGACAACACTGAATTTTGTGTCATTTGAGGGAGACCCCAATGACAAACAGTAAATTCTGCCAGCTAATTTTAAACAAAACCTTCGCTGAGCATAATCATTAACAAAAAGATGCATCGACCACTGCTTGAAGGACTACAGTAAGTATCATATAAGGAAAATCAGTCTGACTTTTTTTCAGGCTTACACAGTCTTGTAAAACAGAAAGCTACAGGCGTCACTGCCGACATCCGAGTGTCACTGGGTTGCCAGCGATGCGGGAAAGGAGCAGTAGGCAGAGCTACATGGGGACGTGGGTGCGTTCGAAGGGCAGTTTGGGCGCCAGGAACTCCAGTCTTCGAGCTGTCGGGGATGATGAATCGCGTGAGGAGAGGGGGGAGGGCAGAGGGACAGCCTGCAGGAAGCGCTGCATCCAGTGTCCTCCAGAAGTTGTCTGAAGAGGAAGATGGAAAAAGAAAAGATTTAGCGACAAGGAAACAGCCAGGTGTTTGGGGAGCAACACTGCACTCTAGTTCCAGGAACAAGTGGCTCAGGAGCTCCCCTGGTCACCACGGGAAACCAAGCATTTTGCTAAACGCAGTGGAAAAATGCAGGGAGGTGTCGCCGTCGGGGCAGGTGCAATTCTAGGCATTTGCTGCGACACTGGCGCGATTACTCCAAGGCTGCTCAGGAAGAAACAGACTCAGAGAGATGGAGGCGCCAGGGACACCCGTGGGTGCCAGCCAGACCGCGGTGCAGACCCAGTTCTTGTCCACCTAACTGCAGCCCCCACGTGCCGCCTCCCGGCCTGGCCACTTCCTGGGCAGTAGACCGTGAGCCGCTCCGAGGTGCACCTGCGTGCAAACTCCTACGTGTTTTTCTGAGCAGAGGAATCACCATCCTCAAGCCGACAATGGGCATCAAGTCTGGAATCAGGGAGGATATTGGCTGATAGCTACTTCTTTCTGGGAGCTGCAGAAAAATGTGGCGGGAAGAGTATTCATAGTGGGAGAAGAAAATCCAGCCCTGCTGCCTTCCATTCAGAAAGGGAGACAGAGGCACGCGCTCCAGGTATCCACACGGAGAGGCATCTCCAGCTGCCTCCCCGGCAGTCGCTGCCCAGACGCTCTGGGATCCCCACTCAAGCTCCTTCCTCCTCTGACTCAGCAGGAAGCGCCGTTACCTACAAGACTCTCCACCTTGCGGCTCTTCTGTGGACTGGGCCCCTCAATTTCTCCAGTCCCCTCCTCATACTAGGGTTCCCTCCAGTCCTCCCAGGGCCATTGAACTTCTCCAAATAGCATCTGCCACCTGCAGCTTCTCACCGCCCCCTGCCCTTCCTGTCCTGCCATCTGGCATCCACCCGGAACTCGGTGGAAATTGCTGGAGAGGGGAAAGCTGGGAAGGACACCTTCCCTCAAGAGCCACTTCCTCCTCCACCCATTGGGGTCCCCACGACCCACCCGGGGTGCTTGGAGGCTAAACATCTTCCAGCTGGCCCACCAGGACGCCCGGGCCACAAGTCCCTGCAGGGCAGCCGGGAGGCCCAGCTGTGCAGCCCTGGGGTTGTGACGCCAGGGGTCTCCCCCAGGCAGGCCACGGGGCAACGGGGAGGGTGGAGGAAAGAAGGTGGGAGACGCCTTGCCCCCGTGGCACCCTCAGGGTTAGAGCTGTGCCAAGTGGCTCAGAGGACTTTCTGCTGCCATCTCCCCGAGCCTCTGCCCAGCGCTGTCACCTGAAGACGTGGCCGTGCTGCTGTGTGGCCCCCAGCGACCCCCCAAGTGGTGGAGCAGGACGAGCTTCCTGGTCACAAGGCCACTGGTAGAGCCCAGGGGAGAGGGCGGGTGGAGTCGGCCCCTCAGAAACCTCACCACGGGCAAGGGGCCAGCGGATGGGGCGTCAAGGGGGAAGTGAGGAGCAGAGAACCAGAAAGTTCTCAGGGCATATGTTTGGGTGCAGAAGAGAAGGCAGAGGAAGGCGAACTTCGGGAGGGCACGTGCCACCGTGGGTCCGAGAGGATGAGGACAGCACACGAGCGCGTCCGAGGAGTGGGTGGACCTAGGGGCGCGGGGCTCCCCACCCCAGAAGGGCAGGAGACAGACTGTGAGACGGTCAGAGGGCACAGAACGGCGTCCCTGTCCCACTGTTGGTGGCCCACCAAGGCGGCATGTGTCTGGATAAACAAGCCGAACCCGCGGAGAGGCTGACGTGGGATAACTCCTGACTCGCTCCGTCATGAGGCCGCGCTGGAGGAGGAAGCGCAGCCCGGAGAGGCCCTGGGACATTCGGCTTCCAGGCAACTGACTGCCAGGGGCCCAGGCCAGGCGAACTCCAGGTGGGAGGGGCAGCCGGCCCGGGAATTGGCCCAGGTCAGAGCAGGGCCGTTTGCACGACATCCTGGTGGCTGCCTCTGGGCCTTTCCCGGCAGTGATCTGCCTGCGGCTGCGGGCCCTTGGGAGGCTGGAGGAGCCGGAAGCCTCTGGAAGCACCTTCCCTATTCTCTTGTGTGGTTGGTGGTTTTGTCTTTGTTTTCATTTTTTGAAGTTTAGTGTCTTACTTGTAAGGCAAAACTTAAAACTCTGCCCATGTTAAATTCCAGTTAAAATACAGCGTGCTGTGCGGCACGTGTCCCCGTGGCTGGACAGCGCAGGCCACTGCCCACGGCCATTGCAGTCCTGCTGTGGCGTTCGCCCATCGGTGCTCCTCAGCCACGAGCCCCAGAGACCCGGGCGGGGAAGGCTCGTTCTGGCCACACGGTGGTGACCGCAGTTGAGTCCCAGGCCCTCCGTTGTCTGTATGATTTGAGGGGTGGTGACGATACAACAGGGCGAGGCTGCTGATGTCCCAGCTCAAGTCCCTTCCTTCCTTCTCCCTGGTCTTGGCCAGAGCAGACCAACCCCCGGAAGCTCCTGATGGGGGAGGAGTGAGAGCCAGCCCGGCCCCTGCGGGTAGGGCAGGCGGCTCTGGCCAGGTGGCTCTCCTCCAGCAGGAGGAAGTCGGGGCTCACTTTGTGCAGTGGGGCCCCAGACCCAGGCTTTGGGCAAATGCTCCGACTATGGGTTTGTGTGGCGCAGAAAGTCAGCAAACCACGGGCATTCTGTGTGGGGGAGAAGCCCTCAAAACACGGCACTCCTCAAGTGCACCCAACCAGGGAAGAATCTGTGGAAGAATCTAGCGAATCGAGGATAAAAAGGGAAACCTGACATGAGGCCTGGTCTGTCTCGGTGCCGGGACCCGGGGAAGCATGTGGCCCTTTTAGAGCTTCAGTGTACCCATACGTAAAACGAGAGGATCGGACCAGAGGATCTCTAAAGTCCACACAAGCTAGAGACCCTGCAGGTGACTGACGACCTGGCTTTGCCGGCAGGACAGTGTAGCTGGATCCCAGAGCCATTGCCGACACCGGGGGCTCCCTGCCTTTCACAGCGACGGCTGGTCCATGCTCCAAAGTGTTCCAGGATAGACACAAATGATAATTTCCCGTTTCTCATAGGGGTTACTCAGCCACGTGGTGGATTTCAGGGTGGTGGAGAAGTGACCTTTGCCCTGAGGAGGTCCCGACACACCCGGCTGTTAGAGGAGGAACCTGCAAGAAGAAGTGCCCACACCCTCAGGGTTTCTCAGAGCGCGACCCACCCCGCAACAGCATTCCTCGGGGGCCTGGCTTAAAATGCGGATTCCTGGGCCCTGCCTCAAACCCGCTCATGCAGAGCGTCCGGGCGCAGGCCCAGGGAATCTGCATTTCACACCGAGCACATCAGCGGTTTTTACGCACGTCGAAGTATGGAAAACCCCGAGAGTCTGGGTGGCAAGTTTGATTATAGAAGGGAACACTGGAATTCCTCCGAAGTCAGCCAGCTTTTGTTTTATTTCAGCGATAAAGTCTCACCACAGTCGGCCCGAGATGCCCTTGGTTTAGACAGCTGTGCTAATGAGGGCCTTGCTTTGTGTGCGCTATAGGTAACACCCCTCCTGCCAGCTGCCCGCGGGACTCACGCGGCGTCACCACCTGGTTCCTTTGGCATTTAAATGCGCAACTCCAGTTCTAAGAATGATGATTTAAGACAGATTTCAAGTTTCAGGGCAGGGATGGTGTCTTATGCAGCCAGGGCTTGTTTGTGGCAGGGCACAGGGCCCTGCGCGGTGGGTGCTTCGTATACCTGCTTGTTGCAATGAACTAAAATGAAATATTGGACAAAGGTAACTGGGCTTCCAAGGAAGCACCAGGCAATCACCTTATCTTCCAACAACCACCCAGCGCCTTGCCAAGAGCACGGTATCGAATCATTGCCTGACTGCACGTACTTATGGGTTTCCGCACTACACTGTCAAGGAAGTAACCCCACCGAACAATGACCTGATTTGTCCAAAGTCCTCCGGTAAAAACACGGCTGAGGCAAGATTTCTGAGCCATCGTTACCCACCAGTGAGCCGACAGTTCCAGACGTGAAAAGCAAAAATAATAAGAAATATAAATAAGCGATTGTCTAAATGACCAACAAACTGTCTAGATGTTGCCAATTTGTTCAGAAAACATGAATTTGGTTAATGCATGAATTCGTTATCTAAGATAATTAGGAAAGTGAGCCATATCTGTACCTTCTAAAGGACCCAGCACCCTACTGTTTCTGAGGTCTCCGCCACGGTTCATCAGAGTCAAGGACAGCCTCTGTGTCCTTGCCCCAGAGAACCCCTAATTCGGTGGGTCTCCAACTTGGCTGCCCTGGGCTGGTTTGAAAACTGTAGGTGGGGCCTCACCCCTACAGATTAAAGCAGCACTTCAGGAAGTGAGCCCCAGGCATTAATCATTTTTTAGAAATTCCCCAGGAGTTTCCAGTGTGCAGCGAGATTGCAGTCCACTGGTGTGAACAGAGTCAGGCCACCGAACCGAACTGTTTCTCCCCAAACAAACGTAAATTGCTTGAAAAATGAAAATTACTTGAAAAATTCACTCAAGATAGAACAAACCAAGCGAAATTCAGATGGTTCAAAACTGTCTTACGTCAAGCAATGAAATTGTGGCACAGAGGGTTTCTCTGCCCCAAACAACAGGTAATTGCGTTAACTGAGAGATTACTGATTTAGGTGCTCTTGGCACTGTCTTCTGAATTCAGTTTTCTTCTTCTGGAGTAATGAGGTGAAGCAGTGACGTTCACGCTGGCTGAACGTTGGAACCACCTGGGGAGATGAAAAAGCACTGCCGCCTGGGTCTAGGTGTGGCCGGGCATTGGAATTTTCTAATGTTCCCTGGTGGTTAAGGTTAAGAACAGGCAGGCAAGGTTAAGAACTACTGATTTTGTAATTCTCCCATCAGAAGTCTGGGAGGTAAACTCTTCAGTCTTTTTCAGTCTGAAGTCTTTACTTTGCATCTGATCTCAGTAAGAATTTGGTGGTTTACAGAGTTCTAAGTTGAGAGTCATTTTCTTCTGCCTTTGGAATGTTTTCGCCCACCGCCTTCCCTTCCTAACATTGAGATGTCAGCTGTGCGTCTAATCCTCACGCTTTCTGCGGGTTTCTACCTTTCTCTCTCTAGTAGCCTTTAGAGTTTTCTCCTTGACCTTGATGTTCTACATTTTTACTATAATATGTTTAACTCTGAATTTATGTTATTTATCCTGCTTGCCCCTCAGTGTTATCTTTCTATTTGGAAAATGATGTGTTTCTTCGATTTCTGAAAATTGCCCGATATTACAATTTGGCTATTTCCCCGGCGTTCCCTGTGTTCTCTGATTCTGGAGCTCTTGTTAGATGCACGTTGGAGGGTCTCATTTTATGCTCCACGTTATTCGAGTCTCTTTTATATTTTCTTTTACTTCTTTGTTCTGTTAGCATTAGTTCCTTGGCATAATTTTGTATTTTTCTGTGTCCACTTTGGGGTTTATCCTGTTTCTTAAATGGTTTATCTCAATATTTACCATTTTGTATTTTCAGGGCCTCCAATCGGCCATTCTTCTACCCATTTCTTGATTGATAGCTTCTCGCGTTGGTTCACAGCACCCTACTGTCTGTCCCTGTTGTTGGGCAAAGGTGCCTGTGGCTCCGTTGTCTCTTCAAAGATCACAGACAGTTAAATATGTCCTTTGATGATAGCTCTATTATTTAGACGTCCTCAGCAACTGTCTCCAGTTTGTCGCATTTATTGTGAACTTTTTCAAGGTATTTACTTTTCTCCTAGGCTTTGCAATGTTATTTCACAAGCTCCTATTGTTCCGTTTGTTTTTCTCTTCCTTCTCTCACCCCTCCGTGGCTGGCAGGCTTATGGTTAACTCCACCCCAACTTCATCCTCCTCCAAGGTCAGGCAAACAGCCCTTATCAACTGATCCACCCTTTGATTCCTGGGAGGGAAGTCAGCTCTTGCACTTTGTTTCCTAAAGAGAGCTGGCTCCAGGCTCCTGACACTGGTGGGGGCGGGGGCCACGGGTGCCCCTTCCCATTTGAAAGTTGGAATCCTGGTGGCACTGCCCATTTCTAGACCTGAAGACCTGTAGTCCTGCAGCTTCTGCCCCTCCTATGTGTTTCCATTCCATTTCTAGCTCATAGCATTTTTTACTTTTAGAATAGCTTTGTATATAAAATATTCTGTGCATGTATATTAGGATATTTTTGAGTTTAAGAAACAGAAAATGCAATTCAAAGTGACTTCAAAATAAGGAAATTGATCACATCATGCGACTGCAAAAGCAGCAGTGTTTGGTCTGGTTGCTCTGCGCTGGCATCTACTTGCCCTTCCAGATTGTCTTGGCAGCTCTCTCTGTCCCAGCAGGCTGACCTTATAGACTTCCAGTTAGCAGGAGGTCGTAGTGGAAAGGGGAGTGAGTTTGGATTCCCCCAGCTCTCTCCCTGAAGGGACCCCCCCATGCCGGTGCAACCTCCATGGAGGGCCCCTGCCCCCTTCCCAGAAGGCCTCTCCACACCGCTCTGTCTCCAGGTTCGAGGGGGGCTCCTGCCCACCCTCTTTCAGGACTTGAGAGGTGGAGAACAGGATGGGGACATCTCTTCCCACTGTTATTCATTCCAACCAAGTACTGTACTTACCCATTCTATATCTTTTAAAGTAATCAGTTTATTAAACTCCTGGAATTATCCCAATTTCAATGTGCCATCTAATTGGAACATTGATTGATTAAAAACAAAGTCACTAAAGATCAAGATGCTTTTGTGTCTGTGATCCGCTGTCCACAGTATAAGCTTCATTTTTTTTTTTAATCAATCAAGGTTCCAATAGATGGGGAACCTGATGTTTCATGGGCCTTAATCGATCACATGTTCATTCTGAGCCAATTCCTATCCACCAGGAAAATGCCTCATGTTGATTGGCTTAGACTTGGGGGTTTTGACCAATCACTTTCAAGGAAGCTGGGATTTCTGTTATTGGTTTAGATTCTTTAGCACTGAGATCCGTCCTATAACCACAGGGCTACTGCTGCATGACAGGAGACAAGGAGACCCTGTCATTTCTGCTACATTTGGGGAGGACAGAGGATGATGTGATGAGCTTGAGGGAGTATTCCGTGATTGCCATGTTGCCTGGCAGTCTACACAATGTCAAAGTTCAGAAGACACTTGGTATTTGAAAGTTATGGCTCCTAAAACTTTCCTAAGTCTCCAAATCCAAGACCACTACCAAGACCCTGAGTGCCCTCAGTTTCCTTACCTGAAACAGAGCTACAGCACGGAACATTGCCTTGAAGATGAAGGAGGGTTTGTGTCCCCTACGGACATCCATGCCAAGTAGGGACACAGCTCTGTGCCTGGTCCTCCCGTCCTGCCTCATCCACGGCTGGAAGTCTGGCCAGACGGCACCCCAGAGGACTACCGTCAGGGCTTGGGGGGCTGCTCCGGGTGGGACAAAGAAACAGACGCTGAGTGTCCAGTGTGAAATTCCACTCTTTCTCTTCCTTCCTCTGCAACTAGCCCCCGAGACAGTTTTTATCATAAGTCATCATGAGTCATTTTTATCATAAGGCATCCTACGTCATTTTCTTCATGAGAAGAGAAGTAAGTGAGAAGTTACCTGAACCGTTTCAAATCATTCTGTCTGACTATGAAAGGATGATTATTTAGTGGAGCACATGAAACCTGTGATGATTCTTCACCTGCCTTCCCTCTCTCTTCCTTCCCTCTGCTATCGGTAGACTCTAAAGCTACTCACTCTCTCTGGTGAATCTTGACCCACAGAATGGAATTGCTGGAAAGAAAACAAAGGATGACAGGAGCGTTTGTGGGCAAGTGTGCGTGTACATGTGTGCACTATGTCTTCACATTTGACACGTATGCATGTGCCTTGAGCATGTGTGTGTGTGCACATTTGCACACATTCCACTGTGCGTGTATCTCCTGAGTCCCTAGGAAGCGCGAGTAGAATAGGATTTAGAGATTATCTTGTAATCTTTTTTGATCACAGTGAACTTAATTGGAGCAAAAGGTCCAGAACTCTACCAATAGCTACCCATTTTCATTCTGCAGCAGAAAAAGAACTTGGTGGTAACAACACAAGTGGAGAGAAGTAAATATTCAACCTGCCCTAGAAACGTGTATGAATAATTTATTTACACTCCATTAGAAAAGAATATCAACTTATATTCATTAAATTGATATTATAAACAACGCTCTATAAAGTCTCAAATAATCTGACAATTTTATTATATTTACCTTGAGAAAATTTTGCAGATAGATTCACAGGCAGCAATTCCCCAACAAGGGCTGTGGGAAGTCGGCCTCACGCGTGTATGCTTATCTGGGAGAGAGTTTGGGAAACTCCAACGGCACAGGCTTCGGGCTTAGCTACTGGAAAATACTAGACCAAAAAATCCTATTGAGTATTACTTGAGTTAATCAAACAACCCACAAAAAACCAAATTGATAATAATAAGACTGATATTAACAGTAATTTATAAGCAGAAAGCATGAGAGCCACAACTGAAAACCACAGACAACTCAAAACAGCACTCCTAATGCCACAATCAAAGTCTTCAGACATCACAATTACTGAACGTGTTCCTAAATAAAGTGTTCCCCCCCCAAAAAAAAAAATCTCCCTAAAGATTAGGTTGTTTTACACTTAAATTCTTGCAAATTCTCTCACATTGTAAGGCATTCTCACACTTGCTTTTTAAATTAGTGTTTTCACAGTGAAATATAACATCGGTCGCTTCTCTACACAGAGCAGGTTTCTTTTCCAGGAAGCACCATGGCCTCAGTTGACCTGGATCAGCGCTTGGCTGGGATGCGCGGAGTGGCCACCCGGTGGAATCACTAATAGCAGATAAAGAGGAAAAGATGTGTAACCAGGATTGAATTATTCCAGAAGGTACAGCCTCACCCTCGGAGGCATAGAGTGTTAAAAATAAGCCTCTGAAGGACCACATTAAAAGCCATAGGTTGTCTATGTTGTGTAAATTCACTGACAAAAGGAATGAAAAAGAAACAATGTCCCAGTGTTACGTAAACGGTACTTACAGGTAGGTATAAAGTTTCCAGGGACGGTATCTGGGAATCAGTGAGCTCAAAGAACTTAGAGGAAACTGCAGACCTCATAATGCGCCCTGAAGAACTGTGAGCTCAGAAGTGGCGTCTGCAATCACAGCCAGCTTGGGGACAAACGGACGGATACAGGACGAGTTTGAGTGAAATGGCCTCTTCACGTGGGAGCTTGGGGCGAAACAGCAATATGTAACTTGGAATTTACAGACACGACATCGGAGCTTTTAAATGTGGCAATGAAACTAATAAATTTTACATTTTAAGTAAAAGATCTGACTATTTAATCTGCATCAGTCATTTTTTAACGGATATTCTGACATGAAAATGCCCCCAGTGGTCTGCGTTGCCGATTTGCGGGGACGTGAGGCAGCTTCAGGAACACAGGCCACGGAGTAGCTTTTGGATTTTTAGTAAACTAGCAACACGGTAATTTTAGTTAGTGATTACAAAACGTTAGTAATTTATTTCCTAGGCTACAGGTGAACAGCCATTGTTTTACACAAAAATAAAAATCAACATAACTACACCTCTTTTTCAAGTAAGAACCAAAAAACAGGTTCGTTCTTTCTGCCCACTTCCGCCCCACCCTTGCCCTGCTGGGGTGGGCGTGGGGGTGGGGGAGGCAACACTTTGAGAATTCTTGGTACTGATGGGCCAGGATTAGGCCACCCATCTACCTGGTGACAAAAACAAAGCAAAACAGAACACTTTGCTCATTGGCACAGCAGGTTCTCAACCTGGGTGCACCTTGGAAGTTCTTGGGAGCTGAAAACCCCCCTGAGGCCTGGGTCCCACACTCAGGATGTGGCTGGATATTCCTGGGGTTCGTGAAGCTTCCCTCCCAGGTTAGGGTTAGTGAAGCGCTTCAGCTACCAGGAGAGGAGGGAGGGGTGAGTGCTCAGCGTCTGTCCTCAAGAACGACCGGCAGCCTCCAGGCCAGAGGGCTGCCCACCAGACTGTCACCTCCCGACCCCCAGTCCTGCCGTGACGGGGGTGCTGCCCCCACACTCGTGATGGGAATGCACCCGACCACCGCACCTAAAAGGAGCCTTTCAGAATCACCTTTAAGACACACTGCCTGGGGCAGTGGTGTTTAAATTTTTCCTTGCAGAACTTCTAAAATGTTTCTGAAAGCCCAGGTGCCCCTTGCACTTTTTAGGCTGATATCTGAACGCGTCTATCATACATGTAATCAGCCAAGTGGGAAATCCAGCGTATTTTGAATATTACCATTTTAAATCAAATTTTCATGTTTAAAATATATCCAGTAGAGTCTAAATAACAGAGATTTGACACCAGCCTGTTGGAAGTGGCAGCTCTCTGACAGACAGAAAATTTATGTGGGTTCTCTTCTCCCTGAACTTGCATTTCCATCCTATGGCCCCTACCAATTTTATCCAAATGTAATATATTAAAAATTGACAATGTTGAAATTTACTGGAAGGGTAAGAAATCCCCCCACACGTTGTGTCGGAAAAAGGCTTACGGGAGGGTGCTGCCTTCCCCAATGATTTAGACGCGGCTCCCCCAGGCCCGTGTTCGCCTAGCGCCAGGCCAGACAGGGCCCCGCGCTCCCACGCTGCGCCTCGTCAATGGTTAGCTGAGCCGCTCGTGCCCAGAGATCACCTGGAACAAACCTGGGTTAAGCTTCTCTCCTTCCCTGGACCCTGAACTTTGCCCGCCCTGAGCCTGAGCCCACAGACGGCGCCTCTGGTCGAGCCCTTCCACCCATCTCACTTCCCCAGGCCCAGCTCTCTCTAGTTTTGTTTACTCCTCTCTGCAGAAGAAAATCCCTCATTGCCTTACTCGCCTCACTCTCGAGGTGCTTGCAGATGTCGCGGTTGGAGCCCGCTACCCAGGACGCAGTCCCTCCGCAGTCCCCTCCCCATCATAGCAGATCCCCGCCCCACGGCAACGGCCCCTTCCTGCTGTTGCAGTATCCTGTCCCATAAAGTCTACCCACGCCCAGGTTTATTCGACAGTATATATTTTGATTCAGTTGTAACTTCTCCGTTTAGTAGCCCTGTACTGGGAAGGCGTCCATTCGTGCGGCGGAGGATTGGAGAACCGATACCCGAGCTGCCCCGCCAGACACACAGACACAGACACAGACACGGACACAGACACAGACACGCTCACCGGCTAAGCAGCTTTGCCTTTCTGCTGTCTCCAACAGCATCACCCTACCGTTCCGAGAATGCACCCAGACCAGTGTCTTGGTCCGTCATTACAGTAACTCCCCGACCCCGCGATCGGAAGTATCTACAGACAACGCTAAGATTCTTCCAGACACTTGTTCCAAAATCCTCTCTGGCTGTTTCCACCAACCCTGTGAAGACCCCTGCCCCATTCTGAACATGCCCCCTCGCTGCCACACAGAGTGCCCGGCCTCAAGTCCGACTTCAATTTATAATAAATTCTGACCTTGTCTTCCCCCTTCCGAGACACTCCCTCGCCCAGGGGCTGGGGCACTGCCCAGCTGGGGAGCAGTCGGCTTGTCTCACCGACAGGGCACAGCAGGACGGGGCGGACAGGCGGCCCTAATTTTCCCGTTGGGGTTTGGTGTCCGTGGACGCAGCAGGTCAGCAGCGGCTCGACGTCTGCTCTTTGATTCGTGAGCGTACGTGCTGAGCGCACCTGCTTGCCGCGCAGCGGGGGAGGGAACCAGCGGGGCTTTGGTAAGTCACAGCACTCACACCCTGAAGTCTTTTCGGGGTGCACCCCAGAACAGCTGGTGGAAGCCACACTTCCGGGTTCCGGTCCTGCTCTGCCGTTCACTGGGTGTGCGACCTAGGGCAGGGCGTCAAGCTCTCCTGTGCCTTGGTTTCCCCGTCTGTCAAGCGGGCCCAGTAGTGTCTGTCTCGTGGGGTGGGGTGGATTCCTGGGTCTTTGTCAGCGAGGCTCTCAGGAAGCTCTGGGCACACCAACGGGGCCGTGGGTTAAATAATGATCAGCGATCACTGCGCTTCTAATGGTCTCTGAGCCGACAACTCACTCAGGGCTTTCATCTGCTCTGTTTAAAACCAAGAACAGAGACCTCCTGATTTGCAGGGTGGCTACCCAGTCATGGGGGGCTCACTCTCCTCGCACCCCGATCACCTCCTCTCACTTTGGCGAGGGAGGGACGTGTGAGGGGGTGGAAGGCCAGTCCTCAGACACCCGGGGCAGAGCCTTGGGTAGGAAGGCAAATTTGAAAGACGAAGATCTAGTTATTGATTATTTAAAACTACCCCTGCCTGCGGAGGCCTCGAAGGTCCACGGCTCCGGGGGCTCAGGCTGTCAGAAGCCTCCCATTTCGGAAGCCCATCTTCTCAACCCCAAGCTGTAAACCTTTGCTGTTGAACAGGAACTCTTAGAAGCAGCTCTCTGCTCCTGGGGAAGCCCCCTCTCAGCTTCGAGCTGCGTGTCTCCTCTGACCACAACACGGGACACCTGCGTTTACACACAGCGCCTCTGCCTCCTCCAAATTCGCTCATTTCGTCCCTGCCGGCTAGGGTCCGGGAGATGTGCCTAAAAGATCCCGTCTCTGCGGCAGCCAGCTTCTAACAGAACCATCAGTGCCCTTAACTGGGAACAGCAGCACGTATACTTCCTGACCTGTGTTGTTAGAAGCTCCTGTGTTCAGAGAGACATCGGTTCAAATCCCAGCCAAGCTGCTTTGAAAGCGTGTGGCAAGTCAGGTTACCACCTTAGAGCATCTTTTCTCTCCTCTGGAAAACAGACATCACAGCATCCTTGAAGGCTGCAAGCATGCCTTAGGTAAGAGCAGGACCTGGGCTGGGAGGGTTGCTCAGATGGGTCTCAGACTGGGGGCTGGACCACAGCAAGAGGAAACAGCTCAGCAAGTGTGCACAGGTGCCTGGATAAGTCAGCTGACACTCATACAAGGTCTTCTCCCGCCCTGTCCACCAAGGGCCAGGCCTCCTGGCACCCCAGATAGGGTGACAGGCGTCCCCTATTCCCGCACCCCGAGAACCTCTCCCCAGCCCTGAGCTCCCTGCAACCTTCCTGCCTGCAGCCTCCCAGCGTGGCCAGTTGTAACCACATCTGTTCTTGTAGCACCAATCTGTCACCCTAGAATGGAAGTGCTCCTCAGGCTGCGAGTCTTGGGGCTGGGCCAGCAGAGAGCAGACCAGCTTTCCTCTGCCTCAGGTCAGTTTGGTGCTGCCAACTCTCAAGACCCACTGCCTCACCAAGCCAGGTCCCAGTGCCATTTACGGAATAGTCCCTTCTTTCCCTGTGTTCTTTCAGGCCACCTCGAGTCTGTATCAATTTCTCACCAAAGCGTGGAGCTGTTTCTTGGGTCTCTGTTCTAATCCATTGGTCTACTGGTTGTTCTCTGAACAGTTCCATGCAGTTTGTTGGAAGTCATTATAGCTAGGAGGACAAGTTTCCCATCTCTGTTTTTCCTCTTTGAAATTCCTGGACGTCTGTTCTTCGCATGAATTTTATGGTCAGCTTGACAGGATACTTGGAAAGCCCTGAGGAATTTTTGCGCCGAATGGCATTGCGTTTGTAGATTCATGTGGGAAGAACAGAATTGACATCATTATCACATTAAGCCTTCTCATTTATTAGCATGGTATTTTTAAATGTAGGCCAGCTTTAAGTCTCTATGCTTTGTAATTCTCTTGCAGATTTTTTGTTAGATTTAAGGGTCTAATAATTTTTGCTGCAATGATATGGGATCTTTTCAGTTACATTGTCTGGTGTATAAGCTTGCCAATAATTTGTATATGTTGGTTGTGTATCTAAAACTTTGCTGAACTTTTTCGTTAGTGCTAATAATTGTACATTCTCTTGGATTTTCTGATAGACAGTCACATCCACTGCATATAATGACAGTTTTCCCTATTCCTTTTGCCTCCCTCCCTCCCTCCTTCCCTTTCTTTCTTTCTTTCTTTTTGTCTCTCTCTCTCTCTCTCTTTGGCTAGAACCTCTAGCACAATATTGACCAGAAGATTCAATAGTACGAGAGGACATCTGTAAGATCACTTTATAAAATTAATAGACTTTCGCATTCCTGGGATAAATCCTACTTGGCTTTGAGTTTTAAAAATATATACTACTGGATCTAATTTGCTCATATTTTATTTATTCTTTTTATGGCCAAGGTGGAGTAACGGGGGGCAGATTTTATTTTCCTGCCTTAATCTACTAGAAAACTGGAAAAATATATAAAACAAATATAAATTGGTGGTTTTCAGAATAATGGACATCAAACGAAAAATGGCAGTGGTCCCTGAGAGACAGGAAACAAACGAGGGAGCCTTGAGGTTGCCCCAGATGGCTGTTCTGGGCGGGGGTCCGGGCCACGACACCAGGACAGTAAACCTGGGAAAAGGCCAGCACAGTCCCTATGTTAGGGAGACAGGGTTCGGTTCAGGAGTACAAAGGCAGCCCGAGTTCATGGGACAGAGCGAGGGGAGCTACACAGCGGGAGGCTCCGGAGATCAGCAGAGGGTCCCCTGCGATATTCATCTGAGCACCGATCGGTTTAGGTGTGTTGGAAACTACCAGGCTGAGGAAAGAGGCATCTGGAAGGTTTAGAAGCTCAATGTCCAGGGCTCACACAAGGCCACGGAGGGTGCTTCTCACCAGCCAGAAAGGATGGGCTGGCGATTCGCAGGGCAGTGGTAGAGGGTGCAAAAGCGCCTTCCCTCCACAGTGGAGAGTAACGAGCCCCAGCGTAAACACTGCTCTGCTGTCTAACAAAGCTCCCAACCCGACAAAGCTTAAAGATCTGCAAAGACGAAATTCACAGTGTCTAAAATCCATTCAAAAATTACCAGGCACTGGCGAGGTGCAGCGGCTCATGCTTGTAATCCCAGCACTTTGGGAGGCCAGGGTGGGAGGATCACTTGAGACCAGGAGTACAAGACCAGCCTGGGCAACGTAGCCAGACCCTGTCTCTACAAAAAATAAGAAAAAATTAGCTGGGCGTGTCACGTGCCTGTAGTCCTAGCTAGTGGGGAGGCTGAGACAAGAGGATCACGTGAACCCAGGAATTCAAGGTTATAGTGAGCTACCATCGGGCCACTGCACTGTAGCCTGAGCAACAGAATGACACCCTGTCTCTAAAAAAAATAATAAATAAATAAAGGCACGTAAAGGAGAAGCAAAGGATGATCTGTGATGAAAAGGAAAATAAAACTATCAAAATTGACACAGAACTGATACATATTAATATATCAGAATTAGAAGACAAGGACATTAAGACACTTATTATAACTGTGTTCTATATGTTCAAAAAATAGAAACATGAGATATAAAAAACACCCAAATCCAAACTAAAAGAAATGGAAACTACGATGTTTGAGGTAAAAAATAACTGGATGAAAATGCCAGTCTGGCAACCACGGATCTGTGTAGTATCTACAGTTCTGCCTTTTCCGGAATCTCGTATAGAGGGAGTCCTGCACCATGCAGGTGTTTGAGGATGGCTTTCTCAATTTAGCATAACACATTCAACACTCATCAACATCGTTACACCTATCAATAGTTCATCCCCTTGATTGCTGAGGCGCATTCCACTGTACGGCATGGCCTTAACTTTGTTTATATACTCACCAGCTTAAGGATATTTGGGTTGTTTCCAATTTGGGCAATTATTAATGAAGCTGAGATAAATATTTACGCAGAGGTTTCTGTGCGGGCCTCCATGTATTGGCTTTCTATTGGCTAAACGTCCAGGAATGAGATGGCTGGGCGATATAGTATGAGTACATGTTTGACTTTTTAAGAAACTGCCAAATAGTTTTCCCAAATAGTTGTACTATTTTACATTCACAACAATGGCAGTTTGGGTTGTTCTCATACTAATAACATATTTTTATTTCAGTTACTGTAAGAAGTGCATAATAATGATTTCTCCTTGCTTCAGTTTACATTTCCCTGATGTAAAATGATGTTAAATAGGTTGAAATACTGTTGAATAACGATGTTAAAAATCTTTGCAAGTGCTTGATTGTCACTTACATCTCTTTTTGGTCAAGTGTTCAAATCTTTTACCATTTTTAGTTGTTTTTTTCTTGTCTTATTTTGAATTGTAAGAGTTCTTTGTTACTGATTTTATCAGATATATGTTTTGCAAATATCTTCTCCAAGTCTGTGTCTTACCTTTCCATTTTTGTAACAGTTGATAGCACAGAGAGAAAATGAAAGTTTTTTATTTAATAAAGATGAATTTATCAATATTTTCTTTTGTAGTTTACGGTTTTTGAGTTCTGCTTTAAGAAACTTTGTCTCACCCAGTGTCCCAAGACTTCATCCTACATTTTCTTCTGGAAGTTTTATAGCTTTAGCTGTTGCATACAAGTCTATTACACATTTCGAGATAACATTTCTGTACAGAGTGAGGTAATTGTCGGGGTTCATTGCTTTGCATGTGGATGTCTAATTAGTTGAAAAAAAAGAAGTAAAGAGTATGTAACTCAAAAATGTAGTTTAAAAGGAATTAAAAAACTATTATATTATTTTACTAGATTTGTGGTATTATGACATTGTTAGCTTTGTAGAATTTGTAATTTATCATGTTTTCCTTTCTCATTTTAAATATTATCTGCTTTCGATCTGCTCTTGTATTTATAGTTCTGTATCTGCAGAGCCTCTTGCAAACATGCCTCATCCTCCCAGGAGCATGGACTGCCCGGGGCTTGTGTAAATAGCAGGTTTGTTTGCCACAGTGGACGTAGAGGAAGAACCTGAATGGGCCAATACCGAAGAAAACCTGGTCCGCCCAGCCCCAGTGCCTGCCCCAGCCGGCTGGGATTATGGTTTTGTGTTTTGTTCCGTGCACTGATTTAGTGCTTTATTCTCTTTTCAAAGCACTCTCAGATCTACCATTTCATGTGGCGCTGGCACAAAGCAGCCAGGTAGGCCGGGCAGATTACCAAATCCCCACTTTGCAGAGGTGGAGACTGAGGTTGGGGGATTGGTGGTCGGCTGACAGGGGCCACCTCGCTGGAAACTGGGGGCCTAGAACCGGAATCCAAATTTCCTGGGCTCTGGTCTTTGCCTGGATGTGCACATATGTGCACATATACGTCCGGTGAGGGCTGTCATCATCTGACGTTTCCGACGACAGCCAAGAGGTGCCTAAGGCCCAGAAGCTAATGCCACACTGCAGGCATGGCCAGTCCAACTGGAAAAACCAGTGGGCCGAGGCTCTGGGTGACCGCAGGCTGACCAGGGAAGAAGAGAAGTGTTTCCAGATGCAGGTAGTGAGAAAAGAAGGAAAGAAAAGAAGCTGAATCATTCAACAAGTAGACGCAAACCACGGCATTCGCAGCTGGTAGGATGACAGAAATGGGGCGTGGGATCGGTCCCGGCCCCTCCCCTGAGCAACCGGCTGTGGATGCACAGCTCACAGTGTGGGCAGAGCCTGGGTCAGGACCCACTTCCGTCTCTTTCCTCCTTCTCCCCGAGTCCTCGATTCCTGCCAACCATCTCAGCTTCTCAGCCTGCCTGCAGCTGTCACCCCAACTCCCAAACGGGATAAGTGATGCTCTTCTGCCAGTAGCCTTGCTCCTGACCAGCTCTTCCTCCAGGGCCTAGAAACAAGTTGGAAATTTGGGGAACCACCCACCTGCCAGGCTGGGTCTTCAGTGTATGCAGATTGCCCCCGGGGGTTCAGGCCTGGGCATGAGCTTGCAGCTCCATCCCATCTAAGGACAGTGTTGGCCTGGCCTGGTGCCTACTGTGCATCCTCACGCGCCCATGTGGGCGCCCAGCCCTACTACGCTGAGGGGACGCAGTGGACATGGACTCATCTCCCTTCCGCTCCCAGATCCTGGCCCAGCCCTGGCCACTGTGCCACGTTGAACACACGCTCACATCCTGTGCCTCATCTGGAAAACAAGGCTATTAACACCTCCCTCCAGATGTTACTCCGAGGATCTAATGAGATAATACTCTGGAAGCATTTGTCAAAGTACTGAGCCCATGGCACATCCTCTTAAAACTTAAAAAAAGTCAAACGTATATGATTATAACTCCACTATGAATAATGACCATTTTAAATTTGAATATTTATTGTAATTACTTAACACAATTGGTATACAGGTGGTATCTTCAAAAAGATTGACCATAAATGTTTCCTCCTAATGCATTTTCCTGTTGCTCTGGGTGTCTTGTACTGATTGCCACTGGACGAGAACCGCGTGGCGCTGTGAAAGTCATTCATTCTCCCAAACTGCTCCCTGGTAAAATGGCACGTAGCTAATGCCTTCCTCAAGGAAATCACACTAGTCTAGGATTTGTAAAAACAATAATGCGTGAGGTTCTCCCCTCCTTACCTCTTTATTGAATTTCAGGAGGAGGGAAGGCATTTCCGACACAGAAATCCAGCTGGCATTGGGTAGGGGTCCAGTTCTGTCTTCAACACCAAAGCCACAAGTGAAGTTACAGTTTACAGCTGATAGATGCCCAGACAGAAATGCCCAGAGTCAGGCCACAGGTTTCTTCCCCAAGACCTGACCCCCGCTGGCTGCTCTCCCTTCCACCTTTTGGTTTTATGTCAAGCCATCATCACAGTAATTCTTTAAAGGTAGGAACCTTTTTTCTTTGTCTCTTTTGACAGTTGTCGGATGCTGTGCAAGTGTGACAGCAAGAGGCTGTGCTTACTCTGAATCCAGCAAGCACAGACGGTGCTGTTGTCTTTATTTACATACCTGTGTCCTTTCATCTTTTCAATAACCCTATGGGGCCAGGCACAATTTGTCCCATATCATGGATGAGGTAACTGAGGCTTAGAGAATTTGAATTTTCTAGATTACTTGTCTCAGGAATGATAATGCCGGGGTTAAGACCACTTTGTCTGGTTTAAAAATCAATGTTTTAACCAACTTCAACCAAACATACTGGTCAGTGTGTCCCTCTTCATGAAGCACCTAGCTTCTTGTCTCGAGCACAGAGTTAATTACTGGGATCAAGGGATGTCCAGAGGGTCATGGTGTCTGCTCTCGTGCAGCTTTTATACCCAGCAAAACTGTCTCCCGAGTAAGGACCTGTTACTGTTGATTACTAGAAATCATACCAGTCACTGTCTGTGTTTCTCCCTCCTCTCTTGCCATCTGACACCCCTCTGGCCAGCACTGGGTGCGCCCCTACGGATTCTGCTCCCATCCCCTCCCCAAGAATCCTTCAGGAGCTCTCCTTTGTCAGCCACCCCTGCCATACACAGCAGCCCCCTCCAGCCAGCCACAACTCCCCCTACACACCATCCAGCCAGCTGGTCCAAGGCTTCTGAATGCTCTCATGCAGCATTTGAAAGGGAGATTCTGGCAGGCCACACTTTAGGAGGCTGAGGCAGGAGGATCGCTTGAGCACAGGAGTTTGAGGTTGCAGTGAGCTATGATGATGTCACTGCACTCCAGCCTGGGCAAGAGCAAGAGCCTGACTCGAAAAAAAAAAAGGTGAAAGGGAGATTCCTCTGGTTTTCACCATAAAGTATAAAATGCAAGACTAATTATTACTTGTCGGTGTGGACCCTTTGACTCCTTATCCTTGGAATGGAGTCTAAATTCACTCCCCTTTTAATCTCCATGCTGAGGGGCAGTGGCTGGGGGAGATTGGGGAGCTTTCTCAAAAAATTACTTTATGACTCAAAATTTAAACTTAAAATCACAGCATCAGTGTAAAATCCAAGAAGCAAAGGACATGGCTTGAATATATCATTTCTTTTCTGGTGATATTTTATTAAAATTAATAAAATAAGTCCAGGAAGACAGTAAGCCCTGGGTGCATGTACTATGCAAAAAGGGGAAACCACAAAGCCGATGTTTAGAAGCAGAGGCAGGCTTCGGGTTCTTTTATCATAAGAGAGGCGGAGGAGATGCTGGGAACGTGTCCAAGCCTCTCTTCCCCAATGGCCGCACAAGCCCTTCTCCATCTCGCCTCTGGGTAAACATGGCGGCGCCTGGACGGAAGCCTGCAGCCCCCAGCGACAGCAGGAGGAAGGCAGGGTCTCTCCAGGGAACCTCGCTCCCTGGCCCCACCCTGAAGTTTATGCCTGGATGTGGGTCCCTCGGAGAGCTTCCCTCCACGTCTAGGTGGGTTTCTGAGAAGTCCAGGGCCCCTGCCCCAGTATTTCAATGCGCCAATAACCGTTGCTGTTGTCCCTGTCATACCTCAAAGTCATGTTTCCAGACTAATTCAGCCTTGGAAATGGGGTATCGTGTCCAGACTAAGAAGGAAAGTGAGCAAACAGCCAGTGGTTTGAGCTTGTTTTTTAGGTGGTCTAACTCAGATGACTCAACAAAAAAGATAACATTAAGTTATACATTCTTAAGTATTTATGAACGTACATGGCAATGTTTTTACATATTTATTATCCGAGAAAGCAAAGGGAAGGGGGGTGGGGCCCCAGGGGCCATCTCCACGCAGGGTGGCCCCAGGCAAGGGCTGAGGCCTGGCTTCTCGCCCACCAGAAGCAAAACACCCCCCGGGGGCAGCCTCGTGGTCTCCAAGCCCAGACACCACGGGCAGGGGTGCAAAGCATGGTCTGGACCATCCACCTCGGCTTCATCCCAAACGCCCAGAACACCCTGCCACTCTGGAGGCAAGGCCCGGAAATTTGCACTTTTTAACAGTCTGGCTTTCTAGGCAATTTTTATATAGAATAAAATTTGGCAATCACTAGAGATATTACACACGTACAACTTCAACACTCACACAAACACACACACACACAGAGACACATATACACACACGCATACTTGTACAAGCATGATCGAGGACCAGACACCCCTGTTCTGACCAGAGCACTCTGTCCCTTATTCGAGGTCCTTTGTCTCCAATCCACAGCCACCCCTGGCTGGGGGAGCCCTGTCCTCGGGCCGGGTCCCCTCTCCCCCACTGACAGTTGGCCTGGCTAACTCTGACTTAGTGATGGCACATTCCTGTGCTTTTGTTTGTGTGGTTAGCTGCGTGCATACTTCCAATCAGATGGAGATAAGGAAGCTCTTGCTGGTACTGAGCTATTTTTATGCTTTAAATGTAAACGCCACCGATGCTCTGACCCTCTGCTTTGTTCCAAGCTGGCTTTGGCAGTTTTATTGTCAGAAAGCAATTATTTCAGTACTTTCACCTGTTTGGGTCACATTCTTTTCACTCCATATACTAATAGAACAACCAATGCTTATTTTACCATTTTTAATTCTGTCGTTTCACTTAATCTTACTGCTATAAACAAGACAGCTGTCTTACGCTGTGATTTTACGAATGGTGTTACATGTGCTCAGTCATTTTTAGATATTAATTTTTATAGTTTTCCTTTTTCCCTCCCTCAGGCAGACTGGAGCCAGTTCTGGGCTTTGTTTCCCAGGAGAAGAAGGTGACAGAGGGAGAGGGTGGCCTGCAGGTCTCTCTGGCTTTTCCTCTGCCAGCGCAGGGTCAGAACACTGTTGCACTACAGGACAGCAGGGCCACCTGCTCACCTGAGCTTGTGGGCCGGGATGCCCACCTGCTGAGAGTCAGCACTTCCGTTTGCTTTCCTGGGTAGTCAGGTGACAGGTGATGGCCACCTTTGCCCTGCTGTTCGAGTGCTGCTTTAAGTGTCTCGAGAAGGGTTTCATCACTCCTTGCCTTTTGAAGTTTATATTCCCGGGGATAGGATTTTATAACTCCTGCGTACCATCCCGGAACATTCACGAATGTTCTCCAGCAAGATTGAATCTGTTCTCAGTGCCACTTGCAACAAAATGGTGTTTTTAATTCTCACGTGCCTGGCAACATTAGGAACGATTTATTTTTACTATCTTGTTAAGTATATAGGATTTTAATACTTTAATATTGTCCTCGTTTCCTTTCTTTGATATCGATGCTGTGTACTTTTTTAGGTGGACGTAAATTATTTCAACATCCTCTTGTATAGATTACTGATCACCTTCCCAGAGGGAATTTCAGTTTGATCCTATAGATGGCTACACAACTCGGTATTCCTGAGCAGCAGGTGGTGGTGGCTTTGCCCTTCCCTATAAAGCCGATGTCTTCCCTCTCCTTGAAACCCTCTGTTTAGAGGGACCCCAGACAGCGTCCCTCTGAGCCCTCCCCTGCACCACGGCTGCCCCTCTCATTCTCCTTTCCTGGGTTTCCCCTGGCCCTGGACCCTGCCTTTTACAGGCAGCCCAGTCCATGGGCGGACCCTTCCCCCATGGGTGGCTCATCCAGGGCCCCCGCTTAAAACAGCACCTCCCTGCTGGTGACCTCCATCCCCTGTCCTCCAACCGCCTGCCACCATCTCCACTTCGAGGTTTAATTAGCATCTCAACTCGAACATGCCCAAGACCAGGGTCTTGATTTCATCCTGACCATTCGCATCCCCTATCTTAGCAAATGGCAGCTCTGCTCCTCCTGGTGTTCAGACTACAGCGCTTGGGCCCTCTCTGACTTCCCACTTCCTCTCAGTCCCCACGTCCAGTCGGCCAAAGCGAGTCCCGCAGGCCCCAGGGTGCTCTTGGTGCCGTCCAGTGAGCCTTCCGCAGGAACCTCCCTCCTCTGCGCTGCTCCCCGCAATTCATCCCCAACACTGCAGAGAGCGCGGTGTTCCCTCTGTCGCGTACGCCAGGCCACGTGATCTCTCCGGTCCCATCCGACTGGGATATGATCCGAAACCCTTCCTGTGGTCTTCAAGGCCTTCCCACTGCCTTCCTGAAAGCTCTTCCCGGAGCCTGGGCACTTGTCGCTTCTCCTCCCTGCAGGAGAAGGAGCCCCTCCTGTCGGTACTCTGGCTCCTTACAGTGGCTTTGTTTTCCTTTTTAGCGCTTAGCACTACCTGTCTCTGCCTTCTCCGCTGAGCAGGAGCTGCAGCAAGACTTGAGTTCTGCTCTCGCTGAACTCCCCAGCACAGGTGGGCAGTAAAGGTGTGGGCCGCCCCGCGGAGCAGACTCATCATTCCTTGTTTCTAAGCTAAGGAGATGGGAAGGTGGGGAGGGTACACAGAAGGAAGCTGAGGTGGATCGTTTGCTTGGCAGCAGCAAGCACAGAAATCCGGGGTCTCTGGAACCCACCGCCAGGCATCGGGCACTGACCAGACCCCAGCACCTCCTGGCACGGCTCAGGACAGTGGAATTTCAGTTCTGTGCAGGGCCGGCGAGCTGCTCCTGCACCTCTAGAAGATGAGCCCAGAGAGCCAGGCCTTCCAAGTTTCAAAGAGAAACTGAAAAGCTGGATTTCATGTGAAGTCTCCCAATTTAAGAATGTTAGTTCAAATGCTTTTAAACTTCTGCATTTCTAAGTAAGACACAGCCTACCTAGTTTGCCCCACTACAACTAATTGAGAACTTTGCTCTAGATCAATCTAAAGTTGACTGACATATTTTAAAAAGTTGATGCTTTTATGTCTTACTTCTAGCCATATATTTAAGTTAAACAACAATTAAGCTACAAAACTGTGATTCAACATTACAGCCCACCCAGAAGAGAGCGCAGGCCTAAGATTCAATTCTTCCCATTTTACACGATAGGGCATGGACGGATCACACCACCACGGGCTTGCGCAGCACTGGCTTATAAAGTAGAATAAACCACCCTGTCCACAAGGCATTTTAAGGCATCTGCTGGAAAAATGTCTTGTTAAATCTACGCATCCCTCATGACTACAAAGTCACCCCCTACAGGTGTGCAGTATACAACCTGAACAACCACACATGGCAACCATAGGTATGGATGTCTCTGTCCAGCCCATCCCAGCCTGAGAGTGCTTTGAGAGTTGTCTGAATACTCCTTGGAAAATATACCTTGCATTTGCTTAGCTCTTTGTAGCTTACAAGTCTCTCCCTACTCATTGACTAATTTAATCCTCTACAATCCAGAAATATGTTGTTACACCTATTTTATAGACGCAGGAGCCAGTTCTCAGAGAAGCGAAGCCATTTGTCTGCGAGATTATGGAAGTAGTTAGAGGCACAGTGCAGTGCACATCCCAGCGCTCTGACCTAAGGGGTCCCTGGAGTTCCACCTTGTGTGGCTTTGGACATCTTCTTCCTCTCCTTTTGGTAGGCGGCTGTCCTCACCCCACCCCATTGCCCACAGTCCACCCTGCCTGGGGGTTACTGGCACCTGTGTTCCAGGGAGAAGACGAACGCCTGGCTGAGCTGTGCTTGGGTGTCCTCACCTTCCAACACGCGTTCTCACACGCGGGGCTGGGTGACGTCCCGGGGGACGGTGATTATTAGACACACACACTTGCCGTGTCTTTTCATCTTGTGACAGCCTCATCCCCTCTTAGTCCAACTCACCTCGTGCAGGAGTCTTGAAGCTCCTGACTTTTTTTAAGGATCCCAGATACTAAAAGAACAATTTTCAAACTTCCGTTTTTCTAAGGGGTTGCAGGTGATTTTTGAAGGATGCAGTAGGTCAAGGAGGAAGTAGCTTTTTTCCCTCTTTCTTCTTTAGAGCAGAATTATTTACTGTTTTACAGCAGACATTTTGTACCCAGGACTGAAGCCTTTTACAATGAGGAACATAACCACGGTTGTATTTTATTAGGTGATTTATCACCGTATGTTTGCATATAACTGGTCTCTCATTGTTGAATGCAGGTTCCGCAGATCCCTAACACAACAAGACTGAGCTGGTTTATTAGTCACGGCGATAAGCCACGCGGGGTCAGGGAGATGCGGTCGGAACCTGCCTCCGAGTGGAGTTCTGGGCCTGGGGGCTTTCGTGTTGTTGGGGAGTGATGAGGACGGGTGTGGGTCACGCCACACCCACCCAGGATTGCTGGGGCAGCCAGGCAAGGAGTTCAAGGTGAGGGAGTCAAAGAGTCTTAGGGCACAAACTGTTGATGCTTCTCACTGAAGAGCTGATGGATCTTTCTGGAGGTTTCCGTCAAGAATTTGCTCTGTGCCACTGACCCGGACTGGAGTCTCCTGGAAGAATTGCACTAGTCATGCAAATAAAGACAGAGGAAGAGCAAAGTCTCTTAGTGTAGGCAGGGAGCTGTGTTGGGTGTGGGGCCTGAGTGGTTTCAGTTCTTGTTTTTTAAAGAACAGATTCAATAAGGCAGCTATGGCTTCTAAAAACCAGTGAGAAAAATGAATATTTGCATGCTTGAATCTTTAACTATATATGTATATTGATAAATATGAGTATATAGCTAACTATATGTATATATACATACTGTACACACTCATGTTTATGTACATGTGTGTGCACATATACATATGTACACACAACGTGTGTATGTATATATGCGAGTTGTGCTCAGCATGTCCTGTATTTGAAAAACGAACTGAATTAGAGGTGTTCAAATCAAGGTGAACTACGTTGCTTGTTGATCAGTCATGGAATGTTTCTTGACCGGACATCAGGAGTGACGGCTCAGTACTGTCACAGTGCAGAGCGTCTTTGTCCCTGAAGAAATGGAGGGGGAACAACACAGTGGTCCGTGCCCAGCTGGCCACCCTGGTGCTGTTTCTGCTCCCCATGTAAGCCCATTGCACCCGTCCCCACGGATCTGCTTGTCACTCACGTGTTGCCTGGTCTCTCACAGGCTGCACATGGCGTTTCCCTGACGGGAAAGAGATTCATGGGCTTCATGGACCTTCCTGCGGGCAGCGATTCCCAGGACAAGGTGCAGTTCCCCAGAAGGAGTTCCTGACTGGGCAGCAGGGTGTGGGGGCAGGAGGGTGGGGCGAGGCCGGCGGCAGCACCGGCTCCTGTCACCAAGGCTCTGGAGCCCAGACGAACACTCCAGGTCTCAAAGGGCATTTCAGCACTAGAACCAAGGGAGCACTGCGGCAGCGCCAGGTTGGCTTAGCCTTTTTAAAAAAAGTGACTCGCATATATTTTAGCTAGAAAAAAATAAATCAGGTATAAACATGAAAAAAACATGTTTTATGATGAGAAATGCTTATGAAAAAAGCCTTGAATTTTAGATCTTTAAGAACTTACTGTAAGTGGAAAATTTTTCATTTTTCTCTTTTTCGAAGCCTAAAAATGACCCAGATGATGGACACCCCTGAAAAGACTTGCCTTCGTGGAGTGGGGCGGCAGGAAGGAGAAGGCCCAGGGCTCGGCTAAGGGCTTCAGGGGGCCTGTTTTATCAGAGTGACTTTGCTAGAAATAAAATTGCATTTGGCAACAAATATATTTCATTTTTTCTTGATAGAACCTAGGTAACATGCGTTCTGAAACAAATAACAAAAACTGTACTATTCATTTAGAAACAAATGGGAGTAGAATGTTAAAAACACAGGAGAGGTGGAAGATTGTTTGCTATACAAGTGAAGCTTTAAAACTAGTCTCCGGAGCTCCTGACCACACTGAGCCCTCCAGCCCCGAAGCCAGACACCTTCTCCCACCTGCTCCGGGCCTGGCAAGCCAGAGGGGCACGTTCATCGCACACAGTGAGGGGCAGTCACTCCCCGCGCCCTTCAAGGAGGCACTGGCACTGAGGTCAAGCGGAATCAGCTCGTTGAATGGGTGTGCCATGCCAGGGCCTGACCCAGCCCTGTCTCCCCGTCCCACAGTGGGGACTTCCCAATGTTTGAAAGGTGCAGAACTGAGAACTGAGGGTGTGTGGAACGGACCCAAGCCGAGGCGGACAACACAGCGTGTTCAGACCTGCTGGTGCCTGCCCCCCCGCAGACCCCGCCCCAGGCATCTCCACCACACCCCTGCGGCACTGTCTTGCCCCCAACGCCTCCCCTAGCACAGGCAGAGCTTGGTGCCTGCCCCAGGGAGGGGTAAGCAGCTCCTCCAAGCTCTGTCTGTCCCACACGGGAGTCCCAGCCGCCTTCCCTGCTCTCCTTCCTGGTTCAGGGAACACCCCGGCCGTGGGGAACCCCCCAGAGACAAGACGATGACAAAGATTCTCTGCCTGACTAAACTTTAGGCAGGCTCCTGAACTTTCTTTTAGGGCCACCTGTGCACTTCCTTCTACAATCAGCTTTAGAGAGATTCCTGTCAGGTTGGTTTAGCCAGAATCCCCCAACCCCTATGTTTCCTCTTGGTGATTTTCCACCCACTGACCCCACCCTGCTCCTTGGCTACACATTCCCACTTGGCCCCGCTGCACTGGGAGGGGAGCCCACTCTCTGTCCCCCACTGCGAAGCCCCACTGCGGCGGCCCCTACACGTATGGTGGTGGTCCCAAGTAAGGTCTGCCTTCAAGGGCCGTAATAGTTTTTTCCTTAACAACGGCTGCAGGTGCTGCTGGCACTGCTCTTGCGCAGAGCTCGCGGCGTGACAGGACTCGGGCAGCGATTCCGCCTTCCAGGCCCCGACAGAGTGACCAGGGCCTCACCTCCCTGACGTGTGCGGCCTTCCATTCAAAGTGGGGCTTGTTAGAAAGCCCCGGATGTGAGCGTGAAACGTAATTCTGGAGGCTGACCTTTCACAAAGCTGGTTTAGTGGTAGACTTTTATTGTTAGAGCTAGTGCTGCATGTATTAAAAGCTTTAAAGGGTACAGCAGGCCCTCATGTACGATTGGCGTTTGCAAGCTCCTGGCAGCCTGCGATCACACCGCCGTTTGCTGTGTGACGGGGTTGGCATCCGGCACTGTCACGAGAATGTTGGTCTTGGAATGATGGAAAAAAGTCTTTCACTCAGTAAGGCAGAAAACGCACTCCACTGCCGACCCCGACAGGGCGGACGCTAGGGGACCCTGTGACAACAGTCTCTGATACTCCTGGGTAGAATAGGGGCTGACGGGAGACAGAGTTTGGAACTCACAGGGCTGAGACTGACGACGCATCCACCTGGGGCTCATTCTGGAATGGGTCAGTTAGAAATGGATTAATTCACAGACGTGGGGAGTGAATCCCCGGTGCCATCTTGGCCACGCTTTACCATAACGACGTGGTCCGGGTCAGGGCAGGTGTCCTGCTAGAGCCGTGACAGGTCCTGTTCCAGAAGGAGGCTGTTCTGAGTGCCAGTAGCGGTGGCAGTGATGGTGATAACGGCATTTAGCAGCTGCCAGGAACTCTTTTAAACCTTGTGTTTGCCTTAACTCATTTAAACCTAACTATGTCCCTGTGAGGCTTTACAGAGGGGAAACTGAGGCACAGAGAGGTTAAGTAGCTTCTGTCCTTGTCACATGTCCTGGGAGGCAGGAAGTGTCATGGGATGTGTCACTGGGGTTGCCACTTGGGAGGGGTGGAGGGAGAGCTGGGGAGAGGAAACACTTGGGCCGTGGTGCAGTCACCGCCGAGCTCTCCTGCGGCTCTGGGGAGGGGAGGCCCTTCGGGGCTGTCCTGAGTGGGAGCCCAGGTGCTCCAGCCAAACAGGCGTGCGATGCAGATGCCCTCAGACAGGGCTGTGATCCCGGACCACGGGCTCTGTCCCGGGGCAATGTGCAGTATTGCGGGGAGAGGGGAGGGATGAAGAACCTGGGGTCAACGTGCCGGGCAGCTGGAGGACGAGCGGCTTGGCACTGACGCTGGTGTCCGGGTGGCACGCCACAGTTCCTGCTACACTTGCTCTGGGTCACGCTGCCAGAACTGACCGGGGCACGAGCAAAGAGCCTGCACTCCTGGAGGCACGAGGCTAAGTCACTTGCCCCTTCCTCCTTGCCATATGGGACATGGTGGTGACGAGTGGCATTGTGTCAGCTCCGAAACTCGTAATCTCTAAGGAGAAAGAACATCAGAGAAACAATCACAAAATTATGTGAAAAGCCAGGGGGTGCCATGTCTAACTTGGTCTGCCCGGGGCAGAGAAGGTCTCCCAGGGAGGTCTTTCTTTTATATATAGATTTCTTTTCTTATCTTTTTTCTTTAAGTCACAGCACCTGATGTTCCCAGGCGGTCTCCCATCCAAGTGCTAGCCAGGCTGACGCTGCTTAGGCCCTGAGACCAGAGAGAGGGTGTGACCAGGGTGGTATGGCCGCCGGCCCAGGGGCTGTTTCTGGCCCTCCCCAGCACCCTTGAACTCTGCATCAGGACATGGGGCTGGGGAGCTTGTCTGACCAGAACTCGGGCTGATGGAAACCAAATCCATGGGAAGCTTGCCATGGTCCTAAGGAGGCTCCATTACCAGAGAAGCCCCACGACAGCAAAGAAAAGTCCCACTCCTGAGGCTCAGATCCCCCCGGGGAACAGGACATGGCCGTTGAAGTAGCAAACACAGCGGGGACAGCCCCTGACCTGACCCAGCAGCACTGGATGGAGGAACCATCCCAAGGGCAGAGCTGGGGCCAACCAGACAGTACCACTAGGCCTCTCGTAGGGCGGTGGGGACGGGTGACCACCACGTGCTACTTCTCCCCGCCTTTCCTGAGGGGGATTTTGTTGCAATGATCCTGTGTTCCCTCCATCATTGTGAATCAGGGGTGTTGGGGACAGTGAGAGTTATGATTTAGGCCACAGAGCAGCCTCGAGGGGACCTGCCCACTCCAGTGCGAGGACTACTCAGCAGCCAGCACCCTGCCCTGGACATGGGTGTCTCCCCAGGCAGCGAGAGTGGTGAGGTGGGAGCAAGAAGAGACCGGCAGAGAGGGAAGCGGGAGAGGGGGCAAGCAGACCGGGTGTTCCTCCCTGGCTGTCAGCTGCCGTTGGCGCTCCCCACACCCTCCTGAACACCCTTCCCTGCAATTGCCTCCCTCTGGGTTCAGGAGCTATGGGGGCCTATAGGGTTGGGGTCCCCAGGGACAGACGGTCCCTACGGACAGGGGTCCCTTCTCGAATCCTGGCACCAGGAGGCTGGCCCCTGATTTCAATTCAGCTGCCCCGCCTGTTATGGGCTGCGTGACACAGGCAAGCCATGTACCCTCTCTGAACCCCAATGTCCTCAGCTGTAAAACAGGGGAGTCAGTGTACCCGTCCTGCAGTGAGGTCATGCCAACTTGGCCGTGGTGACTGGCACAGCGAATGTTCAATACAAGGAGATTATGATTTTTACAGCGTACATGCTGAGCTTTGGAGCTGAGCCTTACGACCTGCTTCAGCCATGAAAAACAGCAAATATTCACTCACCTTGTCCTTGTTTGAACAACTGGGATCTGAATTCATCTGAAGAACTTACTGAAAGTGTAGTGATTGGATGAGGAAAGTCTTTGCTGTGGCTTTAATGTGTCCCCCAAAAGCGTGTGTTGGAAGCATGCAACAGTGTTGGGGGTGCCTGATGGGAGGGGTTTAGGTCACGAGGGCTCCACGAGTGAATGAGTGAATGAGTGAATGAGTGAATGAGTGAATGAATGCCGACTGTGAAAGGGCTTGAGGCCGTGAGTTTGACCCTCGCTTTCCCTCCCGTGCGATGCCGTCCACCCTCTTGTGACGCAGCAAGAACACCCTCGCCAGACGCGGCCCTCAATCTTCGACTTCCCATGAGCCAAAAAAATGTCTATTATTTACAAGTTACCCAGTCGGTGGTATTCTGTTACAGCAGCACAAAAAGGACTAAGACAGTCTTCATTTTTAGATAAGAGACCTCACGCATCCTTAAGGGCCAAAGGTCCACAGCACACCAGAGATCTGCTGCCTCGGACCGAGCGCTCCATCTGCTCTTTTTAATTCGGAATAAATTCTGCATAGCCTACCTTGCAAGGAACTGGCTAATTCTCTTTATCTCCTCCTGACTATGGGTCGCTGCGGGAATCTTGGAGCTGGTTCACACCAAAACTGAAGCACAGAACTGTCTTCTCCATCTTACCAACACTGGTCCAAATATTGTCGTATTACTGACAAATCATGAATACCCGTGTTATCCCTCCAAGGGACTACTTTTCAGGTACACACATTTAAAATCAGTTAATGATTATACAGATGTTACTTTTCAAATTATGAAATATTCTGTGCATACAAGAGAATATATACACACAATGCAGAAAAAGGTATAAAGAAAAAGATAAGGTGAACACCCATGTATTTGCCACCTATGCTAAGGCACGGATCATTGCCATGTCACCCAGTCTGCCAGTTTGCAGCCTCCACCGCCACGGAAGCCCCTCCATTCCCACTAAGGGAAAGGCCCGTGCTGAATTTTGTCTTTATCAATTTCCTTCCCTTTTTCATAGTTTTACTATCAAGTGTATATATCTAACAATACATAATTTAGTTTTGAATGGTTATGAACTATGTATAGATAAGCTCTGCAACTTGTTTTTTGCTCAATATTTTGAATCTGAGGTTTATGCGTGGTCACGGGTGAGGCTGCAGCTTAGCCACTTTCATTGTTGTGCAGCATGGTTTCAAAGGAACACACCACCCTGTTCCTATCAGTGTCGTTTCCAGGTTTTTGCAGAAGAAATAGTGCTTTTTTGAACATTTCTGTGAAAGTTTTTGGGCATGTTGCTAGAGTTTCTTTAGGGCGCATACTTAGGTGTAGAATTTCTGGGTGAAAATCTTCAATATTAGTACATAATACTGAAAAGTTTTAAAAAGTGGTTGTACTAACTTATACACTCCTCCTATTCCCTCTGCTCCCAGCAGATCCAATTTTGGCCATACATGGTATTGAACAACTTTAATTTTTGCTAATCTGATATGTGTAAAATGGTGACTCGTGTTTTTTATTGTGGCAAAATATACATAACAAAAAATTTATCACTTTAATCATACAGTTCAGTGGCATTAAATATATTCACATTGTTGTGCAACCATTATCACCATCCATCTCCAGAGCTTTCTCATCTTCCTAAACTGAAAGTTTATCCTCATCAAACACTAACTCCCCATCCCTCTCCCCAGCCCCTGGCACCCACCATTCTACTGCCTGTCTCTATGAATCAGACGGCTCTAGGGACCTCGTATGAGTGGAATCATTTGGCATTTGTTTTTTTGTGACTGGCTGATTTCACTCAACATACTGTCCTCAAGGCTCATCCATGTTGGAACACTTATTTGGCTTTAATTCGTGTTCCCCTTGCTACAGTGATGTGGTGTGTGTGTGTGTGTGTGTGTGTGTGTACTTTTAAGGTGTGTTGCTTAGAGGATATGACCTTTGGGGTCAAACTGTGGGCACTGGCTGACCAGTCCCTCCATTGCTCCTATCTTTGCATCTGATGCTGGAACTTGAAGTCCAAGTTCAAGCATTTGGGAAGGGAAGAAGGTTGTAAAATGAGAGAGAGCAAGGACAAACTGGGGCCACGAGGCAGGACCACTGCCTCTGACCTTGACAGGTGTGGAGCTGGGGCTGGGGCTGGGGCTGGGGCCCCCCATCACGAAGCCAAACACACGTCCCTGGCCCTGGAGTCAGACAAGCCAATGGAAGATCCAGGGAACCCGGGCAGGTGCAGGTCTGGCCATCCATCTCCTCTGCTTTATTTTGTTTGTTTCATTGAGTTCTCCTTTCCCCAACAAACCAATTCTTTTTTTTCTTTGGATTTAGATGTTAATAACATACACTCTATTTCTGTTCTTTTGTAATGCTTTTGATAAGCATACTCAACAAAGCCTGAAGTTAATCAGTATGTTTATTCTCCTCTGGAAGAATACAATCATTAAAATGCTTTAATTTGGCTCATCCTGCTACTGGCTTTCATGATATCATCACTCAATATTTTAGTTCTAATTCTGTGTTGTGGTTGATTCTCCCTTACAAGTTAAACATTATCATTGGGGTTGTCTTGTGCTGTAAATGTTCCTTTAGATTTACCCACGTTTTTACGCTTCACAATTTCCTCTTGCATGTTAGACTTTTCTTCTGGGTTTGTTTTTCTTCTTCTGAGCCACAACTTTTCAAGTTTTGTTGTTGTTGTTCTTTGTTGTGGTCAACACTGTTTTGATTTGTCTGTAAATGTCTTTTTCTTCTTTCTTGAAGGATATTTAGGCAGGATATAAAATTCTATGTTGACAGTCACTTTCCCCCCACACTTTATATATTTTATGTCACATATTTGGCTTTCATTTAGAGACTGTTACACCTTTTGTTGCAGGATCCTTTTTAGATCTTCTCTTTATTTTAGAGTTTCTACAATTTTACTATGATATGTTTAACTATGGTTTCTTCTTTTTTCTGCTTGTGATTTCTTGTGCTTCGATAATCTAAGGATTCAGGACTTTTATCAATTTAAAAAATCTGCAACCATTATTGTTTCAAATATTGATTATACTCTATTCTCTCTATTATCATTTTTTAGAAAACTAATTAGACACAATTTAGATCTTTTTTCTCTATTCTTGATGGTGCTTAGCTCCTTTTCATAATTTTAAAAATAATTTTGTCTTTTGAGGTGAATTTTGTATAATTCTTTCAGGTCTATATTCCATGTCACTGATTCCCTCTTCAGCTATTGAAAATTTACATTTTTTTGGTTTGTTTTTAGAAGTTCTCTGTAGTTTTTTTTTTTTTTTACTTCCAATTCTGCCAGGTAATTTTAAATAATTTTTACTTCTTATCATTTTTAAATTCCCTCTATTATTTGTTTTTAACATTGTAAACATTCTTATTTTCTCATCTGTGTCTAGTAATGTCAATATCTGTGGTCTGATTCTACTGCTGTTGTTGTTCTTGACTTTTTAAATGATATATTACTTTAATTCTTTTTAATTGTGAGCTCATTTTAATTGTTACTTTGTACAAATATTTCCTAGGTTGAGGGCCACTCCACTAGAGGGAATTTGAGTTTGTATCTGCCATGTGTCTATGGCATTACCAATCCAGGATCACGTTAGATTAAATTATTGGCTGGAAGTTTTTCTGACCACAAAACGAGTGGGAATTTGGGTTCAAAACCTAAATCCTCCTATGAGGGCTTGCTGATAGTTATAAACCCTCAGGTGATCATTATTCCTCTTCCATTGAGAGCTAAGACTAAGGTATAGACAAATTTATTGATCATCACCCTTCAGTGGGGTAGATATAAAAAGGTTTTTGAGTCCTGGCTTGGTGTGGTGACATCCTAGACAACTTCCCACCTTACTGAGCCATAGACTTTGTTAAGTTTTTGGGCAGGAGATATGGGGTATCCACTCATACCTCCTGCCCCCAAACTGCACCACCAGAGATGCTCAGCTGACTTCAGGATGCTTGCCAATGTGACTCCCTCCTCTGGCTATATGCTCCCAGCTCACTTTTACGTATGAGGATCTCCCAAATTTTCTTGCAAATCCAGCTGTAATTTTAAAGGATGTTAACAATATATATTTTATCCAGCCTTTTTGGCTATTTTGTACTGTGAGCATAATTTTAGGATATCTAGTCTGCTGTGTTGCTAGAAACAGAACACTGTTGCTTATTTTTAACATATAATAACATTATTTTGTTTTTATTATATCACAGCTATTTACCTGGTAAATAATTCTGATTTTCCACTTGTATTTGTAGAAAAGTGGGAAAGCAAGCTTCACTTCCGAGCTCGTTTGAGTCATCGACTCAATGATGCCATCAGGAATCCAGTTTCTTGTCATCTCTCTGCCGTGGTTTTTAATGGAGGAGCTGGAGCTATCTTTGTCCTGGTACCATTCCCTGGTAATGGAAAGATGGTTATCGACAGTTGCTGGAACTGCTTGCTTCTTCCTCCACTCACAAGGAAGAGGGTCTCTAGAAGATTCCTTAGAAGAGTGAGCAAACATCCACCCCAAACCCCAGGAAATCTCTCCTCCATGTCTCGCCGGCAAGAAGTGCCTTGTCTGCTCATCTCTGAAGCAGGAATCCTGCCGAGAGCTTTTGAGCCAGAGACTGGCCATGTGCCCACCTCTAGCTCTGGGGCGGAGTTGGCTTCCCAAGCTGGTGGGCTGCTCCTGGGAGACGTGCAGACCACCCCAACCCCAAAAATCTTAGAGAGTTGCCAAGAGAAAATATGATGGTTGATTTTATGTGTCAATTTGACTGGGCACAGGATGCCCAGATATCTGGAAGACATTAGCATTTGAGTTGGTGAACTGAATAATGCAGACGGCACTCCCCAATGTGGGTGGGCCTCATCCTATCCATGGAGGGCCTGGACAGGACCAAAAGGAGGAGGAAGGATGAATTCGTTCTCTGCCTGACTACACGAGCTGGACATTGGTGTCCTCCTGCCCTTGGTGCTCCTGGATCTCAGGCCTTCAGATGCAGACTGGAGTCCACACCATGGGCTCACTGGCTCACAGGCCTCTGAACTACACCACTGGGTCTCCAGCTTGCCGACAAAGGGTCACAAGACTTTTCAGCCTCCATCATCACATGAGCTAATACCATAAGATAAATCTCTTCACACACACACACACACACACACACACACACACACACACACACGAAGATATACATACATATAGGTCCTATTGGTTCTGTTTCTCGGGAGAGCTCTAATACAGATTTTGGTACTGGGACTGGCTCTGGAGTAACAGAATTTTAAGGATAAGTTTTCTGAGTTGTTTCTGGGGTTTCTGCTTTCTAATTTGATTCGATTTTAAAGTAGTAATGCTTCTATTTCAAGTAATAAAGAAAGCAGTGATAGGCCATGATGTGGCAATAGAAAAACACAAAATATCTTCATTGGATACTTTTAAGAAGCAAGGCACCGGGTAACTGTGTATACGATACTTTCAAACATTTTTTGAGAACGAATATAATAAGTTTGGGTGGTTGCTCTTATTGTTGCTGGACAAAGTGGTGAAAGAAAAGGATGAGCTCAGGGATTTGAATTCCCAGCTCAAGTGCCACATAAGTGGCCTGAAGGCTTCTCATGTGCCCTGAAGGACAGCCTCATCTCCAGCAGCCGCAGGGCTGACCGTGCTGAGAAACAAAAGGAGAGCCTCATTCTGCCCTGGCTGAGTTGCAGTGAAAGCTGGACTCCAGCCGCGCAGGGTGTCCACTGTTCAAGAGACTGCACTGACCGGGAGGAGTGGGAGGCTGTAGGCTGGGCTGGGAATGTGTGGGAGATCCTGAGCAAGCTGCGGACCTTGAGCCCCTAGATTCTGAGGAGCCTTCTGTGCCAATGTAAGAGGTCTCCTCGCCCTCAGTGGGGGCAGCATCCCCACCCGCCCCTCTGACTTAGTGGCCTCCCCTGAGGCAGCTGCCATGTAAGACAGTGCTGATTCTACCCAGGACCCACCCCCACCAGCCCTCTCTGCTTCTAGACCTATAACTAGACTCAAGTCACAGCAGGCCCCTGAAGGTGAGGTCCAAAGTGTGAGCCATGAAAAGGCTGCTGCCTTCCAAAAGACCTACTTGAGTTTTCTAATCTTAACAAACAAAAATCTGGGGAACGTGTGTGGGAATGGGTACTAAGCGTGTGGGATAACAGTAGAAGGAACATAAAGCTGGATCGGGCTGAATTTATTGATATGGGCTTATTTAATGTTGCAGCTCAGGGAGTTAGAAAGGGCTCTAACAGTTTTATTGGCTGAAACATGAATCGAAAGGTGGCCCACAGTGAGTGAACTGGAAATGCTGGACTTGCCTTGGTTTAATATAGAGCAAGAGATTGAAAGGCTTAGGGAGTGTGGGATGTTAGAGAGGATTTGTTATTTCAGACCTACTCACCCACACTGGAGGGTCCAGAAGATACACCTTTCACTGATACTTTGGGGAATGAATTTGGGAGGGGAGCCACAGCATCCTTGGAGAGCTCTGGGATTGCCCTTCTGTGCAGATCAGACCTCACAGTGAGAAATGCAAGCACTGAATTGGGAAACCTAAATGCAATGGGAATAGTTGGATCCCAGTGTGGCAGGGGCCAAGTGGTGGCATTCAGCCACCGAAGGCAAGGTGGACATAGTTACCATAGTGGACAGCAGAGACAACACAATAAACCCCTATTGAAATTTCTAGGGGTCCAGCGGTGTGGGGCCTGTTAAGACATCCCTTATCAGGTGAAGGATAAGTTGTTGCATCTGGCCTCTCCTACAACCAAAAAAAGAGGCACAAGCCTACTGGGCCTCTTTGGAGTAATACACTTTATTTAGGTGCATTACTCAGACTCATTAACTAAATGACTGAAAAGCTGCTAGTTTTTAGTGGGACCCAGAACCGGAGAAGGCTCTGCAGCAGGTCCAGGCTGCTGTGCAGGCTGCTCTGCCACTTGGGCCACAGGATCCAGCAGATCCAGTGGTGCTTAAAGTGTCAGTGGTTGATGGGGATGCTGTTTGGAGCCTTTGACAAGCCCCGGTAGGTGAATTGTAGCACAGGCCCGTAGGATTTGAAGCAAAGCCCTGCCTTCCTCCACAGGTAACCACTCCCCTTTTGAGAGACAGCTCTTGGCCTGCTAGTGGGCATTAACAGAAACCGAACGCTTGACCATGGGCCACCAAGTTACCATGCAACCTAAGCTACCCATCATGAGCTGCGTGTTATCTGACCACCAAGCCATAAAGCGGGGCGTGCACAGCAGCACTCCATCATCAAATGGACGTGGTGTGTAGGTGATCGGGCCTGAGCGGGTCCTGCAGGCACAAGTAAGTTACATGAAGAAGTGGACCAAATGCCCAAGATCCCTACTCCTGCTACACTGCCCTCTCTCCCCCAGCCTGCACCTGTGGCCTCGGGGGGAGTTCCCCATGATCTGTGGACAGAGGGAGATAAGACTCAGGCCTGGACTGCAGATGGCTCTGCACCATACACAGGCACCCAAAGGTGGACACCTGCAGCACTGCAGTCCCTTTCTAGGACATCCCCGAAGGACGGTGGTGAAGGGAAATCTTCACAGTTGGCAGAACTTAGGGCATTGCACCAGGCTGTGCACTTTGCTTGGAAGGAGAGATGTCCAGACGTGTGATTATCCACCAGTGGTAGATGGTCAAGGACCATCTTGTTGGATGGTCAAGGACTTGGAAGGAACATAATTGGAAAATCGGTGAAAAATTTGGGGAAGAGGTCTGTGCATCGACCTGAGTTGACAAAGAACATGGAGATATTTGGGTTCCATGTGAATGCTCACCAAAGGGTGACCTCAGTAGAGGAGGACTCTAATAATCAAGTGGATGGGATGACCTGCTCTGTAGATACCACTCAGACTCTTTCCACATCCACCCCTGTCTTTGCCCAATGGGCTCATGAACAAAGTGTTCATGGTGGGAGGGATGGAGGTTACACATGGGCTCAGCAACATGGACTTCTAGTCACCAAGGCCACCAAGGCTAACCTGGCTGTGGCCACAGCTGAGTGCCCGGTCTGCCAGCAGCAGAGACCAGTGATGAGTCTCTGATATGGCACCATTCCCTGGAGTGATTGATTGGTCAACTACTTGGTGGCAGGTTGATTATACTGGATGGCTTCCATCACGGAAGGGGAGGCATTTTGTTTTATTGGAATAGACACTACGAATCTGTTTGCCTTCCCTGCACCCGATGCTTCTGCTGGAACTACCATCCGTGGACTCACAGAATGCCTCCTCCACAATCATAGTATTCCACACAGCATAGCTTCTGACCAAGGAACTCACTCCCCACGCTCATGGAATTAACTGGTCTGACCATGTTCCTCACCATCCTGCAGCTGCTGGCTTGATAGAACGGTGAAATGTCCTTTTGAAGATGCTGTTATAGCGCCAGCCAGGCAGCCATACCTTGCAGGGCGGGGCAAGTTCTGCAAAACGCTGTATATATTCTGAACCGGCATCCAATATATAGTGTTGTGCTTCCATGGCCAGGATTTATGGATCCAGGAATCAAGGGGTGGAAATGGGAGTGGCACCACTCACCGTCACCCCTAGTGACCCACTAGCAAAACGTTTGCTTCCTGTTCCTGCAACGTTATGCTCTGCTGGCCTAGAGGCCTTAGTTCCAGAGGGAGAAATCCTTCCACCAGAGGACACAATTCCATTAAACTATAACTTAAGACTTCCAGCTGGCCACTTTGAGCTCCACATGCCTCTGAATCAACAGGCAAAGAAGAGAGTTGCGGTGTGGGCTGGGGTAATCGAGCCGGACCATCGAGAGGAAACTAGACTACCGCTCTACTGCAGAGGTAAGGAAGGGTATAGCTGTAACATAGGACATCTCTTAGTTTTGCCATGCTTGTGGTTAACGTCAGTGGAACACTACAACAACACAATCCAAGCAGGACTACTAATGGCCCAGACCCTTGAGGAATGAAGGTTTGGGTCCGCCACCAGGTAGACAACTGTGATCGGCTGAGGTGCTTATTGAAGGCAAAGGAAATGCAGAGTGATTATTGGAAGAGGTTATAAATACCAGCTATGTCCAGGCAAATAGCTAAATAAAGACTGCAATTGTCCTGAGTATTTTCTCCTTATTTTGTTCTGAATACATTTGTGTGTGCATCTGTGTGTGTGTGTGTACTGTGTATATCTTTGTTTTATTTTATCTCTTATTCCCTTACTATGTAGTATAGGATGTATTGACTTTATATCATCGTATTCATTGCATTAGGTTTCGTTAATTTTACATCATTGTAGTTAAGCTATAGGATGTCAAGGGGAAGGGTAAACATCACTCAAGGACTTTACCTCCTCTCCTGGGGAAGGCATTCGTGCATTTTTGGCTGTTTGAGGACAGTTGTATCATGTTAGGCAAAGTGATAATCTTGCTATCATCTTTATTTGGAGATTAAACATGGTTTAAGGAGACGTGTGTGGTGCCGAGCTGACATAGGGTAGACTTGCGACGGTTAATTTTATGTGTCATGTTGAATGGGCCGTGGGCTGCCCGAATGGCAGGTTAACCATTATTTCTGGATGTGTCTGTGAGGTGTTTCTGGAAGAGACTAGCATTGGAATAGGTGAACTGAGTACCCCAGATGGCCCTCCCCAACATGAGCAATCTGTTGAGAGCCTGAAAAAAATAAAAAGGTGGAAGAAGGTTGAATTCACTCTCTCACTGTGTGAGCTGGACTTCAAACCTCTCCTGCCCTCGGCATGCCTGGTTCTCAGCCTTCAGGTCTAGACTGGAATCTACTCCATCAGCTTTCTGGCTCCGTGGCTTTGGGTGTTTGAACTGCCCCATCAGTTCTCCCGAGTCTCTGCCTTGGGGACATTAGGCTGTGGGGCTTCTTGGCCTCCAATGGTGCGAGCCAATTCCTCACAATGAATCCCTCTGGACATACATATGTATATCCCCTACTGGTTCTGCTTCTCTGGAGAAGCCTGGCTGCCAGCGCCAAGGGGAAAACGAGTGTCAGGAGAGTGACACCACAAGGGGGCTGGTGGACAGAAGCACATAGCACCTGCCGTGTAGCTGGATATTAGGGGTCGCTTCTGCAGGCACCAAACACACTGTCAGAACAGAAGTAAGTGAGTTGCCACCAGAGCACAACCAGATCTGCTCTGCGTGCTGGAGACTGTCTTCCAGCGTCTTCCACTGGGTCAGCCTGGGGCGCAAGGCAGGATGGGAGATGGGTAGGGGGGTGGGTGTTTTGGGGACAATCCCTGATGCTAAAAGCAGCCCAGAAAAGGAGCCAGGGGAGGGCGTGGGAGGGAAGGACTTGCTAGTGAAGTCCAGCCCCCAGGAGAGGCCCCCAGGGAGAGCTGCCTAGGCAGGGAATGTGGAGCCCAGGCAGTGTGATTTGGAATGAATTTGGCTTTTTGCTGCTCCCACCTTATTTTAAAGCAAATCGTGTTACTTTACATATTGTGTATGGCAGGAAAAAATATGCTTCCGGCCACCTTTCTAGATTCTTTGGCTGGTCTGTGAATTAAACGGACATAAGACAGATTAACAGGTGTCAAACCATTTTAACTTACATACTCAGGGATGAGGACCCCACAAAAATATGAGACTTAAAGAAGCAGCCACATGATTGAGCTACAGAGTGGAATAGAGGTTTGGGGGTCCTGGGGTGCGTGGAGGCACATTCTGGGAGGGTGAGTAAAGTCTGCCTTGTTAGACAGACGACAGTTTCTTCGGTGATAAAAGTTGCCCGGAACAGCTTCCTTCCGGTACAGAGGAATTTACCAGTGAACATTTCCTTTAGAGATGTAAATTTTCTTCACAAAGGGCAGCTGTTCCGAGCTTCACCTATGTCTGCAATTTCTCAAAAAGACAAGTTCCAAATAAGCAATATGCCAAAGAGGACTATTTTGGGGTGATATACTCTGGTCTCCCATGGCCAAATTTTGGGGTGATATACTCTGGTCTCCCATGGCCAAATTTTGGGGTGATATACTCTGGTCTCCCATGGCCAAATTTTGGGGTGGTGTATCCTGAGTCCTCACAGTTGCAAATATTGGAAAGAGCCTGTGAAGTCCCGGGAAAAGCTGCGTCTGCTGGGCCAAGGTGTGTCCCCCGCGTCCTCACCCGCCGCTCGGCCTGTGGTGCGAGGAGACCTCGGGCCCCTCTGGGGAACCCTGTCCACAGGGGCGTCGGGAGGGCAGAGAACGGTCGGCTCTGGCCGACTGGGGAGGGTCCTCGGCGCCCGCTTGTGCTGCGGCCAGCGGTCCCCTGAGGCCGACTCCTGGGTCCTTGCGCAGAGGCCACATTGCCCCTCCCCCCCGCCCCGCCACCTACGGGAGTTCCGGAAGCAGCAGCTCCGGGGGCTCACCCGGGACTGGATTAGCGCCCTCCGGAGTCCCCCTCCTATATCCAAACTCCGACAGTGCAGCGTCGGAGACCCCCGGGGTCCGGGGACGTGCGGAGGGAGACGTGCTCCTCCGCAACCCGAAACTGCCCGCTGGGGCCAGACCCGGGAAGTGCCCAGGAGTCTCCTCCAGGTCCCGCAGCGTCCCGGGCTCGCCCCAGGGAAACTCCTCCCCCCGTCGCCGCCGCCAGCTCCCGACCCGCCCCCGCCGCGCGGACAGCCGCTCCGGCCCGTCCCCTCCCCGCGCCCGAGGTGACCCGGGACCCGCGTGTGGGGGTGTCACCCTGGGCGCTCGGACGCCGCCTCCCGAGATAAAAGCAAGAGCCAGGAAGGTCGGGGACTCGGGCGCCAGCCGAGGAGACGCGAGCGCCGCAGGAGGCCCGGGAGGCGGAGAGGAAGGCGGGGCGGGAGCTGCAGGTGAGCGGCGCGCAATCTGCTCCCGGGGCCCGGGCGCGGTGCCGGGCTTGGGAGGGGGACCGGGGAGACTGGGGACACCCACGTCCCCGGCCCCGAGCCGGGCGCGGGTGGCTGGCGGCGAAGCCGGAGCGAGGATTGCGAGCGCGGCAGGTGCGTCCGCCCGGGCTGAGCGCTGCGGGCCGAGCCACAACGCGCCTTCCGAGGGGCCGGGAGGGGGCCGCACGGTGGGGACACCGGGGCGCGCGGCTTGGACCTCTGTCCGCTCCTGTTGGCGTCGTCGGGCTAGGGCAGGTGGCCCTGCGAGTCCCTTGCCTGGGTCAGAGAAGAGGGTGCCTGCGGGTCCCTCGGGGTGTGTCCCTGGGCCGAAGCGGGTTCCGGGGCGCTGGCCCTCTACGGCCCCCACCTCGTCGCCCGGGTGCGCCTTTTCTCTTTGGGGACGAGGAAGGGGGAGGAGGGCTGTCGGTGTTTCTTTGTTTCGGGGAAATCTCTGCAATCCCGGAGTGTTACCTGAACTCCTTCTGCTCTTGGTTCCTACCGAGGTGGGGAGAAACTGGAAACTCGCTGAGATGCCGGGAACGATACGGCCGGCGCGGCGGGGACCGCGGGGCCAGGCTCCCGCAGGGGCCGCGGGCGAGGCACGAACGGCTCTTCAGCCCGGGGAGGGACTGCTGGCGACCCGAACCCCACTGCAGCCATCAGGGCCGGGGCCGCCTGGACACGGGGCACCTGCAGGAGCCCGCCCGGGAGGAGCCGGCCTGGCCGCTGGGTGCGCGCTCCCTGCTGGGGTAAAGGCCTGGCACCTGGGTGCTTCGGTCCACCGCATCCCGTCCAGACGGACTCGGGTCGGTGGCACCCTGGGTGACCGAGCGCACCAGCGCGGCAATGGGCGCTCTGTTCGCGCGCAAGCCTAGCTGAAGAACTGCCCTAGCGCCGGAAAGTTTGCCCATCCACACCCCAGAGGCCCTGGGTGCGGTCGGCCGCCGGCACTGGCTAGTGCCCGGGCACTGCCGTGCTGGGAGCCCCGAGCCGAGTGCGAGCGGCAGGGGAGAGTCCCAGCGCGCCCCGCCGCAGGGCACAGCGCGGTGGCCCGGAGAAGTCCCGTTCAGAACGCACAGGCGGCAGGCTGGATCAGGAGGCATCCTGGTGGCTTGTTTGTAAAGGAAAGGATAGCTGGGCTGCCCAGGTGGGGAGGGGTCACCCGGGGCTTGGCCCTCCAGGTAAACAGGTGCAGTGGTCCTGTGGCTAAGATGGCGTGGTGATGCCTGCGCTCACCAAGCTCCCCGCCGGGAGAACCACCTGAATGATGGAAAATTACAAGGGCTATGAGCCGAGTTACAAGGTGTTTGGAAAACCTAAAGTGAGGCGGGGTGGCTGACCTAGCCTGGAGGGTTGTCCAGGAAGTAAGGATGGAGCCACCCTCCCCTGAAGAAGGGGCGGGGGCTGAGAGTGTGGCAGCAGAGTTTCCCAGGGGAAGGGACGTGGGGACACAGGGAGATGCGGGAGCCCAGCTCCTTCGCTGCTGCTGCCCCCACAGTGAGGGGAAGGGAGGGCCTGTTGTTGGGGGAGGAGCTCCCCCAGGAAGTCTGACTGCTGCTCAGGACTCCCTCACCTTTACTCAGCTGCTTCTGGAAAGGTGGGACCGGCCTCCTTCCCCCCAGCACACCTCACTGGGCAGAGGGGCTGCCACTGGGGACACCACTGAGTGGAACACACTCTGCACAAGGGTTAGGGTGGGGGCATCCTTATGGGCGGGGACCTCTGCCTGGAGATGATGTTTGACACCTCCGTCTCTGCTTGTTTTTGATGATCAACTGGTGATCAGGCTGGGCCTTTGTTCTCAGCTCAGACATTTGTTTGGTCCCCAGCAAGTTCCCTCTTACTCAACCCCACCCTCCGTAGGGTCAACCTTCCAGCAACAAGGGTGTGCTGTTGCCACATGCAGAGCCCTCCTGGTGGCTTGGTGCTGGCCCCACTGGCTGCTCCACCATGAGCCCAAGTCACTTTCATCGCAGGAGTAAATTTGGCCTCATTGGTATCATAATAATAACCACAGGCATTGATGTGACACTTTCTTTCTTGTAGCCAGGCATCGTCACAAGCTCTTTACAACATATTTAGCTCAGTTATGAGGACACCGTGACCTGGGGACGACCACAGGCTGCACAGGTCGATGCTCCAGTATTAGGTTCTGAGGTGGAGACACAGGCGGCTTAGGAGGGACCGTGGTGACCATCGGGACAGAGTGCCAGGTCCCTTCCCTTCCTCCCTCAGCTCCTCCTGGAGGGTAGAATGTTCGGGGCTGGTGGAAAAAAGGAGAGTCGGAGGCTGTGAACAAGGCCCGGGAATCCTGGTTCGCAAGGGCTTGCTCCTGGGCCGGGCTCGGGTTCTCCTTGGCCCGACAGAGCAGGTGCCTGCAGCCCTCTGGCCTCTGTGCTGCCTCCCACCCCCACGCCAGCAGGACAACGGCGAGAGTGCTTGGGACCCCTCAAGGGGGCCTGTGGAGGGCTGGCCTCGCTGTGCAGAAGTCCTGGAGGTGGTGAAGCCAGACACGTGCAGCGCCCCTGCGACCATCACCATCCTCGTGTTGGTGTGCCCACTCCTACTCTGGGCCAACCTGGAAATTTAAACAGGAGCACAGCCAGGCAACTCTTAATCTTTTCCACCTAAATCTGTGGCAGGATTCTTTGGGGACCTTTGTAAGAATATGGGGCCCTTTCCCTGGTCCCCATTGCTGCTTCGGACTCTGGGGGACCGGGGCCCAGGAATCTTAATTTTTTTCTAAGCGCTCCTGAAACTTCTAGGTTTGGGAACGATTGGTCAGGTCTAAGCCTTGAGAACTGAGGCAGAAAGGAACGGTGACTGGTCGGTGAGTGGTAGGTGTCGGTTACTGAAGAACTGGAAACTGGCCCTGCTGGTGGGGAGGTTGCCGGAGGGCTCTGGAGGCCAAGGAGTGCTCCTTGCAGGGAGTTGGTTGGGGGGACAGGGGACACTACAGACCCTGGTGCCTGTCCCCTCTCTGGTCTCTTCCACTCTGCACTCCCTGCGTGTTCCCTCATCCTACTGTCCCTGAGCCTTCACCTGCTCTTCCTGGCCCCTCCTTACTGTCCAGGGCACTTGTCAGGGACGCCCCAACACTGGGACTACCCCAGGATGCATTGGGTGGTCTCAGGATTGGGGTGCAGGAGCATGAGCTGAGGTCTGCATTGGGGCAGCCTTTGTGGGTCAGTCCCTTCCTGAACCTAAAGGCTGACTTGGGGAGCCCCGGCTTGCCATCCCCTGGAGTAGCCGGCCTGGGTCTGAGGGAGGCAGGCTCGGGACGCCCCTGTGCCCCTGACCATCCTGGTCCCAATGGGCACAGGGGCTCCTGGGGAGGAGCAAAGCGTTGTCTGCAGCAGGTTAGCCGTTCAGCTGATCACACGGGCAGATCTGCGGGATGACCTGGAGCAGAGCCTGGCTCCCCGAGGAGGCAGAGACCTACCTGGGACTTGTTTTTTCCTGGTCACCAGGCAGCGGTCGGGAGAGAGGAACTGAGCGCCTGGGAGACGCCCTGGTCAGTGGCAGAGGGTGATTGTCTGGTGGGGGTGTGGGCAGTCACTCGCATTCTAAACAGAGTGGAGCTCGAGAGGCAGGTGACTCAATGACACGCTTTTTGCTCTTCCTGGAAGAGTGAGTGAGGGTGAGGGAGGTGAGAGCTTGGGCACCTGGTGCGTGCGTGGAGTTAAGCCGCCAGGCATCAGTGGCGGGTGGGCAGGAGGGTTAAGGGTGCGGAGTGTGATAAGAAAACAGGAATGTGTGAACGGCACCGTGGTTTGTGGCTGAAGTCTGGAGGTTCAGGCAGGGGCATGATGGAAGAACTGGGGCACTCAAGTGGGGCTGAAAGGGAGGCCGTGACGATCGAGCTGACGTTCATTAGAAAAATATTTTCAAGTGAGGGCTAAATTGTCACGTGAACCCAGGCCCAGGCTTTATTCCTGCTTGTCTGTCCGTGGTGTGAGACCCAGTGTCACATTTCTCCCTGCTCAGGCCATTGCTTTCCAAGGCCAAGCCTGACCTTACTGCAGTACAGCCTTGGGGTCACGGGAGACTGAGTTTTCTAGGGACGACGGGTTTGGAGCTCATTCTGTGAAATTCTGATGACGGAGAGTTTGGTGACATTTTCAAGTTCACTGGTGATGATACATTTATAAGGAGTTGGGAAGGACTTTGAAAAGCTCATGAAGTCTGGCCTCCGAGCTAAAGCCCAATTCTGCCCTAGAATATGCTGGAGAAATGATCTTCCAGTCTCCAAACACATGCTTTTAGGTTTAACGAATTCAGTGCTTTCCAAGGTAGCCTCTGCTCCCGTTTGAACTTTCTAATTTTTAGAAACGTGGTTTCCCCAAGTGGAGTCAAAGCTTGTGGTTCTTATAATTCCGATCATTCATCCTGGTGTCCTCCCTTGGATTTACATAGACTAAATTGGATTCCTTTTCCACACAGCAGTCCTTGGATATTGGAAGACAAACCTATCTGCTCTCATTACACTGAGAGCTCAGCGTGTGCTGGGCGCCTTGCTAGAAAACTTACTTTCTCACTTAACCCTTACAACAACCCTGCTGTTTTATTAGCCCCATTTTACAGGTCAACTTGGGCAAGTTCTTTAAACCTCAGCCAGTGGGCTGTGCGTAGTATCAAGGAGTGGTGGCCTGGGCACCTCTGCTGCCTGCCTGTCTGTCATTTTAGGGGTGCACTCAGGTTTGTGCACCTGGACCCCCGCGCAGTCACCCACTGTCCTGACTTGGCCGGGTACGGGTTTCCCATCTCTCTCTGTTAAATTTCATCTTACTCATTTGGCCTTTGGAACTCAAAAAATATGTGAACACTTTCTTTGTATGGTACAAAGCTAGACTTAAAAAAAAAAAAAAAAAAGAGGACCAGACCTGATTCCTGCCCTAAAAAGTTTGTAATCTCTTTGGGACAATGAGTCATTCATAGAAAAAGAAACTCGGATGATGCAGGCAATGCCTCTCCTGAGGTCATCCCTCTGTTTCTCTCTGTTTCCATCTGTAGAATTCCCGCGTCAGGCACCGTGTGTCCCATTTGTCTGTCGTATACTCGTTTATGCTGAACAGTTACTGAAATCCCCCACTGTCATTTAACTTTCATTTACCAGTGCGTTATATCCCCAGGAGGACAGAACATTTCCTTGTATAATGTGATTTTACTGCAGTGGTCTCGGCACAAGGGGTTCTTTTTGATCACCGGGCCATTGGAAGGGGAGCATCTGTGGATGGTGGCGGAGCTGTTTTGGAGTTTGAAGAAGGGATTGGAACCTGAGGAAGGCGAGGCCTCGCCTGCCTGCTCACCCTTCCAGCTTCCGGAACTTGAACAGTACCCGGCACACAAGTGGGGACTTCAGGAAGGAGCGAGTGCCTGCGTGGTGTTCGTGGTGACGTCGGTGGAGCCTTAATTACAGGGAATAGCCCTGACTCCTGGGTGGACATCGGCATCTATGGCCTGACTGCGTTCATATTGGTTTGGTTGTTTTCAAAATAAGCGTCCAGCAAATGTGTTCTGAGATCTCCAGAGGAGAGAAACTGGAAGACACTGTTCTTGTTTTGGAAATAACTCATCGTGTCATGGGATGCAGATGGGATCTCACAGCTTCATCCTGTGCACGGTGGCTGGGCAGGTGACTCGGGCTGGCTTGCCTCTCTGAAAGAGCAGCCCGGAGTGGACAAGACAGCTGGAGGGCAGCTGGGCCCTGTGGTGAGACTCCGGCGAGTGATACTGTCCCTGTCGGGGGAAGAGATTCGGAGCTTCATCCACTCTTGCTCTTTTGCCACTGAAAGGAAGATTTCCCAAAGTGCTTCATTATGGCTGGCTTTCTAGAATGGAGAACAATCATGTCTGTCCTTCACATGACAGGAAAGAACATTCGCTAAACAGTGTTGCCTCTTATCATCCAGGTTATATCTTGCTCCTTTCAGAAACCAGTTAATGAGAATTACAATCCCATGCGGGCGTGGGAATGCCTGCTTTGAAAATGAGTGGGGCCGGATGTGATTTCCTGGCCCTTTGGGGACAGTGACGCTCCCCTTTCAGATCCGATGCCAGAGCGGGACATTTCCCCCTTCTTTTCTGCTGGAGAAAATTATAGGCAGCACGATTCTTGTCTTCTATTCCAAAGTCCATGGTAGCTGATCGGGGCACACTTGATGTTTTGGCTCTAATGTTGTGTGGGCCGTGGGATCGCTGCATGAGATAGGGTTGTCCCGTGATTACCTCTGGGTCCTGTGGCTTTTATTGGACAGTTCAAGGTCGTGGCTCCCGGCGTTCCTGCCTTTCCTGGCTTCCTCGTCTCTCATTGTGAGGGATCGCGAATGAATAGCAAGCGTGGATTTGAGCATTGATTCATCGTTCCTTTCCGAGGGCTCCTGAACTGGGAAAGCCGCCAGTGGGATCAAATTTTCATTTCCTGAAACTTCAACCGAACCTACAACTGGTCAGATAGCAGAGCTGGGAAACCAGAGGGGTGAGAATGAGTCTGGGTAGGCAGAGCTCTTTGGGGAGTAATCGTAGGATGGTGCGGAGCCCTTTCCTGCCTGGAGACAAGAGAGCAGGATACTGTGCTGATGTCAAGCGTTAGGGTCCTCTGTCCACAACGTAGACACCAGAAAGGGATGTTAATATGTGACAGCCACACTCACGTAGAAGGCTCACATGTCATAAATATGTTTTAAATGGTGATCTTTCCCACCTGTACGTTAGTCAGTTTTCTTTCCTCATACCCAGAAGGGTGTGGCCTTTATTTTTAATCTTAAAACAACTCAAAGCTATCAACATGACCTGGTTCTTATATTTTATCTGTACGTGAAAAGTAAATAAATGATCTGGTGAATTTATATTGTGATCTGTTTAGTGAGGTTTCCTGAGATTCAAACGCCATACTCGTGTTGATTCACAGCAGGTTGTCAGCGTATTTTTAGTTTGATGGTTCCGATACTAATTTTGCTCGGGAGATGGAGAAGCAGCGGTGGGCTGGGGCTGGCGCCACTGCATCTGGCACCACTGAACTTGGACGGCTGGTGAGATTCATGCGGTAGCCTGGGGGTACTTACCAGGCACAAATCCCTTCTCCTTCAGCAGGTTGTTGAACATTTATCAGCTTTATAATTATTTTATTTTTAATGAAAGTTTATGTAGCACTTAATGCGTGTGCTAGGCACTGAGCACTTGATCAGTACTAGCTCATTTAATGCCTGACAACCCCATGGTAAGTGCTACTATTATCTACATTGCAAATGAGGACACTGAGCCACAAAGCATTAACTTGCTCCAGGCCACAGCTAGTGAGGGACTGAGCCTGGTCCCAGAAAACTGTGCTGTGCTGCCTACTGCTGTTTGAGTACCTACTGTGTACTGCCTCTTACAGATGAAAAATATTCAGACCCTGATCTGGCCGGCTCCAATGACCAGAGCCTTCTCCAGGGAACATGGTCTTATGAATGGATGGTCTCAAAGACTATTTCTTAAAATATTCTTTGGTCATTTCAAGCCAAGGGGAAGAAAGGTGGGGAAGAGCCCTTCATTTACTGATGAGAAAGTATTAAAGAAAAAAATCCTTCAGGGGTGCTTGTTAAAGGTGGTTAGACTTGTTAGCAGGACCGTCATGGTAGGTGGAGGCACTGAGGCAGTGGGGGGGAGAGATTGGGCTCAACTCTGAACACAGCATGGGCGAGTGGAGACCAATTCATAACTAAGGAGCAGGGCGGGGGGTGGAATAATCACTAAGAGAAGAAGACATCAAGAGTGAGGGGCATTCTGGCCGAACCGACCTAACGGGATTCTTGCTGAAGACGGGCAAGGTGGTCATATGTCACCTGGGGGATGGTGGAGGGTGAGGAACCTGCTCAGGTGTGGAGAGTGTTCAGATATCGAGGGTGGGGGTTCTTGCTAAACTGACCTAGCAGGGTTCTTTGCTACAAGTGCATGGTACCAGGAAGTGCACAGATGGCCGAGGCGGCTCAGGAGCCTGATTCTTCTGGCAGAGCGAAGAATCTTGTCAGTGGAGAATGATGTCAGAACGAGGCCTTCGCCATAAAGCATGTTATGGTGATGGTATCTCTGGGTATTATTGTTAACTCTTCGTAAATGGATACAAGCAAAATGGCCCATGGTTTTCTTCTCATTACTGCTCATCTTAGAAA
>NW_012139191.1:5286469-5324152 GCF_000956105.1 Propithecus coquereli | reverse complement strand
CCCAGTGACACCTCCAGGAGGAGGTTCTGCCAGGAGTTGGCCCCAGGTCTTTGCCTCCTGGGCCGTTCTTAGCCTCTTCTGTACCTGATGGGTTTAGAGGTTGCCTGGCAGTTGGCACATGCACCGTAAGGGGGAAATCACAGCCGCCTGCTGAGAGCTGTGTTCGCTGCTGTAGGACCCCTGGGCTCAGTGGCAGTGGAGCCACCGGGTAGCTGTGAGTCCTGGGCACTCTCCTGGATGCCACCCCAATGGGTGTCTGAGTCTTTGAGCCTGTCCCATCGCTGGCCACAGTACTTACAACTGCGTGCCGCCCCCACCTGCTCGCTGTAACCCCTCGGGTGCCAGTGAGCCCCAGAATCCTTAAGTGTGGAGGAGTGTGGGGAAGAGGAGTGTGGGGAAGAGGAGTGGAAGGTCGGGCAGAGGACAGTGGGCAGCACTGCTGTTTGTTCTGGTGACAGGTAACCTTCACCTAGAAGGTTTCTAGTTCTTTCCAGATTTATCTTCTAAAAACTAACTGGTATGGAAATATTATAGTCTTGTAACTCTTTTTTTTTTTCTAGGTCATCTTGAACATTCCAAATACCTCCCATTACTCGATGCTGTTGATAAAATCAGGATGGCTTTGAACTCAGTAAGTGGTTAATTATTACCTCCCTGGCCTTTCCTTCCTTCCCTTGTCTGGTATCCCCACTGTGTGGTGATCAGCACTTGTCAGAGCGATGTGCAGAGATGTGTGGGCTGCAGGGGGCTAGCACATGGCAGCACACAGGTGAGTCCCGAAAGCCATTGCTAGTGGACAAAGTGGGTGATGCTCATTCTCGCCTTGACTCCTCCGGTCCTGCTCTGCAGGTGGGGTAGGGGTGGGCGGGACGAGGTGTGAGGACAGAGGAGGCAGGGCGGTGGTAAGAGGGAATAAAGGCCCAGGGAAGAGAGCCGCGTGGGCGGCCACTGGGGCCCGGCTTTCTGATAAACCAGGAAAAGTCTGGCTGATTGAGGCATTGGGCGGCCCATCCTTCCTTGGGGACAAACGCACTTATCTTTGTTCCCCTATTATCTGACCACTTCATCTTAAACTGAAATAAGAGCGTTTAGTAAAGAGTTTGAAAATTTTCCCAGATTCTGTATCCGGAAAACAGACCTTTGTTTTTCCTTTTATTTGTTACTGGTATTTATTTTTTCCCGGATCTGTCTTTAATTTTAAATCCATTGTGCAGGACTCTCAGGGTCATACTGGGTGGGACGGCGTGTTCCTAGATGGCTGAGATTGAGGCCCAGCACATGCCCACCTCGGTGCCTCTGGTACCCTCATTTAGATCAGAGATTACGTTCCATTTCCCTCTGTCCGCTGCCCTGGTTTAGAGTTACAGTCTCGGACTTTTGAAGGCTGCATTCGTGAGTTACTAAGCAGAGGTTGCCTCTGGAGCCTGCATTTGGTTGTTCCTTTACTTCCTGGAAGCCCCATTTAAACTTCTAAGGAGTCAGTGGCCTCTGCCCAGAATACCTGTCCTCTGAGAACAGCCTCACCGTCTCTGAGGTCAGCAAGAGATAAGAGGCAGAAATTAGAAAAAGTTTTGCATGGGGACCTTTAGACACAGATAAGAAGACAAATGTGGCCTCCCAGAGAGGCCCAGACAAGGGGCAATTGAGGGGCGTTGGAAACAAGGGGAAGATGGGGCCGGTGGGGTCCAGAGTGTCCTGTCGGGGGTGGCTCTTGAGAGGGGAGGCCTTGGGAAGGCAATTTGCAAGCAGGCTGAGGCGGGGCAGAAGGACATTCTAGGAAGACAGGCACCAGCCCAAAGACGGAGCTGAGGATAAAATGCCACACTGAGCATTTCCTTTCGCATTGATACGTGTGTACACTCTGACCCAGAAGCTCCTCTTAAAGGGCTGTAGCTGCAGGCATCCACACCCTTCGTCCAGACTTTGCGCTTGCTGTGCAAGGACGGTCACTGCAGCGGGACGGCCACAGCCCGCACTGTGAACCTCTGCAATGTCCGTCAAGAAGAGATGGCGAACGGTGGCTCACGCCTGTAATCCTAGCTCTCTGGGAGGCCGAGGCGGCCGGATTGTTTGAGCTCAGGAGTTCGAGACCAGCCTGAGCAAGAGCGAGACCCCGTCTCTACCAAAAATAGAAAGAAATTAATTGGACAGCTAAAAATATATAGAAAAAAAAAATTAGCCGGGCATGGTGGCGCATGCCTATAGTCCCAGCTACTCGGGAGGCTGAAGCAGTAGGATCGCTTGAGCCCAGGAGTCTGAGGTTGCTGTGAGCTAGGCTGACGCCACGGCACTCACTCTAGCCCAGGCAACACAGTGAGACTGTGTCTCAAAAAAAAAAAAAAAAAAGGAAGAGATGGCGAGTAAGTGAGGATGCGTCTCCTGTAAGAGAAGAGGACACAGAAAAGGAGTTTGCAGAATCACATGGAGAGAACAGGCCCGTTTCTTAGCTCAGGTTCTTTTCTGCAAAGTGGGCGCCTTCATGATACCTGTACCAGTCTCGGGGGCTATGTCAGGCTCCAAAGGGATTGTGAGTACAGAGGCCCCGTAGCATGTGTGTTCTCAAGCGTCAGCTGTTGTCATTCTCCTTAAAATTCTAGCATCTGTCGCTAGTCTGTAATTTTGCACCTTGATTCTCAGGAAGAGGCCTAGGGGAATTAAAGGTGCAGGTATTGGCTCGATCAGTTCTAGTCCCAGACTTCTACGCAATTTATTATTATTATTATTAATTTTTTACTAAATCTCAGCGTCTGCCACTTTTTTTTTAATGTCAAAGAATAAATAGTAAAAAGTAAAACAGAACACAGACAGTTGAAAATTCTGGTTAGTTTTTGTTCTAGATAAACTCAATCTTTGACATAATTATAGGTACCCCAGAAGGATCTGGAGTACTACTGTGACGTGATATGGGAATGTCATGTGAGAGTGTGTATTTAACCCTCTAGGGTAAGTAAGAGTTTCATGTGATTCGTCTTCTTTTCCACTGTTTAGGGGTCACCACAAGGTGCTGGACCTTACTACGAAAACCATGGATATCAACCGGAAAACCTCTACGCCCGACAGCCCCCCGTGGCTCCCAGCGTCTACCCTGCGTATCCGGTTCAGTACTACCCGGCCCCGGTTCCCCAGTACGCCCCGAGGGTTATAACCAACGATTCGACTCTCGCCATCCACACGCAGCCCAAATCCCCGTCGAGAACTGTGTGCACCTCAAGTAGGGCCCTCTTTGTGTTTATTTCCTATCACGACCCTGAGCTCCTGGGTCTGTCTTCCCGCGTGGGCTCTCTGCTCCCACCACCTCTGTCACCGGCTATCCTGGCCTGATCCTGCCCCTCTGTCTGCTGGAGCCCGTCTGTCTCAAGGTGGCTTTTCCTTCTCCTCCTGCTGGGTCAGAGCTGTCGCCGCCAGGTGTCCCTCCTGCCCAGGGCTTCTCCGGGGCCTCCGCTCTGCAAGACCTCCGTGTTCTGTTAACTCTCCCATGCAGCTCTGCTTTCCACACGGGCCTCTCTGTGTCGTTTCCTGCCTATGTGGCTTGTCGATGCTCCTCCTGAATAAATGGTAAGCTCCCAAGGGCAGAGATGAACTGTCCTGCCTTCCTTTGCTGTGTGTTCCCTGAACACAGCGGGTCATGTTTAGATGCTCCATGTTATTTTGTGTTCGAGGCATGACGTGGCTGGTGTGGTTGTGGCACAGAAGTATCTGTGACATCTCACCAGGCTTCATGGTCCTGTAGACAGCCCGAGCGGGGGTGGGGGTTTCTTTGCTGTCCCTTCTACCCAGTCTCTTTCTTGCCCGCCCTCATTCGTCACCTTTCTTTGCCATTTCATTTGTGTCCTGTCTCCCCGGACCCCTCCCCCGCCACCACCCCTCACCTTGTACCCCCTCCCAGGTTTTAATTCAGGCTCATTTCAGTGCTAAGACTTGCGAGGTGGAGCTAGTACAGCAACGACAGTACCAATGATCTGCTTGTTAATGTTTTTGTTTTATTTTGTGAAATTTGCATCCCTGTCTATGCAACTCACACAGTTGAAGGTTAATAAGGAAGTGGATTTCCATGTGCCACAGTGGATAGCAGTGCTCTGTGAAACTCTGTCTGCCCCTCCCAGACCTCTGTCTGCTCTTGACAAGGGCCGTGGCTCTGTTTCTGCCCTGCACTCGCCCCCTCACCCTTCACAGAGGGCTCTTCCGCCCCACTCCTCTTGCAACCTCCTGTCTCTCTGTCCCTGTGTTTCCTGCCCCGCCCTGATCCCTCCCTCCCATCATCCCTTCTCCTCCTCATTCTCTGCTTCTCTCTCCTCTTCATCCCGTGCCCCTGTGCCGCAGAGATGCCCGTCTTTGCACTGATGTCTTTCTGGAGGCGCTGGGTAGGTTGAGACCAGTGGTTCTCAATCAGGGGTGACTTTGATGCACACGGACATGTGGCAGCGTCTGGAGACAGTTCAGGTTTCATGAGTGGGGAAGGGTGCTTCTGGCTTCTCCCGGGTAGGTGCTGGGGCTGCAGCTAGACCTAACCCAGCAATGAGCAGCACAGACCCACGACAGAGAACTGTGAGGCCAAGATGTCAGCAGTGCCCAGGCTGAGAACGCCTGGTCAATTGCTTTCATAAGCAAAAGATATGACCTACGTGTGTGATTCTGGTTATAAAACTGCCCCATGAGCTCAAAAACAATTCAGTAATTTTACTGAACTTGCCTTGGCATTATTTTTAAGAACATGTTATTGGTGCATAATAAATAGAAAAGTATACATTTTGTAAGTGTAATGTTTGAACTATTTTCCAAGATATTTAGGTAGCACAAATTCAGAAGTTCCCCGTGGAAGTGTAAGGAACTTTTCTCTGGACTTAGTGTATCTATTTGCTTTGGTAACAGCCACAGAAGTTTTACATGTGCACAGGAATGAATACACATCTTAAAGTTTAGGCTTTGGAGAACGGAGGGTTAACAGTGTATCTGATGCAAACATCTGACTCTAGAAACCACTGTAGGACCTAGTCAACAACAGACTAAATGGGTAATGATTAAGGTAAATGAATAGTAAGTTGTAATTAAATTCCACAGTGGCACCAGGGCAAACCAGGGCCAAGTGAAGTCTGTACTGAGCACGCACTGATTACAAAATGTCTGTCCCCCCAAGGGTAAAACTGGGGGCTTCCCGCCAGAGCTGGGCAGATTGCCACACACTCAGTGCAAAGTTAAGGATGCCTGATTTAACAATCCTTACCTGGACAGGCAAGTTATCTTAGATAAAATGGCACACAGGGAAGTCACCTATTGAAGAAAATGACCTTGGTAATGGGTCAAAGAGGCCATTTGGAATTTCTACCGTGAACTGCACTGGCTCCCGCCTGCCACCTTAAGACACAGTCGTTGTAGCTGAGCTATGATGAAGTCGTGTGCTTGGGCAATTCTCAGACCAGTGGCCTCACCTGGGAGCCTGTTAGAAATGCAAATTCATGCCCGACCCCCACTGAATCAGAATGTCTGGTGATGGGAACCAGGTTCCCCAGGTAATCCTCAAGCCTGTTGCAGTTTGAGAAGGACTGCAGAATGATCAGAATGTGCTAACGAAATGAGACGCATGGCTGTGAGCCCTCTGCAGGGGGGGTCAGCTCTGGTCTCTCCAACTCCAGAAGCTGAGATTCTCACCCTGGTTGACTTCCGGAAGCACAGGTGTGCACGGGTGGGCAGCACCGGGCGGTCGCGCCACCTCTGCAGCCTTGGAGGGTCTGTTTAAGTGCCTTCTCCCTCTCTCTCCTCCACTTCTCCACCTTCCTTCCATGCAGGTCTCCCAGGAGCTCCCGGGCACAGGGCCGCTAGGGATCTGGGGCAGCAGGCACAGAGCTCTCCCTCCTCGGCCAGGAGTGGGCTGAGCCCAGTGTCGCTGGGCCAGATGTCTGACCCCGGAGTGCCTTCTGTGGCGTCTGGTGCTGTCTTCCGAACCTTGATGCAACTTTTGGCACACACCCTTTGGCCAACAATTCTATGTCTGTTTGTTTTGACTAGAGAAAATTGGTGACCTTTCCACATTCCTTTATTTTTAGCTGAAATGTGCCTAAACTCTGGGTCCAGTGTTTCTGCGCTCAGACCAAAGGGCCTCTGCCAGCATGTCGGGTAGAACTTACGGCAGAGATGGGAAGGTTCTAGAGCTGTCTCATACGGTAGCCGCTGGCCGCATGTGACTATTGAGCACTTGAATTTGCATCATTTTATTTAATTCCATCTAATTTTAATTAAAGTGCAGATAGCCACGTGTGGCTAGTGGCTGTCCAAACTGGACAGTGTGGATTGTTAAACACCCTTGAGTAAGACAATTTATTCTTCTGCCTTGAGTACCACTGGTAGGGTGATGATAGTTTGGGGGACATTATTATTATTTTGCTTATATTTGTAATTACCAAAATGAGATACTTTTCCTCTTTTAGCCCACTTTTCACATTAATCATCTCTGCCTATTTTAAGACTCTTTAGCGTGCTGTACTTTTTTTAAGAGGTTAACTTCGGGGCACTTTGCTTCAGATCATGGCTTTCTGCTTCTGTTTTCTAAAAAGCGTAAAGTTTAGTGCTATGGAACATGTAAAATCTCTCAGGACATGCTTTTTAAAATTAAAAGTCACATTTTTAAGGGCATACAAGATAATTATTTCTTAATATCGTATACTATAAAAACAGTGCATGGAATTTGAGAGCGTGACTTCTGACTCCGACCCAATGCTGTGTCCCCTCCTTCCTCCAGAGACCAAGAAAGCGCTGTGCATCACCGCGGCCCTGGGGGCCGTCCTCGTGGGAGGCGCGCTGGCCGCCGGCCTGGTCTGGAATTTCAGTAAGTGCCAGCGCCGGGCCCACTCGGGGCCGCGGCTCCTGCAGTCCCGCAGTCTGGGCACGTGTGGGCCGGGGAGGCCTTCAGGGCCCTCCCTGCAGTTTCTCTCCCGCAGAACAAGGCTGTCCTCTTCCTTCTCTTTGTTTGGTCACGGTGCTGCGCTGCGTGAGTAACGCTCTTGGCAGCAGCCAGTCTCGTCGTCCGGGTTGCTCTGTGTCCTCCCTCCTGATCTGTGGGTTGCCGAAGTCCCAAGCTCTTTCTGTAGTATTGACACACCGCAGGAGAAGGATTTAGAATTTGCCCAGCACTTTGGGTGCCAGGTGCCACCAGGCACTGTGAGCACAGGTTCCCCTGCCTTGGGGCCACACCTGGTCACCTGTGCCTCATGGCACAGCAGCGGCTGCGGGGGCCCGGCATGCCCCTCCCCTGCCACCTCCTGTAACTGAAGCCCGTGCCCTTCTGCTCAGCCGGGGGCGGTGCAGACTCGCTCCATTCGTGCGTCCCTGAAGTCACCTCTGTGTGGCGGAGAGGACGTGTGAGTGCTGTCCGAACCCAAACACTGAGCGGTCCTTCCCGTTGGCCCTGTGGAAGTGGCGCACCCCAGCCCTAAGTCCACGTACAGGTGCTGGTGGCAGGGACACATCTCCTCCTCATTAAAAACACGGGGGGGGAATGATTGCTTCTCGCTCGTGGGGCCAGAGAGTGGATGGGGCGACTCCGGGCGGGCTCCAGCCAGACGGGCGTCTCCCCGTTTCCTCTGCCAGTGGAGAGCAAGTGCGTGGACAACCAGATAGAGTGCGGCTCCTCCGGCACCTGCGTCAGCTCGGCTCACTGGTGCGACGGCGTATTGCACTGCCCCAGCGGGGAGGACGAGAACCAGTGCGGTGAGTGGGCCCCGCCTTGGGAAGGGACCGCTCTGCCCGGGGTGGGGGTGACCAGGCCAGGCCTGCGTCCAGCACGTGGACACATCACGTCACTGAATCCCGCCTCGAGGCTGAGCCCGGGGGCCCAGAGGGGCTGTGATCCTGGCGCCACGTAGCAGGTGAGGGCGCGCAGGTGGGCTCCCAGCTGCTGCTGCAGGACGCCAACTGAGACCAGCGAACTGTTTAAAATGGAAAGTGGGGGATGCACCGTGTCACCTCCCAAACATGCTGCCTTAAAGTTATATCGATTGTCACAGAGTGGGGCTTCTGTTTGCTTTTACTGTTTTCTATTGTTTATTTGCTTATTTTAATTGACCAGTAAACATTGCATATATTTATGGTGTACGACACGGTGCTTTGGTGTCTGCCTCGTGGAATGGCCACATCAGGCTGTTCACCATATGCATCACTTCATACACACACGTCTTATGTTGTGGTGAAAACACTTAAAATCTACTCTCTTAGCAATTTTCCAACATACGATACATTGTATTAACCGTGGTCACCATGACCTGATAGCTCTCTTGAACGCATTCCTCTCGCTTCACTGGAGTTTCGTGTCCTTTGACCAACATCTCAGTCCCCCGCCCGCCGCGGGGGTGCCCACTCTGCCGTCTGGTTTCTGCGAGTTTGGCTTTCTTGCACTCCACACGTGAGTGAGCATGTGCCTGTCTGTGCTTATTTCACGTGGCGCTGTGTCTTCCACGTTCAACCGTGTTGTCACAAATGACGGGATTCCCTTCCTCGTTAAGGCTGACCGGCGCTCCCTCGTGTGTGCACCGCAGTTTCTTTATCCGCTCCCCCCCTGGCGGGCACGGAGAATGGCGCCGTCTCCCAGCTATGCGACCAGTGCTGCCGTGAACACGGGGTGCGGGTGTCTCTTGAGCGTAGCTTCCTCGGGATACACGCAGGCGTGGGACTGCCGGACAACGTGGTGGTTCTGGTTTTAGCTTTTGAGGAACCTGCACGCTGTTTCCGTAGCGGCTGCGCTGTTTGCATTTCCCCCGATGGCGAGCCAGAGCTGCCCTTTGTCCACATCGCCAACACGCATCACCTTTGTCACCTTTGATCACAGCCATCCTAACAGGTATGAGGTGACATCTCATTGTGGGGTTGATTTCTATTTTTAGTTAATGTTTGAAGGCGGTTCCAAGGGTGGTGAGGTCGCTCTGACAGGGCGAATGGCACCTGCGCGTGAGAGCTGTGCTAGGAACCCCGGTCCCGGAGCTGAGCGCGCGGCGTGTTTGACCCGGCTCTGCAGCTGGCGCAGGGCGGCCTCTCGCTTCCTTCCCTTCCTCCCCCAGGACTTATTTTCCAACCACGACAACTCGTTCCAGGGCTGGGGACGCAGCACTGGGAGTGGCACGTGCGTTCACGTTTTGGTTCCCGCAAAGCACACTCTGACATGTTTACAGTAGAACTGTTTTTTCAAAAACATAGAAATTTCGGGATTGTAGAGTCAGAGGAATCACCAGCTCTCCCCGCCTCCCATCAAGTGCACTCCCAACTTCTTGGGGTTCTCTTCTCCCTCCCCTCCCCTCCCCTTCCCTTAGAGTTTCGCTCTGTCACCCAGGCTGGAGTGCAGTGGCGTCATCATAGCTCACAGCAGCCTCAAACTCCTGGACTCAAGCGATCCTCCTGCCTCAGCCTCACGAGCAGCTGAGGAGCTGGGACTATGGGTGCAGCACCCCACCTGGCTAATTTTTCTGTTTTTAGTAGAGACGGGGTCTCACTCTTGCTCAGATTGGTCTCTGAACTCCTGAGCTCAAGCGATCCTCCCGCCTCGGCCTCCCAGACTGCTAGGATTACAGGCGTGAGCCACCACGCCCGGCCTTGGGGTTTTCTTTAAAAACCACAAACCTCAGAGCTGGCTGAGAACACGAGAAAAAGGCAGTTTTCCACTTTATAGCAAACTTTCCTCTCCTAAGGGCCGCCCTGGGTGGGGATTGGTTTCCTGTTCCATCCTTACTGTCGGGTCCCAGCCACCTGTGTGAGACGTGCTGTTGGTCCTGGCTTTGGAATTGCCAGGGAGGAGGAAGGGTCCCCAGAGCTCGGTCCTGTGCCCACCGTGAGCAGCTGCACGTGGGCTCTCAATGCCTGCGTCCTGCCCTGAGAGCTGCCCCAGCGCAGCCTGGCTCCCAGAGGAGGGTTTGCACTTGGAAGTGACTCGTCATTGTTTAAAGTAGTCCTTTTGCTTTATTTTGGTGAGAATATATTCGTCACCATTTTCTTAAATAAAGTAGGGAGTTTTTAGGTTGAGTCGTGTGGTTAAGATAGTGATGTTTTCCTACGCACTTGTGAGCGGGTGTATAAACTCCAGCAGGGGTTCAAGTCCCGTGTGCCCTGATGTTCTCTTTCTTCCTAATATTTAAGTTGTATTTATTTAAATACCTTAACAGTTATACACCCAAATAAATTAAAATCCAAGAACAACAAAAAGGTACGCAATGAAAACTCTCCTCTCCGTCACTCTGCTCACGCACACACACACACACACACACACACAAGCACATGCATGCCCCACCCCACACATATACACCACACACACACAGCCCCTGTCAGCCCCTACCCCCACCCCATGCGCACACACCACACACATACACGCCCAGCTTTTCACCAACCAATCATGTTTCTTTCTCAGGGGCAACTAACATGAGTTGCTTCTCCTTCCAGAGAATTTTTGCATAAAAAAGGCAAATATGTGCATTCTTAATGCCCCCATTTCACTGTTTTACTATCCAGCTGATCTTCAGCACTGGCTGACACCCTGAAAATCAGTTCCTGTGGAGACATGAGCTCCTCTTCCTTTCCCCGCTGTGGCACTGTTACTGCGCCGTTCCCTTCCTGGGGGACATGTAGGATCTTTCCACCTTTGGCTACAAGATGCAACGCTCCAAGCATGCGAACGCTCAGTAGGAAAGGCTCCCAGCAGTAAAATTGCTGGGTCAGAGGGTTTAGGAATCTGTAATTTGATAGACCCTCCTCAATTTGGTTTTATCCAATTTCCACATTGATTATTCGTATAGAAGAAAACAGAAGAGCAATGACATTGTGTGTGTTTTCTATTATATATTAAAATAGGCATGTGGAGTGCTTTTAATTTGTCGGCCTTGTAGAATGGAAATTATAAAGAATGTTGCCCGTGCGTAGAAAACATTCAGGAATGTGTGCGGAGCTTTCTTTCCAAGGGTGTGTGTGTGTGTTTGTGTGTATTTTAACATCAGTGCCTTTTCTACGTCTATTGCTATCTTTTCTGTGTCGTTCTCAAAATCTCAAAAGAGAAACAAAAGAACTGACTCTAGTTAACAATACTGCACTGTGTACTTGAACTCTGCCAACAGGGTAGTTCTTAAGTATTCTCACCACAAAAAAGAGAAAATCTACCAAGAAGAAAACGGTAACTATGTGAGGTGACGTATATGTTAATCAGCTCGATTGTGGTGGGCAGTTCATGATGGACATATATCGAACCTCCTAAACATGTACAATTTTTATTTGTCAACTCTACCTTGATAAAGCCTGAAAAAATTCTTAATGCCGACCAAAAAAAAAAAAAAAAAGAACTGCTTGAGACCATTTCCAGCTCTCTGTGTGGCCAGGTGCCATCTCTTCCTAGTTGACATTTGAATGCAGATAGTTGGAAGGAAAAAAAAATCTCTAAAATTATCTACAAACCAAGAATGAAATGTCTACCTTACTCTCTACCATGTCACGGTGGCAGTTTTATTTTTAATTGTGGAAGCGTATTTAATTTCAGTTCCTTTAAAAAAATTAACATACAATATTTTTTAGAGTAGTTTTAGGTTTACAGAAAATTGAACGGATAGTGCGGAGTTCCACGTACCCGTCCCTGCACACAGTAACGTCTCGAATTAGAGTGTGTGGCATGTTCATTACAACTGAAGAAACAGTTGAATACATTGTTATTAACTAAAGCCCTCAGTCTACGTTCAAACTCGCTCTGTCTGTTGTCCGGTTCTGTGGGTTTTGACAAATGCATGATGTTGTATACCCGCTGCTATGATGTCATATAGCACAGTTCCACTGCCTTCAGATCTCTCGTGCACCTGTTTCTCCCGCTGGCCTTGGCTAGCAAGGATCTTTCTACTGCCTCCCTAGTTTTGCCCTTTGCAGAATGTCCTGGAGTTGCAATTATGGAGTATGTAGCTTCTTTCACTTAGTAATGAGCGTTTAAAGTTCCTGCAGGTCTTTTCGTGGCTTAAAGTGCATTTCTCTTTAGCACCGAATAATATTCCATTGTCTGGTGGTAGCAGTTTGTTTATCCATTCATGTAAGCCGTGGCCAGTCACACGTGGTATTGGACTCACTCATCACTGAAGCATTAGAAAATAATCAGACGTGTCCCATCATGGCCTGGAGGAAGGAGCCCACAGGTGTCAGGCTGTCCAGTGAGTCAGGGCCACGGCAGCAGGGGAGAAGTGAGGCGGAAGCATAACCAGGTCCTCGTTTTATGCGTTAAGCCACGTGTATCCGCCCAGACCACACAGCACTGTTTACGTGCTCTGGGCTTTGCATGAGTAAGTCACACCGAACACGTCATCTGGCAGCTCGCTCTCCTACGCAGCGCCGTTTTCAAGATCGTTCCTCTGAGTCCGCGATGCCCCGTAGGCTCCTGTTCTGTGACCATGCCACACGCGATGTATTCTCCTCCCCAACACAAAGTTCTCAAAATTGTGGGATGCGGTTACCTCTGGGGAGAGAGGGAAGGGATTCACATAGGGAGGAGCTTCAACTGTGTTTATAATGTCTTGTTTCTTTGAATAAAAGAGCTGAGGTCGTTTTGGCAAAACATACATTGCTTTAGAGGCATTTCGTGTCCCCGCAGTACCAGGGGACTCGGCGCGTCTCTGGGCCCTCCGCCGAGGTCCAGGATTTGGACGAGAGGAGGTCGACTTGTTGCTCAAAGTGATTGCTTAAAGAACGCTTTTGAAAAAGCCTTTTATCTTATTTATTTTTAAAAACAGCTTTATTGAGATATAATTCATATATCATAAAATTTATCCTTTTAAAGTAAATTTGGTGGTTTTTATATATTCACTGCAGTCAGTTTTGGAATATTTTCTTCATCTCATAAAGAAACCCCACATCCTTGAGCTCTTACCCCATATCTGTCCCCGTCCCCCCCGTCCTAAGCACCGACTGACCTTTCTGTCTGTGGATTTCCCGCTCCAGACACGTCCCACATGTGGGATCGTGCACTATGTGGGCCTTCGCGGCCGGCTCCCTTCACTGCGCACGATGCCGTCCGGGGTCACCGTGCAGCATGGTCAGAACTTCACTCCCTTCCGTGGCCGGGCGATGGTCTGTTGTGCATTTTGGATGCACCACACTTCGCTCCCTCATCCCTTGGTGGACGTTTGGGTTGTTTCCGCCTTTCGCCTCCCATGAATAGTGTTGCAATGACATTTGTGCAAGTTCGTGTCTGACTACCTGTTTTCAATTTTTTGTGTAAAGAGTCCATTTTTGAAGGGAAAACAGACTGGTGGCCTCCCTGTGTGCGGTCAGTGCCTTGAGAAGAGTGAACTGCACGTTGCCCCCGTGTGCAGAGCCTTGGTGTCCCGGGGGAGCGTGGGGTCCGCTGGTGGTTAGGACAACACAGGAAGGGACAAGTGCACGAAACTCACGGAGAATCTTCCTTCTTGTGCAGTTCGCCTCTACGGACCGAACTTCATCCTTCAGGTTTACTCATCGGAGAGGAAGTCCTGGCACCCCGTGTGCCAAGACAACTGGAGCGAGAGCTATGGGCAGGCAGCGTGCGAGGACCTGGGCTACAAGTGAGTACGGGCCTGCAGCCTGTAGGGGGGCGGCACGTCACGGTGACGGTGACGGCAGAAACACCAGAGAGATGCTCTTATTGCCTCCCGGTGGAAGCGCTAGCACGCAAATGCTGGGGACAGCTGTCCCCTTCCATAACTGGTCCCTGTAACCAGCAGGGAGAATTTGTTCTGCCGGAGCTGTGCCTGGCACATCGGCCCATGTCTGCTGACCATGGCTCACTGCCACCCTGCCCCGAGTCCCCCTTGGCCTCTAGAGACTCCTGGTTGCTCGGGAACACCCAGTGCCATGGTCACGGGTCAGGGGGTCAGGGGTGCAGGCTGGAGGTATTGGGGGCTCTTTTTCGTTTCTTTTTTTTTTTTTTTTTGAGTCAGTCTCTCTCTGTCGCCTGGGTTAGAGTGCAGTAGCTCACTGCAGACTCAAACTCCTGGGCTCAAGTAACCTTCCTGCCTCAGCCTCCCGAGTAGCTGGGACTACAGGCATGCGCCACCATGCCAGATAATTTTTCTATTTTTAGTAGAGACGGGGTCTCGCTCTTGCTCAGATTGGTCTTGAACTCCTGGCCTCAAGCGATCCTCCTGCTTCAGCCCCCACAGAGTGTTGGGATCCCAGGTGTGAATCTGGGGGGCTGGTGGCTCTTTTTCTGAGGTGCCTCTCAGCCTGGGCTGACCCCTTTGCCGCGCTGGGGGAGGGGAGCTGGGACTGGGGCAGAGGAGAGGAGGGCTGGTTGGGAGATCGGGGTGGCGGGGAAAAGTCCTGTGCTGCCTTCACTGCATTTGGGAGCCACTGAAGGCTTTTGAACAGGGGAGAGAATTGATCCGATTTATCCTTTAAAAAATTCATTCCTGCTTGCAGCTTGGAGGAAAGGTGGGCAGAGTTAAGAGGGAGTGTTCCTGGCAGGCTCGTGGGCATTGCTTAGGTAGACTGCAGCCCTCAGGCACTGGGAGAAAGGGTCATATTATCACTCCTCTTCTAGGGGTCTCTCCGTGTGATACCTGTGCAATTTTTGGGATTCTATATACATTTTCAAAATGAATTCCCACTTGGTAGGGAGTTGGCGTCTTAGCTGGTGAAATGCTGCACGATGCCGGCCCTCAACCGCAGGGTCGGATTACGTAGCGAAGCTTCCCTCTCAGTTCAGGAGGCTGCTGGAATTTTATAAGTGGGGACATTTTAATATCTGTACATTAGATTATAGGTATGTGTGATTACATACTTATACATCCTTCTTCTCATCATTTCTTTGTTCTGACCCAAACTAGATTGGAAATCTGACACTTCATGGTTATTGGATCAAAAATAGTTATAATTCAGTGTCACTTGGTTAGAACGTGTGATTTTGTTTTCCAAAATGCTAAGGTTTTTCCTCCTGTCCTGAACATCATACAAGAGAGGTATTACCATCTAGCTTAGGAATTATGCTTGCATATGACCTAACCATTATTGTAAATAAGATTTTCCATCTTTTTTAGGGATAGTTATTATTCTAGCCAAGGAATAGCAGATGACAGCGGGGCCACAAGCTTTATGAAACTGAACACAAGTGCCGGCAATGTCGATATCTATAAAAAACTGTACCACAGGTATGTGGCGATTTCTTTTTCTCTTTGAAAAATTGTGTAAGGAGACCTACTAGGAGGTCCCACAGGAATCTCGTCCTGAGTCTGATTTTTCCGAGCTGCAAGTGTGATCTGGGGAGTTTGGCGCTGGGCGGAGACTGGAGCCCGACCGGGACCGGTGACTCTGTGCAGATCTGGGTTTACTTGCAGGAAGTGGATTTGGTGGATTTGGCATTTTGTTCTCAGTTGCCGTCTGCCCTCGTTGGGGGAAAACATCGCAAACTTGAGAACCATCTTTATTTATTTCTCTTCCATCTCTGGACACTAGGGATGTACCTGCTATGTCAGGGTGTGGCCCTCGGAACCCAAGAGAACATCTCGGGCCCCACCTGGGGTGACCAGCTCATCCTGGCTTGCCGGGGACTTTGCTGGTTTCAGCACTGCAAGACTGCTTCCCAGGAATCCGCTCCATTCCAGGCAGCTGGGATGGGTGGTCCCCGGAGTCCCAACCCACGAGCGGCAGTGTCAGAGGCCATGCCAGGGGTGCGCAGCGTTTGGGGGGCCTGGGAGTGAGTGGCTAGTGCGATTCGGCAAACTTTTCCTACGCCTCGAAGCTGACTTTTGGTCCTGGGCAGGTCACAGTATGTCCAGTGGGTGGGAATAAACCCAAGCCAAGGTCACGTGATTGCTGGCTGAACTGGCCAGGAGGGTGGAAGAGGGGCTGGACCTAGGCTACTCATTCTGCTCTGCACGTGTTTAAAATGTCTGCAGTCTTCCTAGAGCGTTGCCATTACCTGAGTGGTTTCCAATGTCAAAGACACACAGTGTCCTTTGTGCCGGAGCTTCCTCACCTCCCAGGTCTGGGTGCTCATCCCCAGGTGCTGGCACACCTTCCTGCTGGCCAGGGGCCAGGTGCGCCTCTTAGCACCGCCCCACCTTTCCTCTGAGTGGGCGGCTGGGGGCAGGTTTGCATTCCTGGTGGCTGCGGCTGAGGTGTCTGAGGGGCTGACTTCCGCAGCCTGGCTCTCCCTGGGAATGCGACAGGACCAGCCAGGTGTACCCATCCAAACAGCCGGGCTGTGGTCTGCCTGCTGAGAAGCTAAGCACGGCTGCCTGGGCGCTTTACAAATGCAGAGTGGCTCTTTGTCTTCCTTGGTTGCAGGACATGGGGGCGGGGGAGGGGGAGGGGAGGCTGCCACCCTTGGCAGGAGCCTTGGGAACACAGGGTGGCTGGAGGGTTTGGAAGAAAGAAGAGAAGGTCATTGTCTGGTATTGGGCTACGTGGCAGGCGGTGGGGGGGACTTCCTCTTTTCCTTCTGGAGTTGCCCTTTGATACTGAGGCCCCAGGCTGCGGTGAAAACTGGGGGGTGTCGGATATGCTGGTGGCTACGCAGTGTGGACCTTAGGATTCTTAGAAAACATCTTCTTTTAAAGGGAGCTCGTCTTTGCTTGGCATTGGCAGTGCCTCGGAGCCGAAGTCCACCAGGAACACATCTGTAGTCACCGGGGGACCTGCGGTGTCTCAGTAACAGGGTGTCAGGAAGGACCTGTTGTAGGACCTGGGCTCGTGTTAGGTAGTTTGGGAGAGGTTCAAGGAAGTGGGGCTTTGCTGGGGTTACACACTGTCCGGAAACGGCGGTAATTCGGTAATTCTGTGGTCGCTGCCGTATTTTTTTTTCTAGAAGGCGGTTGGAATGAAGCCAGGCTGAGGCTGTGGGTGGTAAAGAAGCGTCTGTCTGTCACTCAAGTTGGCCGGGATGGGACAGGATGGGAGACTTTTGGGCAAGGTTCCTCTCTGCCTGTTCAGGCGCGATTTCAGAGCAGGCCTGTTTGTGTCTTGCTCATCTCGGTTGCAGCGTGGCCTCGGCTGATGTTGACGCTCGGTGCCGTGGTTTGTGCTCCGTAGAACACACGGCCAGCCGCCCGTGCCAGGCCAGCTCTGCGTGCCCGGGCTGCCTCTTAGCTTCTCAGGACGCAGGGGAAATCCACCGTAGGACCGAGTGCATCAGTTACTCCTCTTGCATCCCTGACCTGGGATGTCTGGCTCCCAAATGAATAACTCGCATTTTTCCTCTGCGCCCAGGCAAATTGTCGGTCATGTTGCTTTCCATGCCGTAAATGTAAAGCAGTCAAGTTTCCAGATGCTTACAAAATTAGAGGATGATTTTACGTTCCAAGAATAAAAATAAAAACTAACCTTATTGCATGCCTACCCTCACAAGCACCCTATGAGTTGGTACAATTATGATCCCATTTTACTGATGGGGGAAAGTAGGCACAGAGAGGTTAAGTAACTTGCCCAAGGCCACACAGCTGGGATTTAGCTGGGAACTTTAACCCGGTGTCTGCCCTTTGCCACTGCCCCGTGTAGATCTGCTCACCTCGCTGGAGTCTTGGTAGTGGCTCCTTCCCTGTCTGGGAGACAGGAGAGAGCGCTGGAAACGAATATCCACTTCTGGGTATTTGTGAGTTGGGCATCTCCTCGTTTGTTATATTGACCAGACTTTCCCCTCTTCCCGCCCAGTGACTCCTGTCCTTCAAAAGCCGTGGTGTCTTTGCGCTGCATCGGTGAGTGCCGCTCCACCTCCCTGCTAACATCTCTGGGAAGCAATCTTCGCCTCGGGGAGGTGTCCCTCTGTGTCCTTGGGGTGTGCTGAGGGAAGAACGTGCCCGGGGCCTCTGCTCTGTCCGAGGAGCTCCTGTTTACGTTCCGATGCGCTCTCAAGGCCTTCACTCGGGTCCCAGAGGCGTCTGCTGAGGACAGGCCGGCTCGAGACACGGACAAGGCCCTGTTCTTTGTGCCCCTGGGCTGGGGGCCTGGTGGGGCTCCTTCCCCAGGAAGTGACCGGGTGGCTCAGCCAGCCCTGGACGCTGCCCTGTGGTGGACTTGAACCAACATCCAGGTGTGACCACCTGGTGCTTAGCCGCTGCCAGATGTGAGGGGGCAGGGGGAGGGGTGAGCGAGGGGGGAGGGGTGAGTGATGACCCCTCACTCACCCTTCACTCACCCAGCCCCTCAGTTACCCCTCACTCCAATGCTCCCTCACCCCCTCACTTCCTCCCTTACCCCCTCACTTCCTCCCTTACTCATCCCCTCACCCCGTCCCTTACTCGCCCCTTCACCCCCTAACCCCTCACCCCTTCACCCCTCACCCCCTCACCCCTTCGCCCCCTTACTCCCTCGCCCCTCCCTCACTGCTTACTCACTCGCTCCCAGCCTGGCCCCCCATCTTCCTTTTCTGTAGCGAGGAATCTTGGGGGCACCATCGGTGTCTCCAGGACCCGCCCCCCGGGTAGCGGGAGACCCCGCAGAGTCTCGGAGTGCCTGCAGGGCCTGGGCGGCTGCAGGAGTGGCCTTGCCCAGCCAGTCCTCCCAGTCAGGCTCCAGCAAAGGGGATGCGAGGCCCAGCAGCCCAGCAGCCCGGGAGCCCTGGGGAGGGTGGCACCCTGGTGGCACCTGGGCGGGGCTGGGTGTGTCACTGTGGCTCGTTGCTGGTCTCAGGGGCCCGCTGGCCTTTGCTTGTCGCCCTCAGAGTGCGGGACCACCTCGAACGTGAGCCGCCAGAGCAGGATCGTGGGGGGCTCGGGCGCCGCCCTGGGGGACTGGCCCTGGCAGGTGAGCCTGCACGTGCAGAACGTCCACGTGTGCGGAGGCTCCATCATCACGGCCGAGTGGATCGTGACGGCCGCCCACTGCGTGGAACAGTAGGTCCTCCTGTGCGGCCGGTGGGGGCGGCGGGGGCTGGGGCCCCCCCTGCTGCCCTGTGACCTTTCGAAGCCCCAGGGTCTTTGTGCACAAATGGGGGAGTAAAGGCACCTGCTCGGGCACCGCTGGGAGGCCGGGCGAGCCGACACCCGGATGTGAGGCCACATCCATCCCTCAGCAGTGTGTCCCGAGCGTGCCCTGCACACGGGGCGCGGGGCGCTGGCGTGCGGCCTGGCGGGAAGTGCCTAGCGGTACTGCTGCGACCAGGGCTCCTTCTGCCGGCTCTGTCCTGCCCCTGCGAGAAACCCTCGTCCCCTTGAGAGCTTCTCTCTCCTGGCTGCTGGTCCTGGGAGAGGGCATGCTCAGACACGCCAGGGACTTCACGCTGTCCTGCTGGAAGGTTCTTTGGGGCTAAGCATCCTCGGCCATGGCATTGTCCATGCAGACGGTTAGGGCGCGGTGAGGGTGGCTGCGACTCATAGTGGTAGCTTTTGTGGGAGATACATCTCTCCTCTGCCTTTTGCTTAAACACGTAGTTTTTTGGGTCACATGCCTGGTTTTGAGGAAGGCTCACTCAGCAGACCTGCTTTTCTGCCAGATGTGAGGGAGGGGGGAGGAGGGAGAGGGAAGGGGAGAGTGAGGGAGGGGCTGAGGGGGTGAGCGATGACCCCTCACTCACCCCTCACTCACCCAGACCCTCAGTTACCCCTGCCTTGGAGAGGCTCAGCCTGGCGTGACTCCTGGCCCAGCCACTGACGGCTCTGTGGAGGTGGAGGGTGCACAGGTCACCACCGAAGAGAGTCCCCTCTTCCTTCCCTTCACACCTCGGGCCCAGCATCCTTTAGCAGTCGGGATTCTCTTAAAAGGGAAACACCTAGGTAAAGGGAACACTTCGACTGATACTAGCCCTCGAGCCTGTTCATCGGTACACATTTATTAAGCATCTACTGTGCGCCAGGAAATGCTCTGGTGTATAAACACAGGGAGGACCCAGTCCTGCTAGAAATGGTATTTGAAACGTCAGGGGCGGTCTTGGCCCAATTTGTAGGCTGGTGCAGGGGAACCAGGAGGAGGAGCAGGTTCTTCAAGGTGCAAAAAGAGCACAAAGAGGGCAGGGGTGGGGCGGACGGGGCCCCTGTGCCAGAGCCTGGCCGGATGGCTTTGGCGCCTCCCCTCAGCTCTGGGGATCTGGGCTCCAGCTCACATTTTTGAAGTTCATCAGTTGAGCGTTTTGTGTCTGTGGCTCTGAGATGCTGAGCGTTGCTCATCCATATCTCCCAGACCTCTGGACAACGCACGGTACTGGACGGTGTACGCAGGCATTCTGAGACAGTCTTTCATGTTCTATGGAAGTGGAAACCAAGTGGAAAAAGTGATTTCTCATCCAAATTATGATTCCAAGACCAAGAACAATGACATTGCACTTATGAAGTTGCAGACGCCTCTGACTTTTAATGGTACGTGTGGCTCTGTGATGCGCGACTTGGCCAGATCTTAAGGAAATGTCGACTGGGGATAAAACCCGTGCTGAGCTAAATGGAAGGGCGGCATGTGCGTGGCGTGATGGTGGCGCGCGGCGGGTGGCCAGCTGAAGAGGCGTGTGGAGGGAGGCGCAGCCCCATGTCTGCTCTCCACCGTGTGGTGATGACAGCTCAAGCCACAGGCAAAATCTAGAATGCGGGCTCTCCGCCGCGGCGCTCTTGATGTTGGGGCCGGGCAGTTCTTCGCGGAGGGCTGTCCTGGGCGTGGCAGGACATGCAGCCACATCGCTGGCCTCTGCCACTGGATGGCTCAGTGGCTCCCGTAGCTGTGACAAGCAAAGTTGTCTCCAGACATTGCCAGATGTCCCCTGAGTGGCAAAGATGCCTCCAGTTGACCACGACTGGTCTATCATTTGTAAAGATAATTTATTTATTTTTTAAATATACATTCTGAAAGCAAAATGATTAATTTAAAACAAATGTGCTTTCCCTTACCTTCTTATTCGGCCACTGCCCTGGTCTGTCCCAGGGTCCAGGAGGCCCTAGCCCCATGTGGGTATAGAAGCCAAACCTTGCCCCTACCGAGCTGTTTGTATTTACGTCGGCAAACGGTTCAGGCAGAGACGAGCCAAAGCTCGAGGGACAAGCTGGTGCCACTGGCTTTTTGGCCATTGACCCCCAAGTGTCTCTCCCACCCTCTGTCACTCAGAGACATCGTGAATTTTTAGAAGCAGAGCTAGCAAATAATCCCACTTATAAGTAGCATGAGCTCTTGCCTGCTGGAAGGAGGGCTGGAGGGGCAGAAGTGACAGTGCCATGACACACGGGGGTCCTGGGTCCTCCGGGCAGGGTGGCGGTGGTGCCAGGCCCAGCGGGTTGCTGGTGGGGAAGGGCCAGGCGGAGACCATGACTGAGGCCTTCAGTGAGACCGGCCTGGCTCACGGTGTTTTCTCCTCCTGAAACAGACAGAGTGAAGCCAGTGTGCCTGCCCAACCCGGGCTTGATGCTGGCGCTGAACCAGTCCTGCTGGATTTCCGGGTGGGGGGCCACGGAGGAGAAAGGTAAGGCCACGACAGAATGCCGGGTTTGGAAGTGGGAGGTCCGGGTTTTATCCTGGTTCTCCTACTCAATGACTGGATAACTTTGGGCAATTCCCCAGTCCTTATGCCTCAATTTCTCCACCTGCTACATGGGAAAACTGGTACCCACCCTCCTTGGCACACTGCATTCTCACTAAGATCAAACGGAGCAATGTGTGGGAACAGCTTTTTGAAGCATAAGGGCCACATAAATGTGAGAGGTATAGTGTCCCCCGTGTTTGTGCCCTCCGTAACTAAGGGCAACCTGGAAGTCCCACTAGGTCCTTCTGTGGCTGAGTGACAGTGGGCTTGGCGAGGGTGGGCCCCTGTCACCTGTCGTGGCCACCTGTACTCCACCGAAGCCTTTGTCCTTCTGCGGTGGCAGACAGGAGCAGGAACCGGACTGCTGCGTGGGCTGCCCGCCCCGCTGGCTGTAACTTGCCCTCCGCCCAGGGAGGGTTTCCAATGAAGGGAGCCGGCTGTTTTGTACGTACAGAGGGTTGCAAGCGCTTAGTGGTACAAAGGTCCATCTTATATATTGTTTGCATCCTTCTAAGAAGCATTTAGACCACATGTAAAACAAACCTTTTAAAACAAGGGAAAAGGTACAAGGGTTGGGTGATTTAGGGGGTTACTGGGGAGAGTTGGGGGCCGCCCTGGCATCTTGTCTGCAGGAAGGTACAGCAGGTGGGCTGCACAGCCGGGCACGGCCTCGTGGCGTCTACGACCAAAGGGAGCATCAGGAAATATTAGCGGCACACCTAGTACGGGCTGGGTGCTGCTTGGGTGCTGGGAATGCAGCACTGAACAGAACAGACAGACATTCTGCCCTTGGGGACGTCACGTCACCAGTGGTGTCCGGGCAGGCGTGGTCAGACAGCCAGGGAGACAACTGAACCAGGTGCTTCCAGATGGCGGAGGGCGGTGATAGCACGGGACCAGCTCTTTTGAAGGGGTGATCAGAGAAGGCTTCTTGGAAGAGGTGGCGTTTGAGCCTGAATTTGACCTGAATGGCAAGCATGGGGAAGAACAGCAGGGCCAGTAATCAGGGGGTCCAGGACGCGGGCTCGGGCCAGATTACGTAGGCTCACAGGCTATGGTGAGGACACCGGCTTCTCTTCCACGCGAGACAGGGAGTCTTACATAGGGCAGTGCCGTGATCTGACACTGTGTGGGGCATCACGGGAAGGGAGGGGCAAGAGGAGGTGAGGATGATGGTGACAAGGCCATTGCCGTGGTCCCCTGGGACATGATGATGGCTCAGAGCAAGGTGGGGCGTGGATGTGGAGAGACGAGGGTGCCTTTGGGCTAGAGCCAGCAGCCTTGTTGCTGGGCTGAATGTCAGCAGGGGAGAGTGAGAAGTCAGTGGCAGGAGGTGGCTTCCTGCCGTGTGGCCGGAGCCTCAGGGCTGGTGGCGCCAATCCCAAGCCAGGGAGATCGGGGGGTAAGAATTTGGGTGGGGAGGTGTGACGCGGGGCTCTGTCTTTGCACGCTAAGCCCGCGGTGCTCGGAAGACACGCCCGTGGCGGTGGAAGGTGGGGGGAGGCAGAGACAGCAGGTGCGGGCCGTGTCCCGGAAGCTCTAACACCCAGGGAGCCGAGAGGCGGCAGTCTGGCAGGTTGTGTGGGCTCACGAGTCCCCACGTGTCTGGGAACAGTCCGGTGAGGAGCAGGTGGCGAATGGGGAAAATCGGTTCCGGGGATGATCCCAGACACTAAGGGAGTCCTGTGGCTCCAGAGGTAGAAAGTTCTCTTCCCTGAAGCTGGACCCCAGCTCTGCCTTCGACCCGGGCCAGCAAGGACAGTCCAGGTTCCCCAGGAGGGGGCCTGGTGGCCTGGTGTCAGGAAGGGCGCAGGGAGGGAGGAGAGAGGGACGTAGGCACGTGACCATGTACAGCGCCTGTGGTGGTCCTGGGGAGGGGAAGCCACGCTTCTGGGAGAGCTGCTGGCAGCACCGAGAGCTCCACGAATCGCCCTGTCCTTAGGGAAGACCTCAGACACGCTGAACGCGGCCATGGTGCAGCTCATCGAGCCCTCGACGTGCAACAGCAAATACGTCTACAATAACCTGGTCACGTCAGCCATGATCTGTGCAGGGTATCTGCAGGGGACTGTCGATTCCTGCCAGGTAATTGCAGCTTTCCGTGCAACCTTTGGGCCTTCCCAGCTCCTGTGGATTCACCTGGGAGAGACAGGGCTTCCCCAGGCCATTGGAGCCTCTCTGGCGACACGCAGCCCGCTCAGGGGCAGCCGTGGGAAGTGACGCTGTTAATAGCGTGAAAGCTTCGGGTGGCAGAAGCAAGTGCTACCAAGGAATCCCGCATGCCGCGCTCCCTCTGGAAACTCATATTTGGTAAAAGTGTCACTGGAACGGAAATAAGTATTTTGACTATTTTAAACTACGAGCAGCAATTTATTTAGTAATTATTGGCTGGTATAGACTAAAATTCACGGCTGGCGTAGTCTCTTTTGGGGATGGTATCTCTGTTACCCTCACCCCTCCAGGCACGGCCAGTGATCGGGACTTGATTTTCTGCTCTTGGTAACTTGCTCTGTCCCCCAGGGTGACAGTGGAGGGCCTCTGGTCACTTCGAAGAACGGCGTCTGGTGGTTGATCGGGGACACCAGCTGGGGCTCCGGCTGTGCCCAGCCTAACAGACCAGGAGTGTACGGGAACGTGACAGTGTTCGCAGACTGGATTTATCGACAAATGAAGGTAACTTGCCCATCCTCCGTCAGACCGGGTCCCCTGATTCCTCGAGCCAAGCCAGAGCTCTGCTAGGCGTGGTTCCACGGCCAGAAGCTGGCCGCTGACAGCGGGAGCATGAAGCAAAGCCTGCCTCCCACGGCCAAGGGTCTGCCGTGAGGGTCCCCTTCCCCACGCCCCTGGTGCCTGCCCATCGCCGCTGACTGGCATCCTCTGCACGGTGCCCCTGGTGCGTGGATGACAAAGTCTGGGGCTCAGCTTGCAGGAATCTCTCTTGCACTCTGCTGGCTACACTTCGTCCTGGCTCTGCGACTCGCTTATCCCACCCAGCCGTCACCACACCAAGCCCTGGCGGTGGGCAGAGAGCAGAGGGCAGTGCTGTGCCCGTGCCGCAGCCTCTCTGGGGCTACCGAGTGGGCCTGGGCCGTCCCCAGCGCAGATGTGGAGAAGCAGCTGGAGTTCTGTGGCCCCCCAGACTCCGGTACAGGGAAGGTTGTGAAGGGAAGGACGACCCAGGTTCCCTGCAATGCTGCCCTCCGGGGTGCCCGGCCCGACTCGGACTGCTCATGGCAGCCCTGGCCTCGGGCACTGCCACCATCTGGGGAGACAACCAGATCTCCCGTCCCAGGGGCCTGGGGAACTGCGGTCTTCCCAGTTTCTGCATTGTCTAGGGCCAGGCTGCTGGTGAAAGAAAACCTGTTTTGTCTCCTCTCAAGTCTCCCAAGGTGTCCGGTCTGTTGCAGGAGAGGCAGAACCTGGGGGATGGCCCCATAAGGCCCGACCCGTGTCTCCCTCAAATGATACCCAGGGCCCAGGGCCTTCACAGGACTGTGGGCCGGCTGTCCTTGCCTGGCAGAGGGCACAGCACTGGAAATAGAAAACCCCAGCTGTCCTGCTGGGGGGTGGGGGATGGCAGGAGGGAAATTGGTGGGGCTGGAGGGGACCAGAGGGGACGGTCGGCCAGGCCAAGGTGGATTCTCTCCAGGATGGAGACAGAGAAGAGCAGGGTGTGCGTAGGGCCGCAGGTGGGTCAGCGTGGCCGGCCTGGGGACAGAAAGGGCTGAGGCAGGAGGGCGTCTGGGAGGAGGCCAGGGCTCTGCTAATGAAACACCAGGGTCAGTTCCCCGGACGTAGCCGTGTCCCAGCTGCACTGAGCCGCAGGCACCACTCACACCAGCCTGTGCCCCTCTGCACTGTCCACCCAGAGCCCCTGCCCCGCCGTCCCAGCCTGACTCTGGCCGACGGCGGGGAAAAACGATCCCTTTGTGCCATTAAACTGGCTTATTTGCTTTATAAGTGCTTCATGTCGATCTAGAGAGAAAACAATACTTTTCTACTTTTGTTTGTCTTAAGAAAATAACATTTGGTTTTTGTTTTTCTTTCCTGTTTGAACAGGCAGACAGCTAATCCTCGTGGCCTTTGTCCCTGACATCGTTGCACAAGAAAACGGAGGGGCTGGCTTTGATTCCCTGTGCATGATTTATTTTTAGAGATGATTCAAAGGTCCTTTCATTTTTATTAAATAGTGAACTTGCCTGACTTGGGCACTCTCTGCCATTCTGCGCAGGCTGCAGTGGCTCCCCTGGCCCTGGGCCCATTCCCTCTGACCCCTTGTCCAGAAGGGGTGACAGCCCGGCTGGGTGTGGGCACCAGCGGCCAGACACGGAGGAGTGGGGTGGAGACTGCCCTGTTGGGACCTTCCTTCGGAGCCCATTCCGGGGGCTGCTTTTGGGTGAGCAGGGAGCTGTCACCTCTCAGCTGCTGGACGGCTTGAGTTGGAAAAGGGGACAGACACCTGCATAGCCCCACGGCCTGGCTCTCCACAAGGGGTTTTTGGCAGTCATTTGTAGTGCCTTCTTAGCAGCCCCTGAGGGTGTCTACAAATACAGGGACCGGCCCTTCCTTCGTGGGTGGCGACGTGCTACTCACTTGTGAGGGCAAGAGAAACCTTCCTTTCCCCTCCTTGCGGGAGTGGGAGTGTAGACGGCCCGCGGTGCAAGGGAAGCGGCTACAGAGGCGGCTGCCGGTGCAGGTCTCCACCTGCATGTCCTGGGCTCCTCGGAGGAAGTCCCCACAGTCCCGCTCTGGCCCCCTTGCAGAGTGCGCACGACCCTTGGTCCTGGCAGTGGGGCCGAGCCGGGCACCACGCTGAGCCTCTCCACCCCCGAATCACTGGCAGTCGAGGTCTCCTGGGGCAATCAGGGGTGTGTGGTTTAGGATACGCTGTCTCCTTGTCACGTTTGTACGTGTTGCTACCTCAGTGCTGGGATCTTGGCTTCTGACGCCTCCAAGAAGTTCAGGCACTTGCTCTTTGAGACTGCTGTCGTCCTGACCAAGGACGTGCCGTGGTGCACTTGGGTGACCGTCGCAGAATGATGGGCTCCTGCCTTAACGCTCTGGAAACCAACGTGCTGAAGAAAAGAGCCCATGCTGGCGACGGAGAAGAGAAGGACATTTCGTTTTGGACTTCCCGTTGGCCCTTCCGACACCGAGGGTTCCGCAGGGGTGGGGGGGTCCCTCTCGTGTCACCAGATGTTTTGCCGTGAGCGCTACTCCACCGTGGTCCTGCCTCCTTTCCACACACACTGGTTTTCAAGAAGGAAATGAATGATTCTCCTGCTAGGACCTAACCTCGAAATAGAACCCCAGCCAGGGGACGCTTCTGTGCCACGCGCCTCTGGGAGCGGCGTCCCCAGGGGCCTGGGACAGCACCGCGAGGCGTCTGCTCCCCGAGCCAGATAGTACACAGCCTCGTAAGGTGACAACATCTCCCTCCTCTACTGTTCCTTTTTATTTATGTGACCAACAGTTTGTCTTCTCTTTTGTATCTTTTTTAAATTGTAAAATTCAATTGTGAAATTGAATATCATGCAAATAAATTATACGGTTTTTTCCACACGTATATCGCGTCTTCGGAGCTCTGCCTGGCGCTGGGCCAGCCCGCGCGTGCTCGTGAGGGCGGATGTGGAGGCCGCTCCGCGTGGCCGGGCGAGGGGTGCGCTGGCCAGAGCTCCCAGGCAGGGCCGGGCGCTCCTCCGGTTGGGCCCCTCGGCTCCGCAGCCTGTCCTGTTGGAGGTGTCCCTGGAGCGACTCCTAAGTGGGCATGGCCTGGGGCTCCTGGCCCCCCAGACTCAGACCCCGACAACCACTATCTTCCGGCCGACCTGCCCAGTGTCCCCACGTCCCCAGGGCAGCATGTCCGAGACAGTCCGCACCTGGTCCCTGCAGGTTTCTTCCTTGGGGAGGCCCTGTGAGTCCACGGCGGCAGAGACACTCCCTCACGTGGTTTCAGCCCAGTGCTCCGTGGTTGAGACGTGGGTGGGAGACAGACTGGGGGAGCTTTTCCCTGCTTGAGAACGGATCCCACCCTTTCTCCTGGCATCCCTCGATACCTGACGGGGATCGCAGGACATGACTGGCGATGGGCTTCATTACGTCAAAATGTGTCAAAAGCACGGGGAAAAATTAAAGCACATATTTTTGTACTAGGTAATGTTCCTGCAGACTCTTGCGATTTGCAGTAGTGAGGTTCTGTAAAGTCTGCAGCAGCACCGAATTAGGAATATTGAACCATTGCTCCTGGGCAAATAGAGTCAGGATCCCGCGAGCCTCGGCCACAGCACTTTTATAAACTGATGGATATGTGACTTCGTTTTGTGTGTGCTTGTGTTTAAAGACACTTTAGTCTAACTCAAGCCCGAATGAAACTTCTCTATGTGCCCTATTTTCTCTATAAGGACACGTCTCGGCCTTCTTGTGCTCAGGGCACCAGCCCTGCATTTGGGGGCATTTGAAACAGCGAAATCACCAACTAAAAGTTCAGAAATTCGGAAAACGTGGCACTAACAGACCGTGAGAAGGACACGTACTTACAGCAGGAGAACTGAGACGAGAAGGCAGCGTGTCGCTCCGCTGGACCTTGGCTGGGAACGTTCACACTGGGTGACACGAACTTCTCGCTGCTCTGTGCGTGCCCACAAGAGAGCCGCTAGTTGATTGGAGGCTACAGATCAATGTTAGCGAACAGGCGAATTCACAGATGAGGGACCGAATAGTGAGTACCGACTGCATGCCTCGAATGTCCGCATGAGCAAAGCAGCTGACTTTTATGCAGTTATACTTTTCACATTGGAAAATGATTTTACTTTTGGATGAGGCTGACTTCATTTCCAAGACCTAGCCAGAAAGCCAAGAGACTAGGCAAATATCGATGCTTTTGTATTTAAACATTTATAAAAGACATAACTGAATGTGCTTAATATAAATCAACCCAAATGCTTATTAGAGTACAGCTCGTCATCTGTGCCGTCGTTTTGTTGCTTCTCCCAGCGGGTAAGTGTCAGCGTTGAACGGAGCAGTTCCCTTCCTTCCCCTCCTGCTGAGTTGTTGGGGGACCCCCTCCTGCTGAGTTGTTGGGGGACCGTCGTGCCTTAAACTCAGGTCCACATGTGCAGGTTCTTTCTTCTGGTTCCTCTACGGCTCACCTGTCCAGCTCCGAGCCCTTTTACCCTCAGGCCAGGGCTACTGCCCCCAGCCCGGCTGGAGTTGAATCCCAGGCCACAGCCCTTCACGGCTCTGGACACACAGGGAGGGTGACATATCAAGATGCCCCAGCATGAGCCACAGCTCACACGCGTGGTGCACCTGGTGTTTTAAGACACATGCTGGAATTTATGCTACTTCTAACGTAACGCTGAAAAAATCCACAAAGGTAACAGCTGACTCCTTTTAAATGAATGAACCCCATAAATATTGGTGTTTGCACTATGCACAAGCTAGATAGCTTGCTAGGGCCATCCTCTTCGCTGGGATCAAACAGGTTACAGGTCCTGCAACCACCTGAAAACCCACTGAACTGCTTGGACTGTCAGATCTTTTTTTCCTTGGAGGAAAACAGAAGTGGGATCTGAAGGCCAAGGTCTGCGTCACTTTTGTTGTTTTTATTGCTACCTGGTGGAGGATTTGTCACTTGAATTGGATTCCCTTCTTCCAAAATAACAATGGCTGTCTGGGGGGCTTTTTGCTTGAGAAGGGTGACAATGTGGCAGATGCCCCCTGGCATCTTAGAGTACAGTCACAAAGCCAGAAGGTCATTCAGACAAGGCTTATGCCCAGTATCCCCTAGTCTCCACTCCCTCCCCACAGCATTTATTAAGCACCTGCAGCATGCTCTGGAAAACCAGGCTTTCTGTTTCTGTGTGTCCAGCCTCTCCTGGCCCTCTCCTTGCCCTGCTCCAAACGCACCCCCACCCTGTGGTGTCAACTGAGCCTCAGACCTGCCTGGAGTGGGTCCACAAGTAGAAACAGTGGATATTCTCGTCTATCTGCACAGGCCGATGGCCTTCAAGCTGGAGATGCAGGTCGTGCCCCTGTGGGGCCCTCCTGTGTGGGGACTGCGTGGGGTGGGCAGGGGCCGTTCCGTCGCTGGCCTGAGCCGTGGGGCTGGGGGGCCTGGGAGTCAAGGAGTCACACAGAGTGGTCTCCAGGGCTCTGAGTTCTGACCCCTTGGGAGGAGGAGCAACGCCCCCCTCCCCTCTCAGTGAGTAGCTGGGACAGGCCTGGCATACCCACCTTTGCTCTTCTTGGACAAAAGGAAAGTTCTTGCAAGCACCTTGGCAGGTCCCCAGCAGGTCCACTCCCCCAGGTAAACTCCCCTTCTCTGAGGCACATGCCCTCAACTTCCTTCCTCCTTCCTCTCCAGGTAGGAGGGAAATCGTGGCAATAGTGAAGTAGAAGCCTGTGCAGCACTCTGCGCAAGATTGACAGGGGAGGCGGGAGGGCGTGTGAAGGAAGGGACGCCTCGTGATGAAGTTTCTCAGGCCGGCCGCGAGAGGGCACCCGCCTCATGGAAGGGACTGGCCTGGCTGGTGGCCAGCGGTGAAGTGAGAAGACCTGGACTCTAGAAGGGACGAATGTCTGGTGCCGAACTAGGGACACTCGCGGCACATGCACAACCTGTTCCTGCTAGTCTGTGCATGTGGGCATAGTCTTCCCCTCAAGCACGCGCCACACCCACCAGCCTGTGCCAGCCCGCAGCGGTTCCCAGTCAACCCGCAGGTGTCCTGCAGCTGCTGTTCTCCTGGCAGGCTCTCTCCTGCGAACATTCTCTCTCCTGCGAACATTCTCAAATGGTCCCGACGGATTAAGGATCAGAGTCCCAAGAGTAAGAAGAGATTTGTGGGTGGGGGGCCCAGATGGGAGGGGACGGTGTCACTGGTCTGGCCCCCACCCTACTCCCCATCCTGAGGTAGCCTCTAAGTCTCTGCAGAGAGCAGGGCCCATCGCCCCCGGTCTGGAATGTGTCTCCCCGGAGAACATCTGCTCCTGGGTGTTCACACCTCATCCCTCTGTTCCTTGGGTGTTCACACCTCATCTCTCTAACCGCCCCCTGGTCTTCTCTGTCCTAGGCTCTGCCATTTGTGATCCTTCGACTCCCTTTAAAGGCCAGGCATCAGGTCTTCTCATGCCCCGTGCAGCCATTGTCCATCGTTCAAGGTCCTGCCCCCGAGCCTGCCTTGGGCTGCTGGGCAGGGAGGCCCTGGCTGCAGCACTGATTTGGTTCTTGGAGGGTCCCCACCCCTGGCTAGACCAAAGGGAATAGCCGGGACTCTACAGCTCTCCTCCAGGACAGCTCATGCTGACATTCCCCCTTCTCTGCTTCCTGGCACTCCCCAGCCAGGGCACCTGCATGCGGCAAAGTCCTCCCTGGCACAACCTCCTCTTGACTTGGCCCTGTACTTCTTCGAGTCCACGCAGGTGCCCGGCGACTAGACAGACTGGACACTTGCTCAGTGCACACCGTGAGCAGTGCCGCTGGCTTCACATTCGGTTTCATTTTTATAAGTCTGTTCTCCCCCTTTTCCTTCAGTCTCTAGGAAATCCTCAGACCCGGCTCTTTTGCTTGTTCCCACCTAGTCCTGCCACGGAGGGCGGCTTTGGTGCTCAGTTATGCGCCACTGGGCTCCTACTTGCTGCCACTTGCGGGCTTCTCCCCAAAATGCAAAACACGTCCGAGAAAGGCCTGCTAGAAATGAGTTTATTACAAACAGTGCGACTCCTAGAAGCATACACAGGTGGTACTGATGCTCCGAAAACACTGGGTTCCTGAAAGGATGTTACAAAAACCGGGAAATAACCCTTCTAGGATGGTTAGCATGCATGGGTTTCTAATAAATTAGAGAGGAGAGTTCAGAGAGGAAGAGTGATTCTAAGGGTTGAAAATATTTTCTCCAGTCGGGAAAGTGGCATCATTCACCCCATCCGGATCCGGTGCGTCTGCAGGCAGGGCTTCCGTCTTAGTGCTGGAGATCAGAGTGCCACCAGAGATTCTTACCAAGTCCTCATCAGCTGACGGATAAGCAGAGACCGTGACTGTCGGGTCTGGCCAGAGAGCGCTCAAACACAGTGTTTGTTCAGCGGCTGAATGATAAGGGTGCAGCTATGGGGAAAGGCGTGTCTACAGGGCCAGATACAGAGCTCGATTAACCGGGGAATTTGGCCAGCCGGCGCCTGGCCTGCGCCAGCCGTGCTAACCGCTCCTTCAGGAACTTCCTCTTGTCGCTGGTGTCGCTCCGTTCCTTCAGGAGCCAGCTGTAGCTGTCCTTGTCCTGCAGGAGCTGCAGCATGCCCTTCTGCAGATCCTGGCCGTACATCTGCAGGACGAAGTACTGGATGGTGAGGGGGATGTGGTTGGAGATGCGCTTGCTGACCTCCTGGAAGGAAGGGACAACACACAGGCGGTTGAGGCAAACTGCGCTGCACCACGTGAGCGTCGCGGCACCCAGATTTCCAGTGAGGGAGACCCTGGCAAGGATGGGTCCCTCCCCTGGGTTTCAGACCCATCAGCGTCTTCTGCACGGGAGGCGGAGGGGAGCCTCGCACGGGGCAAAGACGGTCCCAGCTCCAAGCCGTGCTGCACTCTGGACTGCACACGCCCACCCGCTGTTCCTGACCATTAGGTGGGGACTTCAGATGGAAGAGGGAATATATACCCTAAGAAGCACAGACAGCACAAAAACTGTATTCTCAAATTGTTTACAACTCTGCTGAAAAGATGTTATGGCTTGTCTTTCATCAACACTCCAACGATTTAGCAGAAAGTAGACTCTGGGCTATCAACAGCCACGGAAGACGCCCCCTGAGTTACATGCACGTGGACACATTTACCATTTCCTCCCTGCCCAGGCCCCCACCGTTAGGGAAAGTGTCCTCTCTCCTGGGACTGGCTGACCTCGCAGGAAGGTGACGGATACCGGTACCCCGGCAAGTCCTGCTACCTCTGTGCCTCAGTGCCCTTCCCTATGAAGTAGGGACACGGATAGCACTGGCCTCATGGATGCTCACAAAGATTAAATGAGTTAAAAGACACAGCTTTAGAAAGATGCCAGGCACGTAACGAGCACCCAGTGGAAGTTAGCGGAGCGGGTGAGGGGGACAGAGATGGACACACGGCGCATGTTCCAGGGCCAGAGCGAGTGAAGGGCGGGGACCACGTCCCAGTGCAGACGGGGAAAGGAGACAGGAACAGGCAGAAGGAAGGGGCTCAGGAGCGATGCTGGGGCCAGGGCAGGGCAAAGCCACCGCCACCTGCAGAGGGTGTGTGTGCTGCCTGGGAAAGCTCACTAAGAATCAGCTGTGAAACTGCTACGCGCGGTCAGAGACTCAGAGGGGTGTGGGGCATTAAGCTCATGTATGGAAACCACACCCACCGCCAGCAGCGGAAGATGTCACGGGAGAAAGGGCCTGCTGCAGTAGACAGGGCAGTGAGGAAATAGGTAGGCATAAACCTCAGAAACGTGCACTGTCTACGCAAAGAAAACCTCAATATATTCCTGAGACCCCCGCCAAAGGAGGCCTTGAAAATGGAGAGACCCATGATGCCCTGGGACAGGAGCCTCGGTGTGAGAAAGACGTCACCTTTCCCTGCGGAGACCCAGGCAGTGAACGCAATCCCAACAAATACACCAGCGGTTCTGTCTGTTCCTAGGAAACTGGATAAGCTAATTCTAAAATTCATACCGAAACCGGAACCAACAAAAATGCACAGGAAATTTCTACATAAAAAGAAGTGGGGGCCCAGATGCTCGTACACCCATGGTCATAGCAGCACTGGTCTCAACAGCCCACGGGTGAAACAACCCAGGTGTCCGTGGATGAAGCCAAGGCGATACATACATCAGTGGAATATTATTGTCTTACAGACACTGAAACTCTGACGCACGCTACGACGTGCACGAAGGTGGACGACACCATGCTGAGTGAGGTGAGCCAGTCACAAAGTGACAATACCGTGCGGTTCTACTTGTATGAGGTCCCTGGGGTAGTAAAAGCCATGGAGACCGGAAGTACAAAGTTGGGTGCCAGGGGCTGGGGAGAGGGTGGGGAGTTAGTGTTTCATGGGGACAGAGTTCCAGTTTGAGAAAATGAAAAAGTTCTGGAGATGGACGGTGGTGATGGTTGTACGACAACGTGAATGTGCGTGATGCCATCGAACCGAACACCCAAAAATGCTGACAGTTAAGACGGTGAAATGTGTCTTATAAATGTTGGAGCACAATAAAGACAAGAAAGAAAAGAAGCGGTGGTGGCCCGGGCGGTGCTGGCTGCGCTGCGTAGGGAAACACTGCACAGAGATGCTCGGATGCGACCATGCTGACCGGTGGAGGACAAGACAGCCGACAGATCAGGAGACAGGTTCCAGACAAAGGGAGTGCAGAGGGGAAGGGCGCACGGCGGGGCATGTGGCTGTCGCGGGGACAAGATGGCTCTCGATCGCTGGTGCTGGGACAGCTGCTAGCGATCTCCACCCTGCCTCGTTCTTGACATCCAACAACTCCAAATGCATCATGGCTACAGTGTAAAAGTTAAAGTAATAAATGACTTGAAGAAAATATTTTACAGTTGTTTATAATCTCAGAGAGACAAAGTCCTTTTAAAGTATGACCAGAAAACACACAAGCCCAAAAAGAAACGATAATTAAATGCAATCCGCAATGTCTAGAAAACTTCAGCATGGTCTAAACCCACCAGAGACAAAGTCACAAGGCAAATGACAAAATATAGAGTATTTGCGAAGTAAGTTACAAAAGCCTAATACCTCACTGTGCCAAGAGCTCCTCCTGGACAGTTTGCTACACAAGAAACAGAAATCACTCTCAACGAACACGAAAAGACAGACCACCTCGTTGCCATAAGAGAACTGCTAATTAAAATTAAAATTAAAATTAAAAGATGTCACTTTTACCTATATGATTTCCATACATGACTGTCAAAAAATCCCAATGACTTTAGGCGTGGACTAGACTGGCAAGAGTGGGTAATGTTTACCATCTGCAACGAGCTGGGCCTTCCCCAGGCGTGACGGTCAGTTGTGTGCGCCCGCTCAGCTAGGCTAGGGTCCCAGTGAGTCAATCAGCACGAATCTAGGTGCTGCAGGGGAGGCGTTCTGTGTACACGGTTAACATCTACAGTCTGTCGACTTCAGGGAGATGCCCTCCATAACCTGGGCAGCCTCAGCAACCTGCTGAAAGGCCTTGAGGGCGAAAATGAGGTTTCCTGAGGAAGAAGAGATTCGGCCTATGGACTCAGCTGCCCGCCCTAGGATTTTGGACTTGCCAGCCCCACAGCCCCACAAGCCAGTTCCTTGAAATATATTTCTTTATATGCACATATCCTATTGCTTCTGCTTCCCTGGCACTCATACACCAGCAATCTCCTTTCTAGCAATTTACGCTTCCAGATACATGACATACGGACGAGGCTATTCGGGTCAGCGCCCCTGCTTGAGCACAAGACTGGAAACAAATTATTTCCATGAACAGGGGACCGGCTCAGTGCACTAGGTCTATAATATGGTCCCCTCGGCAAGCGTTAAAGAGAACGAGGCGGCTCCCTATGAACTGAGGCAGAGCCGTCTCCCGGGCGCAGCAGAAGCAGCAGGGTGCTGAACAGCACGTGCACTACGCTACCCTTGGTGTAAAAACAATTGCAGAATGCACATGCAGGGCCGCTTTCCAACGCACGGATTTGCCCTGGGAGGACAGAAAACCTGGAAAAGGGCTGCTTCCGGGTAAGGAGCTGCCTGGCTCTGGTGGGGTTCGTTGGAGACTCATTTTCCATTGTCACTCACTCTACCTTTTGGATTTTGCGCAGGTGCGCGCCTTATCCGCGCATTCTAAGAGACGGCATGAGCAGCAGACAGGTGCTGAGCTCAGCTGCAGGAGAACCAGCTGTGCGCTCCTGTCTTACCCTTGACTGGCTGCACTCAGCCTGTGCACCTCCCAGTGTCTGCAGGAGTGCAGTTTGGCCCTTGGTAGCGGGTCTCTGCCCAGTCGCACGGGCATCTTCCGAGAGCCCGTGAAAAATGCAGAATCTGGGCCCCACCCCAGACCTGCAACCAACACCCGCATCTCAGCACGACGCCCAGGAGGCCTGTGTGCGCGGTGGCGTTTGAGCAGCACGGCCTTAACGCATCCAGATAGGGAACTGATGGAGATGTCTGGCAAACCGAGAGATTGCACTTTGCTTTACCTGTCCAGATTTCTCCATATCCCGAAGGCTCTCCCCGAGTTGTACCTGTATTCACGGTGGCCTTCCCCAGGATGAATTAGATCGCATGCTCAGTTATCTGAAATGTGCAGGATCAATGAAAGCACGGGTCTGTGGGACAGCTTCCACTTGGTGAGCTGCCACTGCGTTCCGATGCTGCGCTAAGGAACGTATCCACACCTGACTCGCGGAATAGTCACTAGAACCCCATGGGGAGATTCCACTTTACAGAGAAGAAAGCCAAAGCTCAGATAGGCTAAGTAACTTGGCCAGGACCACACAGCTAGTCAAAAGCAGATGTCAGAGGCTCTAAGCCACAGCCTCTTCTATGGAAGCTGAGTTGCTTCTGTGGAGGCTCAGAAAGAGCTGAACAGCGGAGCTGAGCGGTGGCCACCTGCAGGGAGAACAAGACTAGAGAGGGAGGCATTTGGAAGAAAGGAAACACCCCTCTGAGAGGTCCGCAGACTCACCTGGTGGTAGGCCATCAGGTGCTGAAAGATCTCAGCCATGGAAGAGTCTTTGGAATTTTGCGAATGTTGCAGAGGGAAGAAATTGACGGATTTTTTAGTTTTCTCTTCTTCCACCTCCTCCTCGCGGACCTTCTGCAACGCACCCCTGTAAACCTGGTCCTGGCAGTAGACGATCTGCTCCATCTGGAAGTGAAGTCGGATCGACTTCTCAGCTTCCTTCTCCTTTTCTAGTCTGATGTCTTCGATTTTGGACTACGGCAAAAGAGAAACACAACTCAGTTTCCCTCGGGAAGCGACTCCCTGAGACACAGGAAGAGAGGGCGTCTGGAAAGCCCGCACGCATCAGCTTCCCTGACGAGCGTGCGACAGCACAGGCCCCGCCGCGGCTGCTCTAAGTGGGGGCCACCCCTGGCCCGGGGTGGAATCTCTGGGGAAGCCACACGTGTGACCAGACCCCTCCCGGGGCCTGGGACCTGCCTGCATGGACTCTGTCCTCAGGCGCCATGACTCAGCTCCGTCTTTTCTCCCTTAGGGGCTTTCACATCTGCAGACGAGGTGATCGCGTTCGCCAGGGAGCCCGCAGGGATAAGGGAGGCAGCATTTCAGCCAGTCAAATTCTATGTGTCACCAAGTTCCTGGGACGTTTAGAGAAACTGGCTGCCAAAAAGCCAAGGAGGAGAGACAGTAACAGAGGACATCTGCACCCTCCGGACCTTGGTGAGAGCCACCAGGCCCTGCGCTGGGCGCGCCCCAAACATCTCCTACGTCCCTCACAACCTTCCCAGGAAGGTCTTCCTGGTCCCTTTTATGGACGGGGAGCCAGAGGCACAAGCTGGTGCAGCGGCATGTCCCGAGACCTCCAGCTCTCCCCAGCTGTGCTGCGGACCCTGTTTCTGAGAGTGGGTGAGTCTGGCTTCTTACCCCAGACTGGCCTCCTGGCTCGGAGGAGAGAGGGTGTCTCTTTTCTTCTTGGCTCTTTCTTTACTCTCAAAAGATACCATTTTTAGACTTAGCTTCCTCAGTGAGTTTCTGGATTTGGGGCCATTTTCTTCAGCTGTGATAATCTTCTACACTAACTGTGGATCTCTTGTTCCCATGAGTGTAAACACTCTCTCTCTTCATTGCTTTTAACCAGACATCACTGGTAACATCATTAGTAAGAGTCGCGGGTGAGCTCTATTATTTGCTTCTCTAAATATATACAATAAAGTTGAAATGGTCTTAATCCAAGAAATCTGTATTCTAGCGCCAGGCTTTTTTTTTTTTTAATAACATACATTTGGTTTTACCTTGGCAGTTCTGTGGAGGTTAAAAAATTCTTCAAAATTCTTTATCGAAACATCTGAGAAAGCCATCCGGACTATATCTGATCAAGAAAAGAAAAACAGTTCAATATTGGTAGGATCATTTGTACTTGTCCTAGATTGTAAAAAATACAGATAAAACAGTAAGAAGAAAAGTTTCCTTTCTCCCTGCCTCCCTCCTTCCCTTCTCCTCTTTACCATAAAAAAAGGAAGGCATGCTCTTTTGCTGGAAGAAATTTAAAACCTAAATGTTACTTGGTATATATTTATTTGACATTTAAACTTTTTATCCTAA
>NW_012139191.1:5279034-5286034 GCF_000956105.1 Propithecus coquereli | reverse complement strand
TGTTTTGTATCATTAAACATAAAAGTATCACAAACTTTTTTCTGGAGTGAATTAAGAGTGTGTAATTGACCAAAACAACACAATTATAGGTTTGGGTATATAATTATTAAGCCTAAAAGGCAAAATTTTATTGGAAATACATCTCTTAGTGAGCCATTCTGAGGCTGTCTCCAGCCCCTGAGTTCATGATCTATGAATGATTATCAATTACTGCTAAAATGAGCCAGTCGAAGTCTGAGTAAGGAGGTCGCCAGTCAAGGATGAGGAGAAAGATTCGACGGCATCAGGAAAACCAAGGAGGCAAAGCATTTCAGGATGGATGTGACCTGTAGTACAGTACGGTTTCCGACCTGCCCATGACACGTTACAACCCCTACTTCCTGCAGCACTTCAGGATGCTTGAAACATGCTTTCATGTACAGTTACGTAATCATTGACTTTGTGTCTCGGAGATTTCAAATAAACAGAGTATTCTGAGAGTGTGAAGTAGCCATAGCGGTGGAGGGGGAGGAGGTGTGGCATAACAGGAAACGTGTATTTGGTCTTTGTCCCTAGTTCCTGACACAGGCTCCTAAATCCCTAGGGATTTCCTGGCTGTTCTAATGAGACAACGCTTGGTGGGCCCCTTGGTAGCGTCAGGATGAGGGCTGGTCACTAGAAAGACCAAGACACCACTAGAAGCTTAGAACTTTCAGCTCCAGGGAGGGGAGGGGCCAGGACATCGGGTTGACAATCGTCCTGCCTACGCGATGACGCCTCCACGAAACCCTGCGAACGGAGAAGTTCCGAGAGCTTCCGGCTGGTGAGCACACACCCGTGCCGTGAGGGTGGTGCGCCCCAGCTCCACGGGGACGGCAGCTCCTGCACTCGGAACCCATCCAGACCTTGCCCTAGCTTCCTCTTCACCTGGCTGTCCTTTTCTGCCTATAACATCCTTTATAGCAAACCAGGAAAGGTCGGCAAAGTGCGTTCCCGAGTTCTGTGAACTATTCTAGCGAAGGCTCGAGCCTGAGGAGCGGGTTGCGGGAGCCCTGACTTACACACGGTCAGGTAGGAGCGTGGGAGGTCTGGGACTTCAGACTGGCGTCTGCAGTTGGGGAAAGTTGTGTGGGACCTCCAGGTGTGTGTGGGGTCTGCGCTGACCCCAGGCAGTTAGTATTAGAACTGAATTGAGCTGTTGGACACCAAGCTGGCATTTGGAGAGTCAGAGAGTTGCTCGTTGGTGCTGGAAACCACCCCAGGAGGAAGGCTCTGAAGGACGTGTACCGCTGGCTTTGGTTCACACCTTTCCCTGCCCTGGAAATAAAATGCCTAAATGTGAAACCAAGAACTCACCAGTCACCTTGTGCAGCATATCGACGGCCGGCTCTTCCAGGGTTCTGATTTGCTGTTTGACGATAGTCTCAAACGTCTTGTAATTCACAAATCCTGGCAGCTCTCTGCCACGAAACTGACATTCGAATTTCCAGACCTGTCTACTTATAATTTCATAACCTATAGTAGGAAGGAATAGCTCTGGATTATTTTACAAAAATAATCCCATAGATTTTTCTAAACATAATACCATTCTGGACTTCCTGAAAATATGAGTGGTGAGAAAGAAATATCATCAAATCAAATCTGACCTGTGAATTGCAAAATAACCAGAGATTGCAATGAAGAAATAGATCTCAAGGTAATTTTCCTGAATCGTTCAAGATGGGGAGTGTAGATCTGGTAAGATGCCAGAAATCAGCAGATGCGGCAAGTTAGAGGAAGAAGCACTCCTGAAAAGGAACTTGAGTATGAACTTTTGTAAATCCAATTTTATTTCTACCAAAGAAATCGTATCATGATAGAATATTACGTTAGAGAATATTGAAACGGAATATCACACAGAACTGTGTGCCTTTTAAAGAGCAGAGATGACGGTGAACGCTGTCTGGAATCAGCTGCCCATCACACACTCACGTGCTGGGGCGTGAGTGGAGAGTTTTTACAAATCCAGTGGAACACAGTAACCAGGCACATTGGACTGTATTATTGTGATACGGTGTCACTCCTGACTGTAAAAATGTTTCATTTTTCTCCATACTTTTGGAATTATTTCTACTCCCAACCACCTAGACTATGGGGTTTCCATCCGGGGTGGGAATTCAGAAGGGCTCTGGTTCCTCTTTTTGAAGAACTAAGCGGGCATGGCTGTCTGCTGCCCTCTTCTGGTCAGGAGATATTTTCCCATGGGGATTTTTTATTGAGATATCATTCACATACTGTAAGATTCGCCCCATTAAAAGTGCACAATTCGGTGATTTTTAGTATGTTCACAAATTGTGCTACCATCGCCACTAACTCCCAAACATTTCCGTCACCTCAAGGAAACCCGCCACCCGTCAGCAGTCACTCCCCATCTCCCCCTCCCCAGCCCTGGCAGCCGCTGCTCTGCTTTCCGTCCCCGGGGATTTGCCTGTTCCAGACCTTTCCTATCAGCGGACTCACAATACGTGGTGCTTTGTGACTGTTGCTCTAACTCAGTGTGACATCAAGACTCACCCATGCGGCAGCATCTGTCAGTGCTCTGTGCCTTTCTGTGGCTGAAAATGTGCCACTGTCTGGTGTCACGGGCTGAATTGTGTCCCCCGCAAATTCACGTGTTGAAGTCCTAACCCCCAGTCCCTCAGCATGTGACTGTTTGGAGATAGGCTCTTTATAAAGAGGTAATTAAATTGAAGTAACGTCATTAGGTCATCCAATCTGACTGGTGTCCTTGTAAGAAGAGGGGATTGGGACACAGACACACACAGAGGGATGACACAGAGGACGCAGGGAGAGGATACCGTCCACAAGACAAGGACAGAGGCCCCAGGAGAAACCAAACCCGCTGATGCCTTGATCTTAGACTTCCAGCTCCACGGTGGTGAGATAATACATTTCTGTCGTTTAAGCCACCCAGTCTGTGGGGCTGTGTCATGGCAGCCCTAGCAGACGAATGCACGTGGATATGCCACAGCTGTTTATCCATTCACCAGCTGATGGCCACTTGGGTTCAGTGATACGGAACAGAGCAAACGTGGCTTTTGTGGCCCTAACTCCTTATTGTGGCCATCCTCACCAACACACTCCCCTCCTCTCTCCCAACCCGACATACTGAGTTTACGATGGTACCTTGACTCACCGCCATGGCCTGAATGTTTGTGTCGCCCCAAAATTTTTATGTTGAAATTTATTTTATTATTTTGGTTTTTTGAGGTTTTTTTTTTTTCACTCTGTCACCTGGGCTATAGTGCCAAGGTGTCAGCCTAGCTCACTGCAACCGCAAACTGCTGGGTTCAAGTGATCCTCCTGCCTCAGCCTCCCGAGTAGCTGGGACTACAGGCGTGCACCACCATGCCCGGCTAATTTTTCTATATTTAGAAGAGACGGGGTCTTGCTCTTGCTCAGGCTGGTCTCAAACTCCTGACCTCAAGGGATCCTCCTGCCTCAGCCTCCCAGAGTGCTAGGATTACAGGCGTGAGCCACCGAGCCCAGCCAATATGTTGAAACTTAAACCCCAATGTGAAACTTAACCTCAAGAAGCGGGGTCTTTGGGAAGTGCAGGCTCTGCCCTCGTGCCTGGGATTAAAGGCACACCTCATTTCATTGCACTGTGCAGACACTGAGACTTTTACAAATTGAAGGTTCATGGCAACCCTGAGTTCAGCAAGTCTGTTGGCGCCATTTTCCCAACAGCACATGCTCACTTTGTGCCTCTGTGTCAGTATTTTTTAGCAATAAAATATTTTAAAGTACACACATTTTTTCAGACATAATGCTATTATTGCACACTTAGACTACAGTGTGGTATAAATATAACTTTTATATGCATCAGGAAGCCAAAAAGTTTGTGGGACTTGTGTTATTGCAATATTCACTTTATTTTGATTGTCTGAATTGAACCCACAATTTCTCTGAGGTATGCTTGTAGCATCCTCATAAAAAAGAAGTCTGAGGGAGCTTGTTTGTCCCTTATGCCATATGGGGACATGGCTAGAAGGTGACACCTTTGAAGCAGAGACCTAGCCCTCACCAGACGCAGAGTCTGCCAGTGCCTTGATTTTAGACTTTTCGGCCTCCGGAACTGTGAGCAATAAATTTCTATTGTTTATAAATTACCCAGTCTAAGGTGTTTTGTTATAGCAGCCCAAAGGGACTACTTACTTTTCTGGAAATTCTCTTCAATTAAAACACTCCATTTGCAGAACTCCTTTCGGAGCTTGGTAAACAGCCGAGTGTCCTCCTCCCCGACAATTTCCTCCCCTTGTATCAAAGCAAGGATGTCCTGGTTAAATGCATTAATTTTCTGCCAGAAAGAAAAATATCAGTATAAGCAGAGACATTTCAGATGCAAGCGTCAAGGAGGTTTGGAGGTCGTGTGCATGCTGAGGTGGGGGAGTCATTCTTCATCTCCTTATAGACACTGTGGGATCCAGGAAAGAAGAGGCTTCGGCCAGAAACCCCGTCCCTCCCCTCACTGCCTTCGGGATCTGGGCGAGTGCTCAGGACAGCATCAAGGGCCAAGAGGCAAGGAGAGGAGATGTGGTGTCCCCCACTGCTGACTCCGCCCTCGCGGGGCCCACCGCACCCTGCCCTGCCCCCTGCCGAGTGCTGTGGACGTGTATTTGGACCCGCTTAGGGCAGTGAAGAAAGAAGTGCTTCAGGCACACGCGTCTCCCCCTGGACGCACTCGGCAACACTCACATCTATCAAGAAGAACATTTTCTCATTCTCTTCTTCTGGTATGTCCACACCATACTTTTGTAACTCCTCTGTTATTTTCTGGTGACTTTCCTTAATTTGATTTTCTAACAAAGGCAGCGATTTCTGAGGAAAATGGAGAGAAAATAACGAAAATTTATAAATATGGACAGGGAATGAGAAGGATGTCCCGGGCCTCCTGCGGAGTAGCTGCACGGTCCATCTGACTTCCCGGTTTCCTCTAAAAGGGAAGATTTTCCAGGCAGAAAGAGGGCACAGTAGGGGCCTTGTTTTCTACCCAGGTCTCCCCACTTTGCCATTGCTATAGAAACAGCCTCAAGAGCCACTAAGATACCCGCGTTTGCACGATTCCCAGGCCCCATAAGAGCAACACAAGTAGAAATTCCTCCTGTGATCGTATTATGTAAGCTCTCTGCGGGGAGATGAGAAAGATCCAGCTGCCTAGCAGGTTCTGAAAAAGCGGCAGTTGGAACGATTTGAGATTCAACAACTCTTAATGTTTTTTAACAGACGAAAAGTTACCAGGGACTTGTGCTTCTAACAGTATGGTGACTGCATACACTGGCACACTCTTCCAGGGCAAACATCTAAACATGGCTAAAACCTTAACACTGTCCCTTTCAATGTATCGGGGAGCTGGCAAGTTAAGGAGGGATCTTTAGAGGCCAAAGCCAGGTGACAGCAGCCTCCCAGGGACTCAAGAAGAAAGCAGCCATGATGCCAGATTCAGACTCAAGCGCACTTGTCTAGGTAAGAAAACTTGAACTTGAGTCTATGAGCCTGACTGGGAGCAGAGGCAAAACATCAGTGCCCGCAGCTTGCTCAAGGTGGGGACTCGAATAAGGGAGCACCCTCTTTCCGCATAAAGGTGGGACCCCAACAGGCTCTGCTCTCATCACGATCAGCTAGAAACCCTATTCTCCGCCTGTACTCCTGGGCCCGGCGTGGAAGACCTTGAACCCTGGTGCTGAGGTGAAAATTTGAAAAAGCAAAAGACAATGTTCAGGCAGATTTGAAAAGAAAAACCACGGAGAGCTTTCCGAAATAAAAAATATGTTCATTACAATGGCTAAGACATTATAATGGTGGTTGGCAATGAGAGTCAGTTAGTAGAGTGTGCATAAGGTTTTAATTTTTATTTAGGCCAGGCGGATAGAGTCTGTCACCTGGCCCTCCTACAAGCAGCATCCACACCACCTGGGGGCTTGCCAGAAATGCGGGATATCTCAGGCTCCACTCCACACCCACCAAACCTGAACTCGCATCTTAACAAGGTCCCCGGGAGATCTGTGTGCACAGTGGCGTTTAAGAAGCCAGCAAGGCTCAGCTCTGTGTCTCCTTTTAGAGAACAGACAGCTCTGCGTGTGCTTACGGAGATGTGAATGATGAGCTCCGTGGTCAGTCTTTCTGCCAGGCAGGGAACAGTGGCCCTTCCTTCCTCCAGAAGATTCCTAAGAGAGAACACAATGTAGGGGTCCATCTCCATGTAGCCAGAACGCGCAAATCTGCATCCCGCTATTGGGGGAACTCGGGCCGTTACTTACAACTGAATGGAACATCTTGCCATCGATACCCAATGAATAGCCAGAACCGTATTGCACAGAATTACCAGTGAATTTGAGCAACCTCAGACATTTCAACAATGGTATGGAATGACGACCCATTCCAGCTGATGTAATAAATGTATCTCATGACATCTGACCATAGAATTGATCTTCATAAAAATACACATACACTTCTATAGATACATTTTCATAACACATACCCCCTTCTACGTGCAAGAGATATATATAAGTAGACATGACGCATAAGGTGTAGGTCTTCATAAAAACACACCGATGCCTGTTCACCTAAGTGTGCGGATGAATACTGAGCTGGGGGTGACGCGCCCTTGTCCAGGAGGAGAACTTAATCCACGGGCTGCTTGGAGGAAGGAAGCCAAGCATCTTCTCACTCCACCCAAGTCTGTGGCCACAGGGAGACACTACAGGGTTTCCCACATTCTAAAGGACCTTTGGCATAAAGGGCGGCAGGAAGGCATGAGCCCACGTGCCCATTTGCAAGAGTAGCTTCAGTTTCTATACCTGCTAATTTTCTAAAAAACTGTGATAAACTACATATAATACAAAATTGACCATTTTAATATTAATATTTTTAAGTGTACAGTTCAGAGCCATTAAGTGCATTCACGTTGTGCAACCATCACCACCATCCATCTCCAGAACTTTCTCATCTTCCCAAACTGAAATTCCGGCCCCATTAAACA
>NW_012139191.1:5221802-5278511 GCF_000956105.1 Propithecus coquereli | reverse complement strand
TTTTCTTCTGGGGCGTGTATGCCTTCTTTTTTATATTTAATTTTAAACTTCAACTGGTATTTATTTTGGTGTAATGTGTGAAGGGCACTATTTGTATTTTTTCCCAAGTATTAAGCAATTATCCCAATGCCATTGATTGATAATAAAACTGACACAACCCGTTGATTTGAAATGTGGAAGTTATCATATTATCAAATGTATGCAACTACTTTTAGGCTTTGTACTTTTATCTTCTATTTATGTTTCTATTCTGGTCCCAGCACCATACTATTTGAATTATTGTATGCAGTCCTCTCCTTATTTTGATTGATTTTTAATGTTTTTTTGCAGGGCTTTGTGAATTCCCCTTTTATGCTTCCAGGCGAGTTCTCAAGGCATCGCCCAGGTACAAATGCACTCTCACACACACACACACACACACACACACACACACACACACTCTGCTTTGGACTGATGTCCTCAGTTTGAATTTACCAGTGTGCAGCCTGGACAAGCGCACCTGAAATGCGGGTGGTCCTCGAAGAAGGCCTTCTCTCTCTGCAGGGCCTCGGCCAGGCTCAGCCGGTCCTGGATGTCCTGCTGGCCCCGGCACTTGACGATCATGTAGCCCTTCTTCAGGTGGCACACGAGGTTTCGTACCACGTCTACCACCTTGTCTTCCGTACCTCTGTCCACCAAATCAGGCTTTGTCAAGATTCCTGCGAGCCAGAGACTTCGGTCAGAGAAGGCTCCGGGTCACGAGGCAGAGGTGAGGGCAGCTCCTGCCCCCAGCCACTGGCCCTCCAGGGCTCCTCCCAGCCCTGCTCCTACAGAGCCGAGGGGCCAACGGAGCCCCCGTCCAGGGGAGAACGGCAGCACAAGCTGCATACAGGCAGTGCGCCCCCCCGCCAGCGGCCACGGGGCTCCCCCCTGAGCCCCTGCACTCAGGCCCACGGCACAAAGGGACCACATTTTGTGTATCTCTTCATCTGCCACGGACGTTTGCACAGCGTCCACCTCACGTGCATCCTTAATGGATGCAACTCGCTTCCTGAGTTTGCCCCTCCCTCTGAGCTCACCGTGCCTTTTCCAAACAGGCAGATAACGGTTACCAGTCAGCCTGTGGCCAACAAGAGTCAGATGTGGCTCATTTCATCTGGCCTGGGTGGGCACCAAACCTGCCACCATAGCAGGTCTTACTTGCTGCACGTGGGTCCCCAAGCCCCGTGCGTGTCGAGCAATGCCCACCGGGATTCAAAGGACACTTTCCCACTGGCGGACCACCTACCATGCCCAGGTCCCCGCTCTTCCTACCTATGGTCCTGTCCCCTTCGGGGTCCACCTCCTGAGCCATGCTCAGCGCCTCCGTGGTGGCGATGTCCACATTACTGGGGACCACCACCAAGTTGATTGTCTCCTGCTTGTTGATGTATTTCTTGATGAGAGCCTTGATCTGTAAGGAAACGAGAGGAGGCGAGTGTTGCAAAGGGGAACAGGAACTGAGACAGGTGCCGCCCTTGCACCTGCTTCAGGTCCTCAGAGCCCCAGGGGTATTCCCCAAAGAGAAGTAACTACAGAGAAATGAACCCACAAATGCAGACATGGCAGCGCCACCCAAGACGGAGTTATGGGAAACCAAGTTCTCTGAGGCAAAAACAGCTACAGAGGCAGGGAAACCACAAGGTGTCAGCTGGTTTACGATCCCCTAAGACCTGAGGTCTGATGGTCACAATGGAAAACACGATGCCGAAAACTGCTCGACTCCTTCCCTAAATCTCTAATTTGTAATATGAAATTCACTGATACGCAGATATCATTATACCTATTTCCAATGCCACCTCTTCCCACATAAAACCCCTTCCTAAAACGCGCCTGTTTAGCTATGCCACAATGTGCGACGAGAATCAAAAATCAGCCATTGCATAAAACACAAAACACATACATACAGAATTTGTTTCCAGTTTCGCCTGTTTGCCTCACTTTCCCCAGAGAAGCTTCCATCAAACTTGCCGAAGGAGATTTCCACCAATGGGCTCTCCAAATTCCCCACTCGCGCCAAATATCCACTCATTAAAACGCAGCCCTGGACTCTGTTGCTACAGTACAGAGCCCCCTTCCCTCCCCCAACCTCTGCTCTACCCCAATCCCCAGCCCCTCCAAGGCCAAGGCCAGGGTCAGATGGAGTCTGAGGTTGTACCTGGCGCCCGATGTCAGCAGGCTGATTGCCTACGGCCACCCTGGTGATGCCGGGAAGGTCTATGAGAGTCAGGTCCGGGACGTGGGGGGAGCTGATCTCCAGGCTGATTAGCTCGTGACTGATCCCCATCCCTTCCCCAGCGATGACGTTCTGGGCTAGACAAGAGGGAAAAAAGAAAACTCCAGTAAAGCTTAGGACAGCAGTATCTCATTACAGTGAGAACACTGAAAGCACCTTCCACCCTCTGTGAGTCACAGAAAAAGCATATTTGGATCAGATTCACTTTTCCGTGATCGTAACTGAAAAGGGCCTCAGAGGATAACTCAGTTATTTTCCTGCCAGTGGCCAGAACTGTCTGTGGAGAGACCTCATGAGGACCTCCCCACGGGTGACACCAACCTACGGAAGTCCAAAGCGGAGCAGAGTGGAGAAGTCCTTCCTGGTTGCATACCTAATATCCTTCCGCGGATGTCGGGAGGAAATGAACAAGGAAGTTAACTGCAAACAAGTAAGGATACACGGGCATTCCTGAAACATACGCCGGAAAATTGTATCGGGCAACGTCCTTACTTTAGCCAAGATGAGCACTGGCTGCTCGGCTTCCATTAAGACATTTTAGCCTGATACTTCCTCCTTAATAATGAAAAATGTATGATGTGAATTTGTGTCATCGAATTGTTAGCTAATACCACTTCACTCCTTTCTGCATCCAGAATGTCTTTTGGGTGTGTTTGACACCAATCTAGAACTCAGATTGGAAATAACAATAGCCCGTGCAGCATACAGTCTGCTAATTACCCTGGTATCCGTTCACCCCAGACTCGAGCATGAGGTTAGGTCCTGGCCAACGGGGTACATGTGAAGCTGTTGTCGCCTTACAGAAAGTGTGCTTATAAGGCGGGGACAGGCCCTTTGCCATGGTCCACCGGCTCTTACGTGGACTTGCTAACTAAATCATGAGAGGGCCTTGGGACAGAGGCCACACAAAACAGAGAAACAGTAAGAGTCTCGGTTCCGGATGCTGGCACCCTCAAACCAGCCCACCTCCAGACTTTTATGTGACAGGAGGAGAGAGAAAGACAGAGAGAGAGAGAGAGGGAGGGAGAGGGAGGGAGAGGGAGGGAGAGGGAGGGAGGGAGGGAGAGAACTTCCACACTGTTGAAAGCACTGCGTGGGCAGCTTGCTTGCACAGGTGGTATCAGTACGCCCCTCCGTCCCTGTGTGCATGTTACTTTACAGTGTGGCTTTGCCACTTCTTCCATTGTGAGTCCGTCCCTTGAAATTGGGCTTGACCCTGTGACTTTCTCTAGCTAATGCGGTATCACAAAACGTGACGCCGTCGAGATCGAAAGGTGCTGTGCTTCGGCGCTTGTCCTCTCGTGCTGCTGGGAACCCCTCCCCTGCCACATACAAAAGCCCAGCGTAGCCTCCTGGAAGATGAGAGACCACGTGGAGAGAAGGCCTGGGTGCGTTAGCTGAGGGCCACCCTAGACCATCAGCCCCAGCCAATCCAGCCCAGAAAAGAACTGCCCAGGCCATCAAATCGTGAGAAACAAAAATTTTTAAGCCATTATTATTTTGTGTGTGTGTGTATGTCCTTTTTTTTTTTTTCCGCTTTTTGTTTTGAGACAGGGTCTTGCTCTGTTGCCCTGCTAGAGTGCAGTGGCATCGCCATAGCTCACTGCAGCCTTGAACTCCTGACCTCAAGCAATCCTCCTGCCTCAGTCTCCCAAAGTGCCAGGACTACAGGCATCAGCCACCATGTCTGGCAAGCCATCCGGTTTTGAAACGGGTTTGTTACACAGCAAGGGCTAATTATGCACACAGTTATTTTGAGTTTGCTGCCACAGGCAGCCAACCTAACCCCAACTAATACAAAATCACAGTTTGTCTATAACATCATTTGACTGTCTGTAAGAGTCAACAAATGCTACTTAGTGCTCCTGTCTGCACGAAAGCTAAACCATCCTTTCCTACTCCCGGATATCAGTTCACGCCACTTTAGCACTTTCCCAAATGACTGACACTTAATCACATGACATGCTAGGCACAAAATGAAAGTCAGTAAAGAAGTCATTGTTTGTTCATCTCACAGGTGCTGCTCTCGGTCAGCTAGCTGGTCCTCACCTACACTGCCAGTGTGACTTCCCTTTGCAGAGGCTTCAGATTGATCTCTGTGTCCATGGAGGCCTGCCTTGAACTAGCCTGAGCTAGGATTATGCAAACACGCGCATCCCCTTCTCTGGGGAAAGGCTGAATGGGGTTCCATGATGATGCGGGCAGTGTCTGAAATGCCTTTTTACGAGGTAACAGGGCGAGGAGTTCCCTCGCCCCCTGACCGTTCCTCCTCCACCAGGTCTGGGGAGTGGGGAAGCCCTTGAAAAAAGGACGGACCTCCATGTTTAGAGACAAGTTTTAAATTTTAAGATTGACATTATTCTCAGATACTTATTTACATATTGAGCAATAAATTATTGATATCAGATTCTGTCCCAATGTGCTGGTGTTAACAAGGACTCAAAGACAAAGCTCCAGGGACTAGGGCCCGATGTGGACAGAGGGTCCCGAGGGAGCAGCCAGGCCCGGGGCGGGGCGTGGGAACAGTCATGGGCGGAGTCCACCCACCTCACGAAGCTCGACCAGGCATCCAAATGGGATGACGACCAAACATGGGGTCCTTACCTTTACTGACTTCCTTTTCCACCTCCGAAGCATCAGAAATCTCCATCTCGATGTCCTGGTAACTGACCTTGCCTCTCCACTCATCTTCATTGACGAGTTTTTTCAGTTTCAGCACCAGAGGACATCTTGTCACAATTCCTAGGAGGCCACACTCACATCAGTTCCACGCCCTGCCCTTCAACATCCTACATGGTGCCGTAGACCAGTGGTTCTCAAACTTTTATACAATCATCTGGGGAGATGTTTAAAACTGAAAACTTTCTGGTCTCACCCTCTGACACTCTGATGCATTATGTCTGGGATGACCTCAAGAACATGCATTTTGACTGCGAGTTTTTGCTAACTAATGCTTGAAAGTCACTCTAGGCTTCCTGTCTCATCCCAGTGTTTTGTCATCAGCTCAGGTGGCAAATTGCAGCGGGGAACACCCAAAAATCATGCAAACATCCTCCATTATTCCCCCAACATACACGCTGTACATGCACCAGGAAGGCATACTGCTGCCACCAGGCCATCTTATCACTGTCCTCCTACTGCAAACTCCTTCCAATCCTACCTCCTTACCATGTCTGACCTGTATTCCAAGACCCATCCCAGGTCTCACCTCCTCCCTTGAGCACTCACTGATATCCTTGCCCTTACAACTCAAACAGCATCACCAACCAGAGCACCAATTTTTATCTCCCAAGATGATGGGTCACCTCTTGGGAAGGGGTTCAGGACAGACACCCACATGCATGTAGTTCTGGACTGGGGCCTCAAATGCCTTTATTCAGATCTTCCAAGAATTCCAGGTTACATACAACTTACACAAAAAATGTACAATGCAATGATATTATGCACTGAATAGTGTTCCTTCCAAATTCTTATGTTGAAGCCCTAGCCCCCAATGTGACTGTATTTGAAGGTAAGGCCTTTCAAGAGGTAATTCAGGTTAAATGAGGTCATAAGGGTGGGGCCCTAATCCAATATGACTGGTGCTCTTATAAGAGAAAGAGACACCAGCAATACTTGCGCACAGAATAACGGCCATGTGAGGGCAAAGTGAGAAGACGGCCACATGCAAGCCAAGGAGAAAGGCCTCAGGAGAAAGTAAACCTTGATCCTGGAGTCCCAGCCTCCAGAATCATGTGAAAATAAATTTCTGTGGCTTAAGCCACTCCATCTGTAGTAGTATTTTGTTATGGCAACCAGGTCAGACTAATGTGGAGTGTAAGCTCTTACCAGTGCCTCTGGGAAGGGCAACTCCTGACAGCGCCTCCAGCACGGAGCTCTTGCCCGAGCTCTGGTCCCCGATGACGGCGATGGCTGGAAGGGCCAGGTCCTGCTCCACACCCAGGGCCCTCAGGGAGTCGATGAGGTCGATGCAGGGGCGCACCTTCTCCTCGTACATGCTGCACAGGTTGTTCTCGGCCCCCTGGAGAAAGGGAAAATGGAGAATTCTGTCATGGCCTACAGATAAAGCTCCTTCAAAGATGGCCAACTTCAAAAAGCCTAATAGGTTATTGTAATCCCCAAAAGAGAGTGGAAGAATGATAGAAAAAAAATTTGAAGAAATAATACGCACAATATCCTCAAACTTAATGAAAACCATAAACCCAAAGATCCAAGAAACTCAACAAACTGCAAGCTCAGGAGATATAATGTGAACTACATCAAGGCACAATAGAGTCAAATTGCTCAAAACCAGTGATAAAAAGAAAATGCTAAAAGCAGCCAGAAACAGAGGAACAAGGATGAGATTGACAGCAGATTTCTCATCAGAAACAATGCAAGTGAGATGACAGCACAGCAACATTTTTAAAGGACTGAAAAACATCTTCAACCCAGAATTCTATACCCAGCAAAAGTATCTTTTAAAAATGAAGGCAAAATAAAGACTTTTTCAGACATACAAAAACTGAACTAATTGATCAGCAGCATACCTGCATTACAGGAAATGTTAAAGAAGTTCTCAGGCAGAAGGAAAATGATACTGTTTAGAAATCTTGATTTACACCACGGAATCTACACCAGAAGTGTTAACTACTATACTTTTTCTTATTACTTCAATATCTTTAAGAGATAATCGAATGTTCGAACAAAAAAATAATAGTGTATTATGGAGTTTATGATATATATAAAAGTGAAATGCATGACAAAAATAGTACGAAGACTGGAAGCTGAGAGATGGAAGTATACTATTGTAAGGTTCTTATATATACATGAAGTGATATACTGTTCCTAGAAAGTAGACTTACTAAGTTAAAGATATATACTATAAACACTAAGTTATACTTACTAAGCCAACAAAGGGGACAAAATATAATCATAAAAAATACTTGATTAATCCAACAAAAGGTAGAGAGGAAAGGGGGAATGAATGATAGATGGGACGAATAGAAAACAAAAAGCAAAGTGATATTCTCAAACCTAGTTATATCATCAATCACAATAAATATGAATGGCCTAAATATTCCTAGAATAGTCAAAATGACTTTGAAAAAGAAGAACAAAATCAGACGGCTAGCATTACCTAGTTTCCGTAATCATTATAAAGCTAAAGTGACAAAAACAGTGTGGTATTTGTGTAAAAATAGAGAAAGAGATCAATGGAACAGAACACATACTCCAGAAATAGGCCAGCACATAACCGATTTTTGACAAAGTTACAAAGGCAATGCGTGGAAAAATGATAGGCTTTCCAACCAGTGGTACTAGGACAATTGGATATCTACGTGCAAAAATAAATAAACTTGCATCAATACCTCACACCATATACAAAAATTAACTCACAATGGATCATAGACCTAAATGTAAAATTTTAAACTATAGGACTTGTAGAACAAAACATAGGAGAAAATCTTGGTGACCATGAGTTAGGCAATGATTTCTTAGACATGGTCCCAAACCCACAATCCATAAAAGAACCAACTGATAATAGCTAGAAGAGAATAATTCAAATGTTTTCAGCATAAAGAAAAGACAAATATTTAAGATGATGAATCTCCCAATTACACTGATTTGATCTTTACAAATTATACGAATGTATTAAATTATCACATGCACCCTGAAAAAAAATCAAACAGGAAAAAAATAACCAGTTAGTTGATCAACTGAATTTCACAAAGTTCAAAACATGTGATCTTTAAAAGAGATTATTAAGAGAATGAACAGACAAGCCATAATCTGGAAGTGTTTGCAAAGCATATATGCAAAGGACTTGTACCTGAAATATATAAAGAACTCTCAAAACTCAACAATAAGAAAACAATCGGATTAAAAAACGGGCACAAGATTTGGACAGACACTTCACCAAAGTTAGAGGGATGGCAAAACAGCACACGAAAAAGATGTTAAATATCGTTAACCACTGGAGAAATGCAAATTAAACTTACAACACTTGAAATCAGTGGGATTTTGTTATACGTAAATTATATCTCAATAAAACTGATTTTTAAAAGATGAAAGTAAATATAAAAAACCACAGAGAAGGCGTACATGAAAATTTCAAGTGGCTTATCAGAATAATGGCTAAAGCAATTGTTGTTCTGTGTAACAGAGTTTAAAAAGTTAGAGAAATATAAACAAACGAACAACGAAAACACGAGACACTCCTACTATAAATTTTTTCAGGCAAAGAAGGGTTTAAAGACACAATTAGTGCTCAGGACTTTCTAAGCAGAGCAGACACCTCTCCCTCCACCTGTCCTTGCACCCACGACACTGAGATGCCAGCCACGGTTCTTAAGGAGAAGGGCCACACTCATCCTGCCACTCACCAGTGGCTTGAGGCAATTTTCCCAAAGTGGGCTGATTGGGGTCTAGGGAGAAAATATAAGAAAATCATTTTATCTTTTACCTCTTTCCTTTTAATGCCTATTTTTGTGTATACTTCACCATATGCATACATTTTTACTGGAATAGTTTCTTTACATCAGGGCGAGCAGACAATTCTCTGTGGCAGAGGCTGTCCTACGCACTGTAAGAGGTTTAGCCAAATCCCAGGCCTCCAGTCACTATTTACTATTCACCCGGAGTTGTGACAGCCAAAATGTCTCTGGACGTGGCCACCCAGTCCAGGTGCAAAGTGACCCCATGAGGGTGGTGGAAAGACGGGTGGCCCTTCTTATTTTTCTGTGTCCTTCAATCTTGTTTCTAATATCGTTTGAAAAATTGTTTAACATTGCTTAGGAGGCCAGAGGCCACCTGACTCAGGCCAATGACCCGTGGTTCTAAAACATGTAGTAACAATGAACTGAACACTTTCTAGGTGCCCAGACGTTGCCTGCACTGACTTCTTTCGACAGCTACAAGAAACGAAGACTATTATTATTCCCATTTTAGAGACAGAAAACGAGGCTTTATAACAGGAGGATTAACTACCCCTCATCAGACAGCTGAAAGTGTCAGTGTCGTGACCAAATTCAGGCTGGACTGATTCCAGAGGCCAGGATTTGCTCCCATTAAAAATATGTCTTGATTCTGGGCAAAAAAGACACCATGTGGCTTCACGAAGGTGATAATATCCTAAAGGCACCTAAGAGAGTTTGCAGCTTGAGCCTGACCCAGGATGCGAGCAGGGCAATGCAGTGCTCCTTGGACCCAGGGCCGGGCCGATTCCCACCTGAGCCATCGACATCCGGTCTGGTTTCCCAGACCACCACGGCGCCCCAACCAGAGTCAGCGAAGGCAAAATGTCTACACTTGGCTGCCAGTTGGCCCAGCAGAGTGAATAGAGGATCTGGATCTGTATCCCGCCCCAGGGAAGGCGAGGAAGCAGCAATCTCCAGGCAGTGGCAGCCTCAAATGGGTACAGCTCATGTAATGTCTTTAGCGAAGGCACCGTGGCTAAAGTGGCTTTCAGACAGCAACTTACCAAGGCCTGAGTTTCCACAGCCATACTAATATCTCCATTTAGCAATACACGGGTGGTTGCAGAAGCTGAATCAGGTTTTGTGATTTCCACTTCGGAAAGAACCATCTTCTTCCTTTGTAAGTTAAGTTAAAATGGAGCGATCAGTATGGAACAGATCAGAAGCTGGGTATATTCAATCATGGAACCAAACCCACCATCGGAAGGTAAGATTCGGGAGGCAGGGACTCTGACAAATTATTCACTGTGATGTCCCCAGAGCTTAGAAGAGCCCCAGGGCACAGTGCATGCTCATTAACTCTTTATTCACTGAAAGAGAAGTGCAGGGGAACCCACAGAACAGATGAAGACAAACTCTGCACCCCAGCTCAAGGCTCTTCAAGAATATGCCTCCGTACTTTAAAAGATTTTTTAAAACTAGGTATTTCCTGTCAAAAGTTTAGGTTGAACATCAAAAATTTTTTCACTATAAATTTAAATAGTTGCAAAGGATACAATTTCTGATGCCTTTCAAAAATTTACATTTAAAAATAAAATTTTTATAGAACTCCTTCCAGTGTAGACAAGGGAATCTAAGTATTATGGCAATTTGATACCCAGACCTTTAGCTTAAAAAAGCGTAGGAACTCTAAGTATTCTGTGTTGTTCCTTTTGATCGCTGATTTCATATTTTCATGCCATCTCCTCCACGTGAGCGTATCTTAATGGCATTCACTTTATTCTTGAAAGCACTCAATTTACCACTTTATCATAGTTGTCTGCATCACAAATACATATATATATATGTGTAAAATTCATTCTTAAAATGTTCCAGGACCATAGCCTTTGAATAATAAATTTTATAGCGTCTGATAATCTTGGATAAAAGTAAATGAAAATTTTTCTCCTGTGACTCAACATAAACGTTATAAAAACCACAAAGCACCAACTTACCTCCGATATACGCTCCTTGTTTTGAAGGTGTAACGTTAGCAGTTGGGTGGAAACGGGGAGCTGTTCTCCTGCGCCTCCTTGAAATCAAGCGAAGGGTACAAATGAGACCCAAACCTGGTGACCTGGGGAGAGCCCTCGCCACGCCGGCCCCGTTGCTGAGAATGGTGCAGACGCAGAAGGGGCGAGCTTGGAAACAGATTCCAATTTCCCAGAATCCTTTTTATATATCCTGACTATTGTAATACTAAGATGGGTGAATAAGGCACCGAGGCTTGCTGCAAATTGGCTGCCGTGTCAACAATTTGCACTGATGCCCTCTGTGCTTCTCCTCATGGGACCCTCCCCAGACAGCCATGCAATCTTTGTCAATGCTGGTGGCGTTGAAGGGACAGACTGTTAAAACCTCTCATCACCCCGGCCTGTCACCCTGGTCTGTAACGTATCTAGATTCAGGACATCCTAGCCTGAGGCAACGCCCCGATTCTCCTATCACGCTGCGCTCAACAGAAACATGCGTGAGTCAGGAAGGTCTGGAGGCCCTGGCGCTGGTTCATGGCGCCTTGGCTGAAGAAAACACCCCAGACACCAACATGTAAACTGCCCTTTCCTGTCCCCAGGTTTATACGCTTCAAGGGCAGGCACAGTTGTATCCATGTTCAATTTGGAAAGGGAGAGGGGGATACATTCCTTTTGTAAGGTGGGAAGGTGGTGACTATGAAAGGTGATCAATTTTAAAGGGTACTTATGGAGCTCGGCAATCCGGAAATGTATGCGCTAAAACTCTCCGTGCCTCTGGAACTCTCCACGCCTCAGGTGCCCGGGGTGTCCTGGGTTCCATGCCAAAGACACCACTCCATCTGCCTCCCTGGAGTGCCAGTGTTCTGGGCTGCGGCTGCCTCAGTTGGCTTTTCTGTATTCACTCAAGAGGCATCTTTGGTCTCCAGGACTTGCACCCCATGACCATGGGTTTGATTTGATCAGTTGAAACAGGACTTTGTGAGTCTATTCCCTCCCCTGTTTGTTTCACAAAATGAGATTCCCTGAAAGCTAAACCTCACGGCTTTTGTCAGTAAACCATAAATGTTTGTTTCTTTCTTGGATCATCTGTGACGATGAGTTTGGATTTCAGCAGCAGGGCAATCTCAATAGTTCAAGCCAGTTTCTTCTTTAGCAATGACACTCAGCATCCAAGTACATTCACCAGTTCTGGCCTTGGGAGAATCTAGAGGTGGTGACCCCTACCTCTCAGCCCCAAATTATTCCTAAAATCTCTCACCTGCCTCCAGTGTTTGCAGAGGGGGCTGCAGGGAATCCAGGCATGCCTCCCACCTCTGCTTTCCAGCCCCGCATCCCCTCACTACTGCACACCCCCCCTGCTCGGAGGCTGAGATGTGAGTTGGGCATGGGTGGGGTCATCTCCCAGTCTCTTCTCTCATCCTAAGGTTAGGGTTAGGGAGGGGAGCAGCTGCCAGGGCTCAGGAAGCTCTTTCCATTCCTGCCCAGGGCAAGCCTGTGCCTTCTCAAGTACCTGCTGTCCCTTCTGGGGCGGGGGTGGGGGTAGGGGGGCAGAGAGGTGCAATGCTGCCCCCTCCAGTCCAGATTTCAGGGATCAGGAGTTTTCCTGCAGCTTTCCAGACCCAGCCTACTGCAGTGTTGGCCACAGAATTCCTGCAGTGGGGTGGGGACGGCATCGAGGGTTGTCCAGGGGGGTTCTGTCCTTGTGGGGAAGATTCCTCTGCTGAGACTCCACAGAAGAGAGGAGATGAGAGGTAGAATTCAGCCCCCTTCCAGCCCCAGGGCCCCCCCTAATAAAGACCACCTACCAGGCATGTCCTAGAAAATGCCTAAGATGCAAGAGTCTGTAACTTTCCCATCACAATTCAGTCCAGCTTTGAAAATAACTCTTGCAGGACTTAACATTCACTTTTTCTTCTCAAAGTGTTTTTCCCTCCGAAGCCTGCTGGCATTTACATTTTTTTTTGTGAATAAAAAGGGGAACAGCTTGCATTTTAGACCAAATGCACTACTACCTACCAAACCAAGCTGAGCTGGGCCTCCGGAGGTGGCAGCAGAGGGCGAGCAAGGGAACAACGGGAGGCGGGAGGCTTGTGCACCCCCACGGTCCAAAGCTGAAAGACGACACCGTTAGACATTTTAGGAGCCCTCTGGGGCTGACATCTGGGGGTGAGCATCTTTTGACCCTGCTTCCGATAAAAATCTTCATCTAAAATTGGACCAAGGAATTCCAACCGTTCCACATTCACGGCTTAGCGGTCACCGCTTGGGGGGCTGCGGGGGCAGGTTTGCGCAGCGCGGTTCCGTTGCCCTGGGACCGCCCTTCCTGCCCCCACCCCCTCCGCGCTGCCCACCGGACCGCGAAGTCCGGGCCCCCCCCAACCCCAGGGCGCCTGGCTTCCTGCTCGGGCCCAGTCTCTGCCCACCGCGCCTTCTTCCCGGGACTGGGACCCCCTCACTCAGGATCGATGGCGACCCCCGGAATCTGCCCTTCCAGGCGACTGCCTGCACTTGGACTCGTGCGGTTTGCACTCCGTAGCAGAAAATTTGAATCCACTGACAGGTGGGCCCCACGCAGCAGTACCTGCAACTTTCCCAGCCCTGCCTACGCGGACTCCCTGGGAGACACCCACCCGCCCCGTCCCCTCCACCTTGCCCTGCTCCAGGGAAACGCCGCCGGTCAGGGGCCTATTTTCCATGGGCCATCCACGAGCCTCGGCCGCTCGTCGGTCGGAGCTAGGATGGAGCGTGGCCCGAGCTCGCCCATCGTCGCGCGTGTTGTTGTTGTTGTTATTACTGTTATTATTACTAGCGGCCGAGAACGTGTCCCTTCAGTGCCCCCGCCCGGAACGCTCGTCTCCGCCATGAATGCTGCCCTCCGAGCTCCCCTCGCCGGCCGGGATGCGGAGCTCCGGGCGACACTCACCGGTTCCTGCGCAGCGCCGATGTGGCGCAGCAGCGCGCACGGCCGCTTTAAGGGGCGCGGGGCCCCGCCCCCGGGCGAGGGGAAACGAAACTCCCGGGCCGCGCGAGGGAAACGAAACAGAGCCGGCCTGGGATCCGCGTGCGCCCCGCACCGCAGCACCCGCCTGCCTGGGGGCCCTCGCGAGAAATGCAGATTCTCTGGCCGACGCAGACCTGCTGAATCGGAAGCTGGGGCGGGGCCCCGCGGCCAGCGTCTGCCCTTTCCAGGATCCGGGCGCGCCAGCCGCTGCTCTTGCTCTAAGGCCTGAGTCATCCAAGCCTGGGCTGCGGCCGGTGTCCAGAGCAGATGCAGTGGCGGTTGGCGTCTTCAGTTCCCGAGAAGGGCCGCTGGGATCGTCCAGCCCCAGCGGGGATGCGCAGCCACTGAGCGCTAAGGGCTGCAGCTTCCTCTCGCCCCCTCCCCAGCCCGCATCCCCACCGCGTGGGCACCCGCGGCATCTTCCTGCTTTCTCATTTGCTTTGCCCACTCCAAGGACTCCCTGGAGTCTGGCTCATCTGATTTCCCCAGGATGGAATTGGGGGAGAAGGGGCTGAGGTCAAACGGACACAGGGGTGGCCCTCCCTGTGGGGACTCCCATTCACAGCTGACAGGCTGTTGGGGGGAATGGCATTTCCCTTTGGGGGCGCCTGGCACCTCACCTCCATCCTCCTTAGCGCAGCTCAGAGTCCCTAAGGCCCCCAAAGACTCCTGTGATTAGGATGGGTCACCCCCAACCAGCCCCAAGGCCCAGAACCTGCCGCAGCCGTAGGTCCTGGTCAGGGAAAGCCTGGATGGAACCAAATTTAGCTCAGGTTAAGATGCTCTTGCCTCCCTGGTGAATGCTCTGGAGAGGGGGGGATATGGCCACCTCCTTCATGGGGCTGTCATCACCGCAAGGGCAGGGCGAGGAAGTCTTACGAAGCTTGCATTTTCCCAGCGCCCATAGTCACTCAGTTACGTGTGAGCTGAATTTAATTGGATTGAAGCGCCCAGCGTCAACTGAAGAATGGCAGGCTCATATATTTGGAAAGGAGAGCTTTATTTCTCACAAAGGGTTGCAGCCTACAGGTGGCCATTCTGACCATCTGGGAAGCAGAGCCTGGGGCAGGAGCTACTTGGAGGGAGGGGCAATGGGAACAGGAATTTATGCTGAGCGGGGTGGCCGAGTGCACGTATTTAATGAGCTATAGGAGGAGCCAGGGATATTTATGGAGGGAGACACATGTGCAATTGAGCTCCATGCTATTTTGTGGGACCCATGGGCAGAGGGTGGCGGCATTAGCATGATCCAGGGTGGAGTTCAGCCCTCTGACATCAAGAGGTGAAGCCGAGGATGCAGAGGCCCTCTGTGCACAGCCTCCAGAGCCTGGCCAGAACCACTCGCGGTCAGCGGGCTCGGCAGCAAGGAGTGCTGGGCAGTTGTGTCGAAACTGCAACAGAGGAGGAGCAGTTACTAGGCTGGTAGAAATCGGCAGCGGAGCAAGTCTTTCCAACGGTCTGGTTCTGTTTAACCCTCCAGGGCAGAAAGCCTGATGGCGGTTAGTGAGGGAGGGGATATAACAAGGCCCATCGTGTCACGGCCCAGATTTCAGTTTTAAGGTTTCTCCAAGGGATCCCCTTGGCCAAGAGGGGATCTGTTGAGTTGGTAGGGGGCTTAGGATGTTATTTTGATTTCTCACCAGCTATCTCTGTCTCTGGGGCCCCCACTATGGCACAGCCTCAGTCCTGCCCTCTTAGTGTTTTCCTCCCTCCAGTAAAATGTATCGGGCTATCAAACCTAAAGTAATCAGAGAGATCAGGATTTAGTTGAAAGAGAGTTTATACAGCCTCACAGTTTCAGGATGACCGCCTGGAAACGGACTCCATCAAATGGGGTCAGAGTGGGGGTCGTTTATATAGGCGAAACAGGGAGCAGCATCCCAGCATGCTTCATGTGAGGCTAACGGGTCATTCACAGACATTTGACTGGTTACAGTTACCAATTCCAAGGGGTTGCTTAACATTACACTGTAGAGAGATGACAGTCACAGGGCTCTCCACCTCAGGCATCAAAGGTCTATGTTCAAGAGAGCAATGGGTGATCTGATCAATGTATAACATCTTGTGAACTAAAATAAAATCTTAAGCCCCCCAGGTGACTGAAGGGACCTCCTCTTGGCCAAGGGGACCCCAGAAATACCCTAAAGCTGAGCTGCTGGCCAAGAGAAGGGAGGTCAGACATGCCTCTTCATGCCCCCTTCCCTTCTGGGGGATGTCCTTTGCGATTCATTAACAAGCCTAAGGCTATGCAAGACAAGCGAAAACCACACCTGCAGGTCGTCAGTTTACTTAACAGATCACTTGAGTCTGGGTATATGTCCAGTCTATGTCTGGTGGCTTGTCTCTGATACTCTGATACTTCCTTATCTTAACTTAAAACATTCCAAGGCTTTAGACAAAGCTTCATTTCTTTTTCCTTTTCTTTTTTTTTTTTTGAGACAGAGTCTCACTCTGTTGCCCAAGCTAGAGTGCCATGGCATCAGCCTAGCTCACAGCAACCTCCAACTCCTGAGCTCGAAGGATCCACCTGCCTCGGCCTCCCGGAGTGCTAGGATTACAGGCGTGAGCCACTGCGCCCGGCCTAAAGCTTCATTTCTTTAACCAATTGCAAATCAGAGAAACTTTAAAACCACCTATAACCTGTAATGCACTGCTTCGAAAGGTCCTGCCTTTTTGGGGCAAACCAAGGTACATCTTCCATGTATTGATTTATGACTTTACGTGTAATCCGTGTCCTTGAAGTGTATAAAATCAACTGTAACCCAACCACGGTGAGACCACTTGCTCGTGGCTTCTTGGGCGTGGCTCTCTGGGCCGTGGTCGCACATATTTGGCTCAGAATAAACCTCTTTAAATTACTTTACAGAGTCTGAGTTCTTTTCCACTGACAGTCTTCATACAAAAAGTCAGGCCATGCACCATGAAGGAAACAGAGCCGCGTTGCTGAGTGAGTCTCCAGGGCCTAACGTCCCCTTGGCACAATTAATTGAGGGGTCATTAATTTTGCTTTCTTTCCTGGTGCAAAAACACAGCATCCATAGGGGAAGCATCATAGTGGCCCGACATTCCCACTGACCCTAGTCCCACGGCCTGTGAGGTCATGGGTTCCCCAGGCGTCTCCAGGTCTCTCTGGACCTTGCCCAGCCCTCTCGCACTTGCACGGCCTGGCCAGGGAGAGCCGAGCTGGTGTCAATGGAAAGCCGCCTGCCCGCTGTGTGGCGTGGGCTCCCCACCTGGGAGCTGTGCAGTTCCTCAAATACCTAGGAAGCTGACAGCCCTGGTCACAATCCTGCGCGGTGCGCCACTGAGGCACCGCGCACAATTCCAAACTGCAAAGCTGGTGTTCAGGGCTTCACTGAAATACCCTCCCCACGACATGAACGTCCCCTGCTCAGGGACTCCTTTTGGGCCCTGCGCTGCACACCCCTCATCACACGTGGCCTTTGCACACTGACTCGCCTCTGCCTGCAGGCTGAGCACCGGCCAGCCGAGCGCACGAGGTCCGTGCTGCCTGCTGTGCGCCGGGATCCTGGCACATGCTTGGTCAGCAAAATGCTTGGTGGGAGGTCGGCTCTGGCCCTGCAGGCACTTCCCGGGTGACTCTGAGCCACTCCCCCACCCCCGTCGCGAATTTCCCAGAGTACTCAGGTTCGGTTTCTGTTTCATTTCTACTCCGTGGTTCCTAGAAATGAAAGTCAGGCTGCACGACACTAGGCTCTGGATTGCGGGGACGGGGTGGGGTGGGGCTCCTCTGACAAGAGACAGGAGAAGGGGGTGGTGTCGGGAGGAGGGGGCGGTGCCAGGGTAAATAGAGGCTGTGACGGGAGGGGGAGGAGGCGGCGCCAGGCACCCCTGGGGCGCGCGGGCTGCTTTGCTGCTTGGCCAGGACTTGGTTCCGCAGGTGCCCACGGAGTGGGAGGTGCTGGCGGGCCTGCGGAGCAGCCCCATAACCACCTCCGGGGGAATGAGTCCCCGCCCTAGTGACCCCTGTGTCCGGCCTGGGACCTGAGTCCAGGGACTAGTTTCGTTTTCCCAGTTTTTTGTGTCCCTTCTGTGCGAGTGACATAGACCCGTGCGTGTCAAAGGGCAGCCCCTGGACCGGCAGCATTGGCCTTACTTGGGCGCTTGTTGGAAACGCAGGACGTGGGGCTGCCTGGAGACCACTGTTTCAGAACCTGCACTCTGAGGGGGTTCCCGTGGTGGGTCGTCTGGGAGCGGCCCGAGAAGGCCGCATCTGGCCTGGCTGTGGCCATCAAGGCCAGGGCCCGCGCTTGGCCTTCTCGTCGCTGGGGCCCATGGCAGGGCCCTGCCAGGAGGGGACAGATGCTGAAATCCTGCTGTGCTGGAGGGGGTCTGCGGAGCAGGGGGACCCTGGCCTGGTGTACCCATGGCCCGACCCTGACACTGATGTTGACAATACTGGGGAAGGCCCCTGGACTGTCCAAACTCATCTTTCCCAGGCAGGACCAGCTGTCCACTGGCATTCACATAAAGAAAAGAAATAGTACGTTGTGGTAAATCCTGTTATATAAGAGGGATAAACCGAGTAAAAGCATTTTCCCTGTGAAGCCACTGCCCCTAAGGAGATGGGGAGGGGGGTGCCCTCGCAGGTAAGGCTAAGTGCTGCTCTAGAGGCCCATGGGGAGGGGGTGGGGGGTGCAAGGGAGCCTTTGGGGAGGAGGAGGAGTGGGCAACGGGGAAAGTGTTCAGGAAAGGATTCACGGACAAGGTGAATGGCCGCTTCAAAAGTTCATTTTCACTTTCCTGGCACAGAGGAGAAACAGGGAAAGTATCGCACATCCATACTTTCCTTGATCCTTGTTTGCATCCCAGACGTGAGGACAGCCGAGTCCCGCAAAGCTCGGCTTTGTGCTATAGATTTCTGTACCCCACAGTGTGGGGTGCAAGCCAGGCACCCAGGACATGCTTGGGGGAGGCTCTCGGCTGTGAGAGGATAGTTCGCTCCCAGGGCAGCCTTTCCAGAACTGTTTCAGATCGTGGCCCGCCTCCTCTGTTCTCACTCACAAGTGCCAACGCCCTCTCATAACATAGCCCAGGCAAGAAGCATTTGGGGCTGGGCCTCCGCTGTTCCTCTCCAGCCCCTCTGAGCAGGGAGGCAGATTTATGGGTGAGCGTGCTATTTCAGATAGTCCCCTGGTAGTAAACACGGGGGAGTGTCCGTGACGGTTATCCTGGTCTACCCAGCGAGCTTCCAGAGGCGTAGCGGATTCAGGTAGCCAGGCAGCCTTTCTCCATTGCTCTTAATTTCGAAAATCAGTGCTAATGGAACCCAAGTTTCCCTTATAAAAACGTAGCTTGGGGAGTGAGATCTTGGACCTTCCCGCGCTGTCTGGCCTTCATGTGACTAGACCCATGGGTGAGCCCAGGCGAGACCAGGAACCACCCAGACTTGCCACAGAATCCGGAGAAAGAACGCATTGATGTTGTTTTAAGCCACTAAATTTTGGGGTGCTCATTACACAGCAATAGATAACTGAACCCCCCCCAGATTCTATATGCCGGGTGGATAGGAAACAGTAAATCAGTGTCAGCCTTTCCACGACCGTTTGGGTTTCAGGCCAGACCTGCTGGCTTTCAAATTAGAAATAAACCCTTCAAACTGTTGGTCAAGTTTTGTGTTCAGAATGCATGTGCTTATTTTCTTACTGTTAGGTTTGTTCTGGGTGGAAACCCAAAAAGTGTGTATAGGATGAAATGCGGTTAATGGAAAACTTAGATAGTGATCATAAAGTCTGCGAAACAGCAGCTGCAGGAGTCTGGAGTCCGGAGGTTGTAAACCTAACTCCAACCACAGACAGTTGCAGCGATGATAACATTCCTATCCCCGCTGATAAGGACGAAGCTACCCCCCTTCCCTATCCCTGCAGGATGAGACAGGCGCAGGGGTCCCACAGATTGGTTGTTTAAAAAAATTCATTACAGTGGCTGTTCTGGCCCAGTTACCACTCCCCCTGGAAAAACCTTCTTCTATAAACCCCAAGGCTTTACCCTCCCTCGTGGTGGACGCTCTTTTGGCCTTCACCCATCTGCACCCAGATGCTCAAAATAAACAGCATTTTGCTACACATGAGGCTTTGTATGTCTCCCTCTTGGCTCCAGACCTAACACTTACTAGATGTTATGGACTGAACTATGTCCCCTCCGCCCCCACCCCCATTCATATGTTGAAGCCCTAACCCCCAATGTGACTGCATTTGCCTATAGGCTCTTTAAAGCGGTCAACGTTAAAAGAGGTCATAAGGGTGGGGCCCTAATCCAAAGACTGGTGTCTTTATAAGAAGAAAAGAGAAAGGCCAAGTGAAGACATGTGAGAAGGTAGCCATTTGCAAGCCAAGGCGAGAGGCCTCAGAAGAAACCAAACCAGTAACACCTTGATCTCAGATTTCCAGCCTCCAGAAATGTGAGAAAATAAATTTCTATAGTTTAAACCACAGGCTGCGGTATTTGCTATGGCAGCTCGTGCAGACTAATACACTAGCGTTTTAATACAGATCTGCAAGAGACTTTTTGAGAGATGCCTGTCAAGCTGTGATTTTGACTTGAACTTTCTTCTCCAACTTCGTTTACAGCAAGTGAAGAAAAGATTTCATGTGTATCGTCCCTGTCTGTACCCCTGACCAAAGCTGAATGTTTTTGAGGCACTCTTTCCGTCTCAAACTTGGGTTTAAAAACAAACAAATCATGACATTTATCCTATTGTCTTTTTATTAAGGGATCCAGGCTCATTGTTTGGAATATACAGGAAAGCATGAAGAAGAAAATAGAATTACCCACAGTTCTCCAATCTAGAGATGATCACTGGTGTGAAGCTCTATATATTTTTTAAAAAGTTTCTCCTTATTAAATTCCTCTTCAAGACTTAATGAAGCAATGGAAGCTCATGGCCACACGGAAGCAACTCAAGGAGAACACAGTGTCACTCAGGCTCATTTCTGCAGGGGGTGAGGGCTGGGAATCACGATTTCAGGGAGTGATGGAAGCAGGTGGCATGACCAGATGCACCTGAAAGTGACCAGCTAAGGGACCCTGGGCCACCAGGGCCTGGACTTAAGTGATAGCCTCAGGCACCTCCATCACTCCACAGTACTCCCGTGTTCAGTGAGATATCACCTCTGAAGTGGTTACTATGTGCTAGGTGCCGTGCAAAATTCTGGAAATACAAAAGAAGGATATGATACAGACCTTCCCCCTCTGGGATCTCGTAATCTAATAAGGGGGGTACAAATACAAACTAGCAAAGAATGGCAGCAGTATCTAACGCTGTAACTGTATGCCATGGGGCCCAAGACCGGAAAGCCACCTCTCCATGGAGGTCAGAGAAGACTTTGGTGGAGGTGACAGCTAAGCCCAGGTGGACCTCAGATATAAGCTCTCATGCTGAGGGTAGCACAGCAAAGATGGACACGGCCAGCAACAGATGAGTCTGGCCCCAAAGCAGAAGCAACATCCTCCACTACTTCCTCTTGCAATGAACGAATGCACGTAAGGAAACAGCCAAAAGCACCGTGGCCCTTCACTGGCACTCTGTAGTGGAGAATTTATAGAGTGCCTGCCGCGCCTGAGTGAGCCGGTAGACTCTATCCCGAAGGAATCTTCTCTTCTTGGCGGTCTCACTCTGTTCTTGAAGAAACCAGGAATAGTAATTTTTTTCCTGTATTATCTGCATTATGGCTTTCTGCAACCAGTCACTATTCTCTTGGAGCACGAAATACTGAATTATGAATGGGATCTGGTTTGCGAGACGTTTGCTGGTTTCCTGGAAGAAGGAATAAGAAAGGGTCACTGGAGGGGTCTCCGCCCAAGGCCTGTGCTTGCGGAGAGAAGCTTTGGGATTCTTGGATGCACACGCAGTTGCCTTGCTAAGCCCTGGCCCCGCCCCATCCACGCTAGTGGGATCAAACCCCATGAAGGTTCTGACCTGGCCACACCCTCTTTACTCCCAGGCATCCCCCTGGGCACTAAGAACCCCCCCATCACAGGCTAGCAAGCTCCCCACACCACCTCTGGGCATCCTAGGAGCTCCTTTCCCTCTGGAGAGACCTGCTGGCCCAGGTTTCCCCTGACTCCTTCTGAGAGTAGATGGGGACCACTTCACATCCTTGCTCCTTCCCCGTCTTCACTGGGTGGCCAGTCTGCCTGGCTGCCGGCCCCTGTGGCTGGGCAACTCCACTCTCTATTTAGCTTGAGAAAGGACTTCAGAAGTTGGGCTTCTTTGCAATTTAAAAGCTAGTCCCCTCTCTATGCACCCTGATACCTGCACATTAGATGGAAGGTGAGAAACCACACGGTTGATTGGGTCACAAAATCCAAGGGAAGGAAATTTCATGTGTGTGTTGTGGAGCTGGCAAGTTCGAGGCGTGCTAAGAGCTAAGTGCCTCCGATCACCTGGGAAAGCTACGTCACTGCCAGCATCGTTAGTGTTCATTGCATTTTGCTGCATTCTGATGGTAGTGATTTTGTGCTTCATGCATTGCAGATAAAATATAAAGGACTTTGGGGTCTGAATTAATTTTGAGTACACGCTCTGGCACATCAAAAAATTGATTTGGGGCAAATTAGTTAAAAGTGCCCTCATAAGGTTTCTGGAAAATGATAAATGAGATAATATATGAGCAGTTTATCATAGCACAAAAGGGCTTAATGCACAGGAGTGGTCCTTCCCTTCCTCCCCCCGTGAGGGCTGTCCCGGTGAGGATATCCTGACTCCACTCTGCTGAGGCCAGAGAGCACCGGCCCGGGACCTGAGGCTCACCGAGAAATACGCGTTCAGGTGGACACCTATTTCCGTGATGGCGGAAATCGCACACTGGCCACCTGACGCCAGAGGATTGAACTGAATATTCTGCGGCAGATTCCCCAGGGGGTGAAGAATCTCTTCTCGGACTTTCTTCAGAACCACGCTGTAAATCTGATCTTGGCAAAAAACCAACTGCTCCATTTTGAACTGAAGCTGGATCATGTTTTCTGCCTTTTCTGCCTGCTTCATTTTTATGTCGTCAATATGGTACTGGTTAGACAAGAAAGACAAACAAGTTACTTCTTTTTCTTTTTCTTGTTGCTTAAACAATTGAGGAAGCACTGCTATGTTGACCCCAGAATTAAAAATAATCCAAGGTCAAGGCAGGCCTTGACATTTAATAGTGATTTCCAGAAGGTTCCACCTCACTCCCTCCCGAACGTTGCCAACCTGCCTTCTCTCCTTCCTTTTCTTTCTCTCTGCCCTACCGACCCCTCCCACACCACCAGCTATTTGCTCCCTGGATCAGGTCTGGTCCACATTTTTACAGCGGCGTCAGTCCCCGTTGTGACTCGACTCTGCTTGAATCCAAGCCCTGGAGAGGGACTCCAGTGCTGACGAACACGGTGGGACGAGAGCTTGGTGTATTTACCGCCCAGAAACCCCGAGACTCCTGCACCACCCCTGCAGCCCAGGGCGTTCTGGGAAAGGAGGGGATGACACAGCAGAGAAGCCACTGCCAGGGACTGGACGTTTGTGTCCCCCCGAAATTCCTGTATTGACATCCTCACCCCCAAGGTGATGGTGTTAGGAGGTGTGGCCTTTGGGAGGGGAGGAGGTCACAGGGGTGGAGTCTCACGAATGGGATGAGCGCCTTACGAAGGGGGCCCCAGAGGGCTCTCCCGCTCTCTGTCAGCCGTGTGAGGACACTCGAGAAGGCGGCCACCACCTGCAGCCTGGAAGAGAGCCCTGGCCGGAGCCCGGCCGCACCAGCACCCCGACCTCAGACTTCAAGCCTCCGGAACAATGGGAAATACATTTTTGTTGTTGAGGAGCCACCCAGTCTGTGGCACTTTGTGATAGCAGCCTGAACCAGGACAATCACGTTCTGGCTTTGAGCTTCAAACGGACTTTAAAAACCGAAGGCAGAGGTGGTGAGAGAGAGAGAGAGAGAGAGAGTGAGTTTCACAGCTGAAATTTCATGGGTGCTCGTTTCTCTTTTTTTTTTTTTTTTTTGAGAGTCTGTGGCCACAGTGGACGATAGACCCTCTCACAGGTTTGACGTCTGAGAGCAGAAGCGTGGCCTGTGCCTCCCTTCTCAAGATTTGTGACGGGGGAGTGACAAGCCCCGCAGGCTCCCGTGTGCTCAGGAGGAGCGGAGTGCGTGGGCCGCGGCCCCGGGTGGTCCGAGGAGCCGTCGCAGGCTGTGTGCGTCTCCAGGGCAGCGCAGAAGCGGCCCCAGAGCGCCGGGGGCTGCGGCAGGGCGCTGCCTGTGCCCTGCAGGGCTGGACGAGGGCTCTGGGTAACCAGCCCTGTGCGCGGGAGCGTGGAGGACCCGGGGAACCAACGCCAAGGCCGGGAAGAATGGTGGACATCTTAGCGATGGGAACCAGGCATGTCACCCACCCCATGAGGAGGCGCCCAGGACGCGGGCACAGCCCCTGAGGACGTTGTCGAGGTCAGAACTGAGATTTCATTTTTACCAACTGGCAAAAGGGGTGAAAGGAGAAACTACGTTATGTTATGGAAAGATGACAGAAATTGTCTTCCTACTGGCCGGTGTTGTGGAATGAGATTTCGATCCACCGGCCCAGGCAGAGGAGGGTTTTTATCTAGAGCCGGCGTGGGGGCCGGACCCCCCATCTTGCCTTGACTGAGAGGTGGCTCAGGGCAGAGTTGCTAAGTGGAAACCCACAGAACTGTGACAATATTTTTGAATCAAACTTTTACAAATTTTGGAGTAGGACTAGTAGACAATGCTGTCCTTTATGCTTGAAGATGATTTCGACTGCCGACCAGTCCCAAGGTGTAGCCCCATGTCCTGCCACACTGCGTAAGGTCACGTGGAACAGACGGCAGGGTCACGTGCCTTGTTTCGTTTCTCCTGGGAGTGAAGACGACTCCTGAGCAGAAGCCAAGATGCTCGTGGAGTCACCAGCTCAGCTAGGCTGCCACTTACAACCCTGGCCTGGCTGCCCCAAGCCACAGTAAACATCCAACTTCTTTCCAAGGTGCCCAGGTGGCGAGCAAGTGGATGGGACGCTTACCTGGACTCTTTGATGAAGGTTGGTAAATTCACTAAAATTGTTTCTGGCCCTCTCCATGAAAGCTTCGTGGACGATTTCTGACCAAAAAAAGAGAACAAAACATCAGTAAAACGCAAGCAGGAAAAAATCGGTTAAAGATACAGGCAAGATAATTCGTGATACACTGACCCCCCTCTAGGGCTGAGCTCCCCAGACCTGCAGACCAAGAAGGTGGCACATAATCCCTGGGACAACGGCAGTCCAGCCCCCAGCCGCCTTGGCCAGGTCCTGTCCACTTCCCATCCTTTCTTGGGATGTGTGTTCTCTCCACGGTTAGCCTCTGACCATCCCTCACATGGCTGTGTCCAGGGCTACAGGCGATACAGGTGAAGCTCGTGTGCACTCTCCGCCCCCACCCAAAGACAGAAGAACCCATCTTCCCACCCCTCTCCTTCACGTGTCTGAAGGACGGGCACAGGAAGTCTCCGCAGCACTCAAGTGCAGCCTTCTCAACTTAAATGTGCTTTCAAACCGCCTGGAGACCTCGGTACAAGGTCTCATCCCGAAGGTCAGCAGCCGTAGTTCTGACCAGCTCCCGAGTAGCAGCCCAGCACGCCAGAGAGGACGCTGTGTTTAACACATTCCAGTCTCTCCCTCCAAAGCATCAGGGTGTGTGCAAGTTACTACAGGGGCCGTTAGAGAGGTCCTCACCATCCACTCTCCGCAGCATGTCCACTGCGGGGTCTACCAGCTGTTGGATGTACTCATGCACGATGGTCTCAAACGTCTTGTAGCTGATAAATCCAGGAAGCTCCTTGCCACGATACTGCTTTTCATATTTTGTGACTTCTTCATGAATAATATTTTTAACTGAAACATGTAACAGATCACCAGGGTGAATTCTAATAATTCCATAGACATTTTAAAAGTAGGAAAAGTGTTTTGAAGTCTTGCTCTCAAATGTACCCGAAAGCGGTGTTTCAAAATGGAGTTCTGTTCATAATGAAAAAAAAAATATTCATGGTCTGATAATGGCAGTTCAAGAAATACTGATTTTTTTTTTTTTTTTTTTTTTTTGAGACAGAGTCTCACTCTTTTTGCCCGGGCTAGAGTGAGTGCCGTGGCGTCAGCCTAGCTCACAGCAACCTCACACTCCTGGGCTCAAGCGATCCTTCTGCCTCAGCCTCCCAAGTAGCTGGGACTACAGGCATGTGCCACCATGCCCGGCTAATTTTTTCTATATATTTTTAGTTGTCCGATTAATTTCTTTCTATTTTTAGTAGAGACGGGGTCTCGCTCTTGCTCAGGCTGGTTTCGAACTCCTGAGCTCAAACAATCCGCCCGCCTCGGCCTCCCAGAGAGCTAGGATTACAGGCGTGAGCCACCGTGCCCGGCCTAGAAATACTGACTTTTGAGAGACAAAAATCTTATTCTGTGAAAATGTGTTTCAATCGAGAATCATCACCCCAACAGAGAAGTTCAGTGTTTAGAATTGGTAGAAAAAAATCTGATTAGTTAAATGAAAATAGAAACCCAATCTTGTCCCACTTACAGACCTCCCAAGCACACATCCACAGACCATGGAAGTAAATAGTGCTGTTTTCATCAAGTGCTAGAACAAAATCACAACACCGACAGCACACACACACACACACACACACACACACACACACACACACACTCCCTGCTTGCATCTGGGCTGGAGCACTGCGAGTTAGAACTAAGCCAGCTGAAGCCAGGAGGCTCTTGTCAAACCAAGAATCTCTCTGCTTTTGGATTAGGGGCAAAGAGAAGGGGGAATTGGGTAGCGGAATTTTTTAGTTGACTCAGGTATGTTTCCATGGTTAACAAACTGCCACTTGATCTAGTCATGGCACCCTAGACCTTCCAGAGGGGGTGGTGGTGAGTGATTTCATGTGGATACCCTGCCCCTGTCCCCTGGCAGCCATGCTGTGCTCTGTCTCAATACCAGCAAAAGGAAAAATATCCCAGGTCACTTTTTCTGCCAGGCCAAACTCAAATGCTGACATTTAGGCAGTTAATGAAGTCCCTGTGCCTGGTGCGTCCTCGGTGAGCGCCATGGCCAGCCGGCGGGTGTGCCCTCAACCACTTAACACAACAGCAGCTTGACGGCTTTCCTGGGGGCTGGCTCCCGCATCATCCGGGCCCCTGCCACGGGTGCAGCCTCCCCTCGGGGATCGCCGGCCCAGCGTGCTCTGGACCCTGAGAAATCAGGTGGGCATTAAATGCCACTTAGCCTCAAAACCAAGGAGCAAGTGGGAAGTCGGAGGCAGGGGAATCGCCTTGTGTTGAGCTGGCGAGGGCAACCCCATCCGGAAGGGTCTCTGCAGCTGGGAAGCCGTTGCCGATGACTGAGGGCCCCTGGTCTCCTGTGTGGGTGTGTTCAGCTGTCCGCACACTCTGTAAGTGCTGGAAGTAGCCTCTGGTCTTGGTAAATACGGCAGTGTTTTGGGGGAGCCCTGCCCCAGGACTTACCCTTTTGGGTATTGGCTGCGAGGACGTTTACCCAGCTTTTAAACTCCTCTCTGACTTTGTTGTATAAGCGGGTCTCGTTCTCCTTCACGGCTTCTTCGCCTTCTACTAACTTCTCAATGTCCTGATTAAACACCTTAATTTTCTGAAAGTGATATCAAGGCATTCGTCTGTGCTGTAATCACACGAAAGGGCCGCGCCCTGCGCCAGCATGCGGGGGGTTGGGGCCAGGGCTGCGGGGAGATCACCGCCCACCTCGCCTCCCAGGCGGGGCAGAGGGACAGGGCTCCTGTCACCGCCCCAGGCCGCCCCCGGGACCTGCAGGCCACCAGGGCAGGACGCAGCGTCCCATGGAGTCCCGTGGAAACGCTCACCTCTATCAGAAAGACCAGCTGGTTGGTCTTCTCTGAGGGGACCTCGGCCCCACACCGGCGCAGCTCCTCCACCGCCCTCTGGTGGCACTCCCTGATTTGATCTTCTAACAGCGGGAGTGATTTCTGAACCAAATATCACATAGACAATTTGACAATTTGAATGCTGCAACTGGAAAATGGTGCGTCTTGGGTGTTGGTGACACCCTCCACATCTCACTCAATGCCACGCTGCAGTGCTCTAGCCCTTCTTGCCAGAGAAGACTCTAAGGCCCAGAGAATCCAATTATTTGGTACCAACGCTGATCTAGTTGGTGGCAGTGTCGAATTGCACCCCGTCCACCCTCTCCCCAGCCCCTGCAGGCAGATGCTCCGGCTGGGCGGGAGGAGTGCACTGGGGGTCAGAGGTGGTCTGGGGGTCAGTCAGCACACCAAGGCTAGGCAAGATGGGTCACACCAAGAAATTAATAAGGTCCCGGAGGCTTTTTTGGGGGGGACAATTTGTACCTACGGTGAAAAGTGTATTAACTTCTGGTATTTCAAATTATCATTATCATAATTGAGTCTTGATTTAAATTTTTAAAATTAATTTAAAATATTACAAAGTTTAGATTAAAACATTTAAGTGTTGAGAAAAAAGTTACTAAAAAAGTCATCAAAATGCAAAAAAATTTTTTTTTTTTGCATAAAAGATGTTTTCCTCAATTAGGATGTAGCTTTCAGAAATGTCTTCTGCAGACTTCGGGGGCTCCACTAGAATCAAGGCCCCTCCAAGTATGTTTCCAGGATCACTGGAGAACTTAGAAATGCAAACCCGTGAGCCCCACCCTAGACCTACTAAGTCAGAAACTCTGGGGCCGGCGCCCAAGAATCTGCGTTTTAACAAGATGTCCTGGTAATTTTTGTGCGTACTAGAATTTGAGAGCACTGGCCCCTCCCAACTAAATATTCTTTCAGTGGGAGCTTCCTGGCTCAAAGAATTCACTGCTTTTGCCTGACACACAATTTAACATGGACTAAGTCCCAGCACCTGGAATCGTCTCTGCTCTAAGGGTAAACTTAAATCTTCCCATGTTGCTTAAACTCATTCATGAAGGTTCAGGCAAGCATTGAAATAGCAACTTTCTCAATAAGCACTGAGCCAAAGTTTTCCTACAACTGATGATATCATGAGAAATTAGTCTATAGTTGTCTATTTTTGAGAATCCATAAAAACTGATTTATTTCTTACAAACTGATTTTTTCTTACAAGTTTGAGGCTGGGAAAGTTCTTCTCTACTGTGAAGTATTAACAACCTATTGGAAAAAGAAAAAATTGCTAACTCAGTGGCCATTTCTCTCTGCGTTGCTACACGGGTGTTATCGTTTTATTCCTTCTGAGTCAGCTCTGTGTTTCACCATCGTGTTGTTGTCGCTTCCTGGTTTCAGAAGCTCTCCTGTGAGCCTGTGACCCTGAGTGACACAGTCTCCAGAATGTGCCTGTTTGGACCGTTAACCGGGGCATCTTGGCCAACTCAAGACCAGGACGGTGACTTGGGCAGGCTGCCATTTCTGTAACAGGTAACCCAACCCGCCGTCTCACCTTGATGTGCATGACGAGCTCTGCAGTGAGTGTCTCTGCCAGACGGGGCACCGTGGCCTTCCCTTCCTCCAGGAGAGCTCTGAAACGACACAGGGCAAACGTGCGTTCAGCAAGGACCTGTGTGAGCCTGTCTCCAGCACTGGGCTGCGTAAGGGGGTGGGTGAGCTCAGCTCCCTGGGGCAGGAGCAGAGAGAAAGAAAGAAAGGAACCAGGGTGGTATTCACTGAGTGGGGGCCATCCGTCTACGTCGTATCATGTAATCCCGACCTTTGTGCATGTTGTGTTACTTAATCCTAACCACAACCATGTGAAGTAGCGGCTCATGTCGCGGGATCACATAGTGAGCGAGTAGCAAAGCTGCTCTGCCCAAATTCACCATGTTCCTACTATGTCTGTCCTTAAAGCAGCAGTGACCCCCGTCTTATCGCCCTGGTCCCCAAGTGTTCAGCAGGAGCAAGTTCCTGAGTAAAACAGAGGGGGGAAATATCCAGTTCGATGGGGGAGACCCCAACGTCCTACAAACTGCAGAGTCCCTGCAGGATAATTTATATTTAATAAAACCGGTTTTGCAGGCGCTAAGAAGGAGGGGGATTCACAAAGCAGGCTTTGATGTGTACCCCTCGCTGTGGTAGGCGCAGGTGTCTGGAAGTCAGGAGATCTGTTTCTAGCCCTGTTTCCATTCCCCGTTTGACCTCATCATTCCTACCTATAAAAATGAGAAGAACTTCACCTGCCTCACATAGCTCTTAAGATTTCGTGGGGCTCAAATGGAAAAGCAAGTGAAAACATTTTGGGAAACCGACGTGCTCTGTGCTCTACGTAAGGTCACATTCCAGTGTTTAATAGCCACCACTGCTAGAATCCCAGAAATGATAACTTGTTTCCATTTGTTCACATAAGCCAATAAATTTAACACCAAACAAGACAAGGCTAGGTTATACTACATGACGTACTTGTATGTGCAATCTGGTTATCATCTTGGCCCACGCTGGTGGGCGGAGACGGCTTCCACGGACGCCCATTCCAGGGCTTTTCTAAAGAGTCTCACCTGTAATACGGATGCGTTTGAAAGAACATCATTTCTCTCTTGGTTGCCTCTGCTAAGCTCAGCCTGTCTGTGACTTCCTTCTGGCCCCGGCACTTCACGATCATGTAGCCCTTCTTGAGAGGGTACGTGAGGTTCCGCACCACGTCCAGGATGCTCTTTTCGGCGCCCCTGTCCACTAGATCAGGTTTGGTCAGAACCCCTGTGAGATGGTTAAAGAAGGGGCATGGAAAGGTCAGTTCGCCCCTCAGGTATCTTTGATTCCTGTTGGCTATGGGCCAACAAGGTCTTCTGCAGCCCCAGCGTCTGACGGCCGCTTACCCGCTCCATCAAAAAGTGACTTGCTGTTCTTTTTGAAACTTGATATTCCATAAACCACTGTTCTTATTCATCAAATCTGCTCTGCTTTCATCCTGTGGGAGTATTAGATAGACTTTTTCTTTGTTTTTTTTTTTGTTCTGTTCTGTTTTGTTTTTGAGAGAAGGTTTTGCTCTGTGGGCATGGGTAGAATGCAGCGGCGTCATCGTAGCTCGCTGCAGCCTCCAACTCCTGGGCTCAAGCAATCCTCCTGCCTCAGCCTCCCCAAGTGCTGGAATTACCAATGAGATCTACCTCGCCTGACCTGGAAGCACTATATAGATATTTATTCAGTTTTCTTTTTTAAAAGAAATATAAATGAAATCCACGTAATTCAAGTCTATAACAGAATAACTCAACTAATGAAAATACGATTTTCCCCCTCACTCTGCCTTTAGTTACCTTGTTTCTTTAAAAATTATTTATTATTAAAAATCGCTGTAAAATACACATAATGTAAAATTTACCATTTTTACCATTTTGCAGTATATAGTTCAGTGGCAGCAAGTACATTTGCGTGGTTGTACAACCGTCTCCACCATCCATCTCCAGAACTTTCTCACCTCCCCAGACTGAAACTCTGTCCCCATTAAACACCAACTCTCCATCCCCTCCCCCAGCCCCTGGCAAAAACCATTCCAGTTTCTGCCTCTGTGCATTTGACTGCTCTAGGGACCTCGTAAAAACGGAATCGCACCGTGTTTGTGCTTTTGTTACTAGCATTTCACTTAGCATAGTGTCTTTGAAGTTCATTCACGCTGTAGCATGTTTCAGCATTTTCCTCCTTTTTAAGGCTCAATAATATTCTAATTTCTGTATGTTACATTTTCTCCGTCCGTGACGGACACCTGGGTTGCGCCCACCTTTGGCTATTGCAGATACTGCTGCTGCCATGTCGGCGAACATTCCCCTCCCCTTTCAGACTTAGCGCCCTTTCCTCTATTTCTGTACTTGACCTTGAATGCACAGAGAATTTGCATTTACGTTCTATTGTTTTGTGTTATACTAAGATCTGATTGTGTGCACCCTATGAGTACAGTGACTGGTTGACTTTGTAGTAATAACTGCTAATATTTATTGAGAACTTTCGGTTGTCTGAGTTTGTGGCCAGTGAGAGGACCAGTAAACCGACTATTAATAAGGAGTGGTACTAACTTCCTACGGAGGTGTTAGTATTCAAACAGCTCTGTCTCCCGGGCAGGCGGTCACCCACTGCAGCCCTCAGTAAGACAGCCCCCGTGAGACTTGCGCTCAACACGGATGCAGGGCATCTCCAACAGCACTGCGTTCCAGGAACTTCTGAAGATAGGAGCCTCTCCCTCCCTTCCTGTCCCCTGGAAGCTTGGTTCTTTCTTCTTACCTATGGTCCTGTCCCCGTTGGGGTCCACCTCCTGAGCCATGCTCAGTGCCTCCGTGGTGGCGATGTCCACGTTACAGGGAACCACCACCAAGTTGATTGTCTGCTGCCTCTGGATGTAGCTCTTGATGAGCGCCTTGATCTGGTGCCAAAGGATCACACAGAGAAAGAAAGCACACGTCTTACCTCTGGTCATCCAACAATGCAGTTGACAGACGGGCGTGATGGCACAAAAGCAGTGCTGCCCCAGAGTGTGACCTCGCACTTTTGCCTGGCCTATCCCCTTCCTGTGGAATGTCTGCCACCAGCTGCCCTGGCCTCTGCTGCTTTCCCGTTTACCCTTCAAAGCCCATCCCTGGCTCCTTCTCTTCCCTGCAGACTCCGATTCCCTCCTTCCTCTCCAGATCTCGCCCGAGATTCTGCCTTTCGTTAGAGTGATTTGTGCACATGTTGTATCTGCCCCAGAAGCCCAGAGATGCCTTTGTGGCCATCAGTGACGTCTTATTTGTCCCAGTGCCCTCCTACAGAGTCCAGCACGGCGTCCCAAACAGCAGGTGCTCAGGAGAGCAATGCCTGCCCCCCACCCGGTTTTTCTAGCAGCGGGCCACTCAAGTCTCTGATGTCGACAGTATCGCTACACATGTTTACTCCTAATATTAATAACTTTTTACCTGCGATTTGTTCTTAAAGGAGCCCAGCTCATTCAAATTAGGGAAATTCAATGACATTTCTTAGAATTTGTAGGCAAACAGGAGACGTGGGAACATAATAAGCCTTAGAACATTAGTTTTGATATTGTTTTTTTCCCCACAGGCAATTCAAACAGACATAGAAAAGGCTTGCATCTTGGGACATATTTTCTTATATTTTGGCACAACTTATACATTGTTGTGGTCAATGTCCCATACTGTTATTTTAAGTTGCAAACAAGATAATTCTGCACAGCTGAAAACAGAAACTCTGCATCACGTCAGCACAACCTAGCAACACATAGGAAATTAAGTGCTGGAGTCAAATAAAACGGCAAATATAAACAGTTCCAAGTAAGCTTTGGCCATGAGAAAATGTACCTGGGCAAGGTTATCAGCAGCCTTTATAAGCAAGCTTTAATGTTAATAGTCCTGAAGTTAAAGGTTATCCTCTCAGTTGTGCTTTTTCCCTCTGCTACACGGGCGTGGCTTTTCCCACTGATGTCCGCCAGTGAACGGGCCACGTGATCCAGGGATCTACTCCGGCACTATGGACAATTCGGAAGGATGGCTCTTTGCTGTGGGTGTCGCCCTGGGCTCTGTACGATGTCGAGCAACCTCGCTGGCTTCTGCCCACTGGATGCCAGTAGCATCCACATCAGCAGCAAACCCCACCTGCTACCTGAGTTGTAACAACCCAAAATATCTCCAGACATTGCCAGTGTGCCCTTGGGGTAAAACAGCCGTGGGCTGGGAATCACTGTATTAAACGTGCACTCATTTGTGTGCATTTGTGTAGGGTCTTGGGAAGTGACGGCTCCTCCCCAGAACAGACTGCGCGGAGAAGGGAGCATCATAAACAGCATATTCTATGCGGGCAGCAGTCACCAGGTGCGCTCCAGGTGCTGGGCCCATTCTGGGATCTGGAGATTCAGCATTGAACGTACAGGGACGTTGACTATATGGTGCCCATGGCCTTACATTCCAGCAGGGGGTGCCAGCACTGAAAACTCAATGCGGAGGCACATTAGGGAGGCTAAATGGAATTGGGAGGGCCAGGCACAGGGTACGGTGTGCCAGGGAAGGCGGACCTGCTCAGGTGGCGTTGGAGCAGAAACCTGAAGGAAACGGAATTTCCCAGGTGGAAACGCAGGCGGCCAGAGCATGTGCAGAGGTCCATCCCAGCAGCCACCTGGCAGGCACGCCCCAGGCTGGGCAAGCAACTGTCCATTGTTTCCCTGGCCAGTGTAACAGCCCTGTGTGCCCAACCCCAAAGCCGATAGGACACAGCAACAGCAGCATTTAGAGGCAAGTTTCTAGCAGTAGATGCCTACATCCAAAAACTAGAAAGATTTCAAATAAATCACTTAATGATGCATCTCAAGGAACTAGAAAAGCAAGAACAAAGCAAACCCAACATTAATAGAAGAAAAGAAATAATAAAGATCAGAGCAGAAATGAATGAAACTGAGACTAAAAAACAATACAAAAGATCAACAAAACAAAAGTTGGCTTTTTGAAAAGATAAACAAAATCGACAAACCTTTAGCTTGACAGCTATGGAAAAAAAGAGAAGACTCAAATAAATAAAATCAGTAATGAGAAAGGAGACATCACAATGGATGCTACAGAAATACTAACTCAAAGAACAACTATATGCCAGTAAATTCAAAAGCCTAGAGGAAATGGATAATTTTCTGGACACATACAACCTACAAAGATTGTACGCATCCAGGGATCTAGAAATAGGGAATCTGAACAGACGAATACTGAGCAACGAGATTGAATCAGTAATAATCTCCTAACAAAGAAAAGTCCAGGACTAGATGGCTTTACCATTGAGTTCTAGCAAACACTTAAAGAAGAAATATTACCAATTCTTTTCAAACTATTCCAAAAAATTGACGTGGATAGAACTCTCCTTAACTCATTCTATGAGACCAGCATAACCCTGATACCAAAAATCAAACTAGGATACAACAAAAAAAAGAACACTACAGGCCAATGTCCCTGATGAACGTAGATGCAAAAATCCTCAAATTTTAGTGAATAACAAGAGAATTTTATCATGTTTGTCATATAAAGTGTTTTTAAGTCACTTTTCTTGCATAGCCCTGCTTCACTGTTACTGTTGTCACAATAGAGGGAAGACAGGAAACTAGGTGACCAACCAGAAATGATTGGAAGTGACTTATAAAGCAATCAATTTAGTAATTATGAAGGATTTCCAAACATCAGGTGCTCCCCATAGAAAACCACTTGCAGGGACATACATGCCCAGTGTTAGCAGGAGTGTGATGCAAAATAACGTCTATCCTTTGAGTTCTAACTTGGTAATTTCAACAACCAAACACATTCTTTTTGTAAGGATTTAAGTAAGAATTAAAGAAAGAAACTTAGGCTAAGATATTTTTCCTAATTAATTTCTATAAAATGCTTTTCTCGTTGATTTGGCAGTGCTTCCACACCCTGCAACTTCATTAGCTATCATTCTTTCTAAACTCCAGGTGAAGGTTTGGAAACCGTGAGCCGGCTGTACCCACTGCATCATAACGCGCGGTTAGTGACTAACCGGTCCCATAGGGTGCGTGGCGGGAACAGTGAGCTGAAAATCAGAAGGAGCAGAATGTAGAGAAACAAAGCCTTTAATAATTCTGAAACACAAACGAAAAGCTTGGAGACACTGTGACACATTTTTCCAACACTTAAAGCACCGGCACTACTTTGCCATCTCAACCAACTTGCTTTTGATGCAATTGTTTGAGATCGAGGTGTTCTCGAACAAGTCACGTGGACCCCAACAGAGGAGAGGATGGAGTGGCAGGTGGAAGCTGCGTGTTCCCACGGCATGCAAGGACCCTTCCCTTCTCTAGGAAATCCCTCCAATTCGACGGCTGACTCAGCCACCCTCCTAGGAGGGCTAAAAAGTGTGGGATTAGTCGCTTAACTCAGTAAGGGAAATGAGCTAATTACCCTGCCCCTAGAGAGATGGAGAATGGATTTGGATGTTGCGGTAAAAAGCAAAATTTAACTGTCCAAGATTTTGCCCAGAACAATAGAGCTAGCAGTGACCCCACCCAGCATGCTCTTGGAGCTGCCACCCGGTAATCCGTCCCTGGTTGGGTTCCCAACACTGGCCGTGGCCCCCCTAAAATGGAAGAAGCGAGGCAGGTGACCCCCGTCCTAGGGCAGGAAGGGCTCATCTTCTCCCCACACTCCCCTGCCCTGGAGTCCACCCTGCTCCCGAGACCATTCTGTCTCCCTGGTTTCCACGTGAGCAGCTTGGCAGACCTCGACAGTGCTGGACTGGCCCTGGCCCAAACAAAGGATGTGCACAAGTGTTTCGGGACCACGTGTGGTTCAGGCATCCCAGCATCCCAGCGAGGACAGGGTTGACAGAAAGGCCACTGGCAGAGAAGCCGCAGGCTCGGTGGCTCCCAACACAGCCAGGCTGTGGGTTTCTGTGTGTCCTTGCTGCTGCTACGGCCGTGATCCCTCTCCACCGTGCCCGGCCAGAGATCACAGGCCATGTTCTCACTCACGTAATATTAATTTAAAATTTTTTTTGGTAAAATGGGCAGATTTCATGTAAAAATCCAAATTTCTGCCCTCTTTCTAATATCAGGACAGCTGGTAGCACGGGGCCCACATTCCCGTGTGACAGTGCTGGACAGGAAGTGAGCCGTCCTATGCGCCTGCCAGTCTGTCCCGTTCCCCTCTTTGTCTCCAGGACTTGCCACGCCCAAGTCGGAACCTGAGCAGGAGGCCCCCGCCGGGGCAGCCCTAGCCCAGGCTCCTCCCCCGTTACTCAGTGTCTAGGCTCGGGGCTCGGGGAGCACACCGGGGCCCTTGGGGCTGCAGGCAGACACCTTAGAGTCTCCCCCATGTCAACTTGGCCTGTTCCCACGTTCCAGAAAGGCTCACCTTGTATCCGATGTCCTGGGGCTGGTTGCCCATAGCGACCCTGGCGATGCCAGGAAGATCAATGAGGGTCAGATCTGGAACCTCGGGGGAGCTGATCTCCAGACTGATGTGCTCGTGGCTGATGCCAGTGCCGTTCCCGGCCAGGATGACCTGGGCTGCGGAGGCCGAGATGGGGAACCCAGAGTCCAAATTAGTGACCCCTGCGAGGGAAAGTGGCTGCTCCTGAACGCGAGTGCCGGCTTGTTTCTGGGGAACGCGAACTCCAGAGAGTCCCCAGTGTTTAGAACACATTTCACAGAAGCCTGCAGACCCATCCTGGAGGCCACCTGTGTGTGTGTGTGCTCCAAGGGAAACACACTGACATGTTAGCAACGGGACCGGGGACGGGTTCTGTTCTCTCTCTTCACGCTTTTCAACGTTTCCCAGTGCATGCTGCGGTGCTTTTAAAACATGTCCACAAATTCCTCAACACTCCTCCCTCCGAAAGGTGGAGGCTCAGGTGTGGGCTGGACAGGGGGACTTGTTTCTAACAAATCAATACGGTGGAGGTGACAGGCTTCCTCCTCGCCCCCTCTTGGATGGCTTGCCCTGAGGGGAGCTAGCCACCATGTCGCAGGGACACCGAGGAGCTTGGAGAAGTCCACGGGGTGAGGAATGATGGCCTCCTGCCAACAGCTTCAGTGGAGATTGCCAAAGTGGCTGCAGAACTTACTTCCTAGCAGCAGTGGAGGGGGTTCTGGGATGCTATTCTTTTTTTTAAATTTTTTAACTTTTTAAAATTTTAATTTTTTTTTGAGACAGACTCTCGCTCTGTTGCCCAAGCTAGAGTGCCGTGGCATCAGCCCACCTCACAGCAACCTCAAACTCCTGGGCTCAGGTGATCCTCCTGCCTCAGCCTCCCAAGTAGCTAAGACTACAGGTGTGTACCACTATGCCCAAATAGATAATTTTTTCTATTTTTAGTTGCCCAGATAATTTTTTTTTTCTATTTTTAGTAGAGACAGGTCTTGCTCTCGCTCAGGCTGGTCTCGAACTCCTGAGCTCAAGCGATCTTCTCGCCTCGGCCTCCCCAAGTGCTGGGATTACAGGCGTGAGCCACCATGCTCAGCCTCTGGGGATGGTATTCTAGAGATGCCCTGGCTGTGGTTTGCTCATTGTTCACTCTTACCCCAAACCTTTAGCCAGTGTGCCCCACAGAGCCATGCTGGAGAGACCCCAGACGATGCCAACAAATGCTGCAAGAGGAGCTGGGGGCACCATGGTGGCTGCAGTGGGCACAGCCAGGGTGCAGACCTTTACAATGTGAGGTTAGAAAACTTGCCGACTGGGGGGTCTCCAGCAGCTTCTGTATTTGAATTGAAACTGGGGGCAGAACTTTTCGATTTGGGAAGGGATCCCTCCGGAGAGCCCTTTGACGCGGGCAGACGGGGGTTCTCAGGGAAGGGCTGAACCCGGGAGGTCCTGTAAAGCAGGGTCCCAACCTTTTTAGCACCAGGGACCAGTTTCATGGAAGACAATTTTACAGATGGGGGGTGGGGGGAACAGAGGGATAGGGAGCAGGTAGAGCTCTCAGGTGACCCAGTTCCCAAGAGGCCACAGACCAGCACCGGTCCTTGGCCTGGGGGTTGGGGACTGCAGGTGTAAAGGACCCTTCTCAGATACTGAGTTTGCTGTTCAGAAATGCAAACGCCTGCCTTGAACTGGGTTCCTCCCCGCAGAGATTCCTGGCACATTCAGATTATTTTCTGCTTATCCCCCTGAGCCCAGGGAGGGGTCATGAAAGCAGGACAAGACTGGTAGGGAGGGGTGAGGGGCTCCGGTGCCTGCGGCGGGCAGGGCTGCGTCCTGGGAGGGGGTGACGAGCAGGGGCCCCCCAGAGGGTATGGCCACGGATTTCGGGAGCAACTGAGCTGATCTGTAATGCTGTGGATGCCCATACAGGCATCGGCAGACTTCGTTCAACACGGTGTTGGCTGTGCTCACAGGAATGGCGGTGGGCAAGGTCCATGTGTGCGGGGGCTGGGCGGAGGCCTCTAACGTGGCCAGGGTTGGAGCTGACGACCTGGGCAGCCGGGGCGGGACCAGGGGTCCTGCGGGGAGACTGCCCAGGGAGGGGCAGGAGAACTGAGATCCAAAGGACGAGTGGGGACGGGCAGGTGACAAGAAGGGAAAGTGTGCCAGGCTGGGGGGGAGCTCATGGAAAAGCCTAGAAGGAGGAGAGGGCAAGTTCTCTTGTGCAGGGAAGGAGGCCTGAGCGGGCCATGGGGAGGTGGTGGGGGGAGGACGGGGCCGGCCTGCCAGTGGGCTGTGGCCACCGTCGGAGGGAAGCCACGAGAGGGTCTTTAGCAGGGGGCAGCTCCATGAGAGTGGCCCGGACAGAGCCTGGCGGGGTGGTGGCGGCGGTGACCCCGTGCGGGAGTGCACGTGTCGGGGACGGTGGGGCGGCGGGCACGAGGGCAGCAGCTGCCCAGAGTGGAACTGCGGGGGCTCACCTTGGCGAATCTGCCTCTCCACTTCGGAGGGGTCTTGCAGCTCCAGCTCCGTCTTCTGGTAGCTGATTCTTCCCACCCAGCCAAGCTCACTGGGCTGCTTTTTCAGCTTCAGCACCAGGGGACACCTGGTTATAATTCCTGAGAGACAGTTCCCCAAACCTCGTAAGTGTGCTTTAAAAGAAATGGCTCTGGTCCCTCTGAATGCACCTCCCGGGACCTGCCCTGGTGTCCCCAAAGGCCTTGTCTGAACTCTCTGGCCCTTCCTGGGGCCCAGTGGTACGAGGGGTCGCACTGGGCAGGTGCCAGGGGGCACAGGGCTCTGGGAGGCGCTGCCATCCTCAAGGGCCCACCCACTGCTCTATAAGTGACACGAGCAGATTCTGGGGCTCCAGCGCACCCCCCACCCCCAGCACCCCCCGCGGCTGGGTGTCTGCTGGCCCGGTGAGGGTCCTGGTGGGTGGCCCAGGGAAGGGGGACAGAGGGAATGCAAAGGTGTGGGGCCCCCAACGCCCCCCCGACGCTCCCCACACTAACACTGGGAGCCGGGAAAGGCTGGGGCTGGGGCCGGCAGACCACACGCCTGCTGTGAAGCCCTGGTACCTGCCCCTGTACACCCTGGCCATGGGAGGTATTAGCCTCATGTTCCGGCCTGGGGACTTGCCTGCCCTCTGGCATTCAGACTCCCTGTCCTGTTGTTTCTCTCCCCAAAATGCTGAGCCCAGAATCTGCTGTCTCCTGCCTCAGGGCCCGGGCTGAGGGATCTTACTGGACGCGCCAGGGAAAGGACCAGGCTGCAGGTGGCAGGGCGAGGCCCTCAGCCCTGCAGTTGCTGCTGGGGACCGGGTAGGTCGGGGCAGCCCTCCGCCACCCCACCCTGCCGTGTCGGGACCTGCAGCCCTGGGCTCTGGTTGGGTTCGGGGCTGAGCACCGCTGGCAGGAGTGGGGGGAGAAGGGATGGGGCTCCCTCTGCTCCCTCTCGGAGTCTGGAAACTGCTCCCTCCTGCCAGCTTCCCCTCACTTGCCTACCCACTGTGAAGACCCCTTCGCTGTACTCTCCAATGCCCACTCTGGGGATCTCACCCCCTGCCTTTCTCCTTTATCGTTATTTCGTTAAATCACAAACGGACAGCAGCTTCTCCGCTCTACACACACAGGACCATGGTGTCATATTACACCATGACCATGCCAATGACACCGTGATCCTGGCTAAGGGTTTTCCAAAACGTTGGCAGTATGCTTTAAAAAGGCTTCATGTGTCACCTAAAACTTCCCAATTTAACCTGATCAAAGAAGAAATGCTTCTACGTTCTTACAAAGACCACTAGAGAGAGAGCAAGGTCCCTGGACCCTGGTGATCCCCGGGCAGCCGGGGCTTTGTAAATGAGAAGGGCGTCAGGCCTGCCGCCCCACCGAGACCCCGCTGCCAGGCCCTTCTTCAACACCACGCTGCACCCCAAGGATGCTCTGTGGCTGTCAGGTGGCTGTCACTGGCTGCGGAGCTTACCGGTGCCTCTGGGAAGGGAGACCCCTGACAGCGCCTCCAGCACGGAGCTCTTGCCCGAGCTCTGGTCCCCGATGACGGCGATGGCCGGCAGGGCCAGGTCCCGCTCCACGCCCAGGGCCCGAAGGGAGTCGATGAGGTCGATGCAGGGGCGCACCTTCTCCTCGTACTGGTCGTACAGGTTGTTCTCGGGCCCCTGGAGAAGGCAGAAGAGATGCCACTGTCTCGGTCTCTGATGGGGGTCCCACTGCCGTGGAGGACGCGGCAGGATCTGTGCAGCCGTGACACCGGGTCGCAGGCAGAGGGGGAGGAGGTGAACGGGGGGCCCCTGTGTTCTGTCGCCTGAGACCTAGCTTCTGCGATGCTGCAGGGAGGGGCTGTGGATGGAGGTGGGGCTAGAGGGAGGGCAGGAGCTGGCCTTGGGCTGCGGAGCGAGGAGGGGGAGTGGGTGGGCCAGCAGTGGTGACACTGGGAGGCCAAGCCCCAGCACACAGAGCAGAAGCCCCAGACCCCCGGCTCAGCGGCGACTCGCTGCAACAGTCTGAGAACGTCCTTGGTCCCTGATGGACGTGACCAGGCAAGTGTGGGGGGCAGGCTGGCTGGCTCGGTTACCCGCCGGCCACCTGCACTGGCGGCGGGATGCGCCCTGCCCGGTCGTCCCTATGCTGGACTTACCTTTGTGCTCGCTTGGCTCTGGTTTCCTGGTGACGACTCATTGTTCATGCTTAGGAAGTCGAAGTCCTTGGTGAGGAAATCAGTGTCCTTCTCCCCTGCCGCCTGGCAGTTTGGGGTAGACGTCTTTTGTCTTGGTGCTTCGCCGCCAAATGGCTGCTGGCAGAAACTCATTTCTGGGTTTGGATGGTGTTGGTGAGAAAGTGTACTTTTCCTTCTGTGGACCTTAGACATCTGCTGTTTCAGTTACTGTAATCTTCCTGACAAGCTCTGCAAAGACATAAGGCGGGATAGTGGCCCACAGGTCACCAGGAAGTTCCCCCACGACAGTCCACTCCTTTGCCAGCCCCTCCTCACCCCACCCTACAGCTCACCCCCTGCACACGGCGCCAAATCAGCCCCGCACAGGCCTCCCGTCCGCAGGAGGGGCTCTTGGCAGCCATGGAGCACAAGTAGGGTTTCCACGGGCCCAGGGCAGTGGACCCCATGTTCCAGGGCAGAGTCTCAGTGTCCCTCTGTCACCGCTGATGGTCTTTGCCATCCATGGTGTCAGCCCCTCTGTGGCTCAGGACCAGGCAGGAGAACATTCAGCCGTGGACAGATGACAGCTAGCACCTCTCAGGCCTGCCTGAAGCCAGCCCAGGCCCCGTGGTCACCGTCTCACACCCAGGCTTGGTCAGGCTGCTGGTGGAAGTACCTGTCTGAGTCTCACAATTCTCGGGCTGTGGCCTCGCTCAGATGGAGTCACATTGTTAAAATCAGCTGGCAGCACTGAGTGCTGGGCTCACCCAGCACCATGCTAAGACACACATTTGACTTTTGCGACAAGCCTACACATTCTCTCCTTATGTGCATTTTCCAGGGCAAGAGACTGATATCTGGGAGGTCCAGTAATTGGCCCAAGTCAGGACTGGGGGCCAGGTCTGGGCTTTGGGCAGGAACCTTCCCCATCCTGACTCACCCAGCCCGACCCCGTGTGTCCTTCGGAGGGTGTGCCTGTGAACAGGAAATGAGATGGGCAGAGGAACAAACCTTGGAGGAACTGGGGAACAGCCTTCTCAGCAGAGGAAAAGCACGTGCAAATGTCCTGAGGTCAGAAGACAGCCCATGTGACTAAGCAGAGGAAGGAAGGGCAAACGACTGGAAGATGTAGATAGGGCCCCAGGCAGCCTTTGATCTGAGCTGGGGAGTGGTGTGATGGAGGTTCACGTAGACCAGGAGACCACGTACAACAAAGGACACAGTGTGGACAAGAGAAAGGCATGAAAGCAAGGTCCACACATGGCCAGAGTCCTGGGGCTTTGGGACGTGCAGCCATAGGCTGCAGGCTCTGTAGGACTGTGTCTCACACAACCAGAGTTCTCCCTCAAAGCACCTGCCACCCCTGCTGGCTTTCAGCGCAGCCTGGAGGAGCAGGAAGTTAACCCCGGGCAACTCCCACCCTGGGGGCCTGTGGATGACCTTGCTCTTTGCCACCTCCCGGACGGACACGCTCCTGCACGGCTCCTCAGGAGGCCACAGGGGACGGAGCCCAGTCGTCCTAGTGGGACTGCTGTATGGACCGTCCCCCTGCCTGCTCCCCTGCCGAGGTCCCACTCCCGCTGCCCGCGATCCCACATCCACACGCGAGCCCGACGGAGGCCTGGCTCTGCCGGGGCAGGCAGGCCTGGACGAAGGCAGAGTGCCCCCGATGGGCGGGCGGCAGCCCTGTCTCTTTGGATGAGGCTGTTTGCACTTTGGGGCTTAAAACCTTCCCCATTGTCCTGCCCAGCCTGCGTGTCCCCTCTGCACTGGCCTGGCTGCCCCTCTCTGCACGAAGCTTTGCTCTGAGCCTATTTCTTTCTAACGCCTCCCGAGCACCCGCCTGGCCTCGGTCTCCGTCTCCCTATGCGTCAGCCTCAGCCCAGCAGTCCAGAGACCTGCCAACATTCCTGTTGGAGCAGGTGGCTCCTGGGTTCGACGCCCCCACCCGGGTGCCCACACCTGCTCAGAGGCAAGACCAGTGTCGAGAGCCCCACAGCTGCCACCCCTCACCCCCATCCTCCAGCCCGGCTTCCCCAGCCCCCTCTTCCCACTGGGGCCTAAAGCAGTTCTTGTTTTCAGAAAAGTTTCCTGGTGTGAGAACCATAAAATCCGAAGGGCAAGGCGGCAATTGTTTGGGATGGCTGAGGGATGAGGCTATTTAAAGTTGGTGCAAACAGCTCCCAGCCCTGCAGGGAAACCTTCTCCGGGGGCAACAGAAGAGGGGCTTGGCCAGGGCCCAGCAGCCCACCCTGAGGTGGCCCCGCTGGGCCCAGCTGTCTGGTGAGCCTGGGGCTCCGACCTCCCAGCCACCTACCCCTCCAGAGGCGGAGAGTGGGGGCTCCCTAGGGGTGAAGTCGGGGCCCAGGGACAAAACTAAGGGGTACAATGCACACCATCTGGGTGATGGGTACACTGACAGCTCTGACTCAAACTGTACAAAAGCAAATTATGTAACCAAAACTTTTATACCCCCCGTAATATTCTGAAATTAAAAAAAAAATAAAAAACCAAAATTGATGCTGGCAGGAGTGATGTCCAACTCAGCTTTGACGTTTTTTCCCCTTCATGAGAAGAGAGAACGAGGGAGAGGAGAGCTTCGTGTGAAGAACAGACGTCTTGGCTGCTTGCTCTTTGCTTTGGATATTTAGCAGTCGCCACCCTCACCCTGTTTTTGGGGTAGGCGGGTCCAGCTCAGCAGCCCCACGGGCTGGGCAGGCAAGTCTGGGGGGACAGGCTGGACACAGACTGCTCTGCAAAAAAGCAGCGAGAATCTGAAGGCGTGAGTTGTGTGAGGGGGGAGGCAGGGGTGAGCAGCGGCGCAGCACCGAGGAGAGGACGAGGAGCCCCTTGGTGCCCCTCCCCGCTTGGTCTAGGATCTTCCGACACGGGCTGGCTGAGCAAGGGGGCAGGGTTCAGGCTGAGCCGTGTGTGCCGTGTGCCTTGTGAACCCTCCGTGTCCCCTACAAATCTTCAGGAATGTCTACGGTGCATCTGCGCGAGTGGACTCTCTAGGGAGCCTCTGGGCCCCGGGGACACGCAGGACCCAGGGGGCGCGTGGACGGGTGGAACTAGGGTCACACGCACAGGCCCCAGGGAAGGGAAGTCGGGAGGCCGAGGCACAGGGGCCCCACGCCTTGCCCTGCCTGAGCACTCGCTGCCCGCGGCTGCTCCTCTAGGCTTCTGCCCCCAGGCAGAGCTTCCGGAGCCCGGGGCAAACACAAGCCCGCAGACCTTGACTTGACGAGAAAGAGGAACTGAAAACAGTGCTGAGAAACACCAACACCTGGGTTTCCTGTGTGGCACAATCGGGCACCAGGGTCACACCAAGTTCGGAGCATAGAACTGATCTTTGATAAGATGGAGAAAGAAAGGACTAGAGCGCAGTGCTAGGCGCCAGGGACGACCAGGGGGGACAAGAGGAAGCCGGCCTTGCGCAAGTGTCACTGAGGCCCCGCCCCAGGCCCCAGGGAAGAAGCAGCGCCCTGAGGGAGAGCGGAGACGGGAGGGCAGGAGGAGGGCTGCAGGGGAAGGAGAGAGTGGCGCTGCACCGTGCCTGGGATTCTGACTGTGCCCTTGGTCACCTGCAGTGATGGGTTCCTCGAGACGGTCTCCGTGTTGTCTGCCTTGCTGGCATGAGGACAGGGCTGGGGGTTCTGGTTGGACCTGCAGCCAAGTCATGGCACCCGAGTTCTTTGCCTGCCTGGGCCACGGACACCACGAGCTCAGGACGTGCAACCTGAGCCCGGCCTCCGTGACTGTCCCCAAACTTGACTCTCGCGATATTTCTCACAGCTACCTGGCCGGAGACCAGCTGGAGGAACGGGAGGCGGGGCAGCCTCATTGAGAGGAAGAGCACTGGTCGGAATCTTAGGGCTTCAGACCTCGTCCCACACGGACAGCCTGGCCTGTCCACGGCGACAGCACCCTGATTACGTAGGTGAGATTTCCTAGGCCATAGACAAGCCCCTTAAATGACATGCAGGAGAACAAAGACTGCAAGACTGTGATTCCCAAACTGTGCCTCGAGGCGCCCGGGGGTACTCCAGCAAACTCACAGGGCACTGTGGGATATTAAAATTTCCCAGGGGTACATGGGGCATCTGTTGGACACCACTCAGCCTACTCTTACTGAGTTATTTGGGCCCACCCAGTGAATAACTAGAATGGTTAGGTATTTCCCATGGGCAGGGGGTACCATAAGTGAATCCTTGAGACACTCAGGGCACCCTGAATGAAGAAGGTTTGAGAATCTCTGCTGTGGGAGCCAACACTGCAGGACTGGCCCATACTGGAGCAGCGAGCGGGTGTGTGCGCGACGGGAGGACGGGGAGGACGGCGGAGGCCGGTCCAGGCTGAGTGAGAAGCAGGAAGCAGACCGCGTGTGTGGCCCCGTCCAAATTTCCCTTTTTCGTAAGGACACCAGTCATATTGGCTTAGGTCGCCCCCTACTGTACTCCATCCTCACCTTAATTACAAAGACCCTATTTCCAAACAAGGTCGTATTCTGAGGTTCTGGGGGCCAGGACTTGAACATATGAATTTCGGGGGACATAGTTCAGCCCATCACGGGTGGGTAATGACTGGGAGTAACAGGAGGAAAAGAAGCCCCATGGTCCTACCTCCTGGAGTGTTCAGGAAGGCGCCCCGGCCCCGCTGTGTACGTCTGGGAAGCCTGAGCCTGACAATGCCTGTGCCGTGCCCAGTCCTGCCCTTCCATCTTCCACCAGGGGCCCCAGGGGCAGCGAGAGGGATTTTGAGAAGCTCAGCCTTGTCCCTGTATTTATCCCCATCAAGGGCTGGAAAAAGTCCCAAAACTACAAAGTGGAGGTGATTTCCCTACATGCGCTTAAAGCCATACTTTGCGATTCGAAAGCACTTTGCAAAGAGAGTCCCTCTCTCCAGGGACCGCTGGAAAGGGAGGCCCTGGTGGGGGAAGGTGCAGAAAGCTGGTGGTTTCCAAGCCGGGGCCTCGGAGAGGGCGGTGCTGGGTGAGGAGGTTGGGCGGAGGTGGTGAGAAGTACGGGGGAATTTGTGACTGGTACACCTTGACACCCCACATGTGGGCAGAACCCTTCTGGCACCCAGGATGGTTTTGCTTCTATCATCTCCCCGGATTCTCAAGAGAGCCTGTGAGGTAGAGAGGGCGGGGGACCTGCCCATCCTGTAGATGAGGAAGCGGGGCCACCAAGGGAAGCCAAGGTCCTAGGTCGGCGGAGCTGGGAGTCGGATCTCCGGAGCTCTCTGCCCTGCACCTGCCATCACTCCCCGGGGCTTGCAATCAGAGGACAAAAGTACACATTCCCCCGCTCAGTTGGGAAGTTTGATTAAGGATAAAGCAAACCCCACTCCTCCGAAAGGTGCAAACGGCCGTGAGGGACGTGCAGAACCTGCTGAGGTTAAGGCGATCTGTGTCTCCCGCACGGGCACGTCCACCACCGCTGGCTCCAGGAGCACTGCCAGGGTCACGCTGCCGGGTCCCTTCGCTCCAGCCCAGCATCGCCCGCACGGTGCGGGGTAACGGCTGCCCAACCACAGGCACAGACCAGCCTTATCTCCCCACACTAGTCTCCTTGGTTTTTTTTTTGTTTTGTTTTGTTTTTTAATATTCGGTTGTTATTCATCCACTCACTCAAGGATATTTCTTGAGCAACCCGAGTCCTTGGGACATGTATGTGAGTCAAGCAGACAGAGGTCCTCCAGGAGCTGGAGGACATGCACGGACCTCGGTCGAGATCGCATCCTGGGTTAGGAGGCCCGAGCGCTCCTTACGGGGAGAGAAGGTACAGTGGCGTGAAAGGGGGACAGAGAGCAAGCAAGGGTGGCTTGGAGCCCTGCTCCTTTTCAAACCACTAGGGACAAAATTCTAAATGCCATGAGAAAGAACAGTGTCATCAACATCACCCAGTCTCCTTTCTGCTCTGTCTCAGCTCTAAAAGGGACCTCAGCCCCGAGTGCAGGTGGCCCGGGGGCTGGGACCGCCATGGTGGGAGTAACTACACCCTGAGAATGGGCAAATGCTGGAGGTCAGGTCCCAACCTCGCCCTGCTCCGCCACGTGGCAGCCAGTTTCCCAACACATCATGTCACTGTACCACAAACACCACCAGAGGAGCGGCACCCGGAGCCCCCAGAGACCAGGTTTTGGGGCACAAAGCTCCCCACCCACCCAGACTCTGTAGGACCCTGAGCAAAGCTACCCCCAAAGCCACCCCTTTGTGGCCAGATTCGGGCTGGAGGCCACCCTGTGCCCCAAGGCCAGCTGCCTCCCTGCCGGAACCTTCCTGCCGTACGCAGGCCTGCCGTGGCCGGTGCCGACCCAGCCTTTCCTGCTTCTCCCACCAGGCAGCATCGGAAACTTACCTCCATGGCCCCTGCCTTCTGGCTCGAGCCAAGTTCACCAGGCAAATGTCATGTCACTCAGGAAATGCTTTTAAAGGCACATCTGCTGCACCCAGACGTGAAGCAGCCCTCCCCGCGCGGGCCCCACTCTTACCTGTGCACGTTCGGACAGAGGCCAGGCTCATCACCTCCTTCCCTCCCTCTGCTTCCCTTTTATGTGGTGTGGGAGCCACTCCCTCCCCGGACCCGTGACCAACAGTGAGAGAAATGAAACTAAACAGCCTGGCCACAGAAATGAAACCGAATCATCAACATACTCCCCAGATGACTCAGACAGTGGTCCTCAAGCTTGAGCCGCATCAGGCCCCTTGGAGACCTGGGAGATAGGGGGCTGGGCCCCCCCGAGCTTGCCCCGCGGGTCTGGACAGTGCCTGCGGAGCGTCCTCGTTAACACCTTGCTAGGACAGGCTGGCCTGGAGGCCACGCATGGAGACCCCGGAAGACTCTGCCAAGATGACGCTGTCCAGCACCGTCTGTGTGGCTGCTCAGCGTTTGGAACGTGGCAGCCATGATGCATGAGCTGGATTTTGGATTCCACATCATTTGAATTATTTAAATAGTCATGTGTGGCTCCTCTGCGGGACCTCACAGAGGCACTGCTGACACGGTCCGGGACGCTCTCTCAGCTGCGCGGTCTCAAAGTCCTGAGCTGTCCACCTAGCTTCACACCTGAGCTGCACTGACAAATGCCATCTCTCCCCAAAGGAGGGGCATGGGCAGCTTCCCAAAAGCACCTGTGCCTCGAGTCCCTACCTCACAACCAAGATGCTTTTCTTCCCATTGGAGATGAGGAGGCCTGAGTTCCTCTGGAACTCAGCCCCCAGCCAGCCGCGGCAGGTGGTCCTCAGCTACTTTACCTGCAAACGTGTAGGTGCACAACCAAGGAGTCCCCAGGGCCTCCTGCTCTGTGACCAAAGCCGAGGAGGGCCAGGCATTCCCAACACCAGAGCCTGGAGGCCTGGAAACCCCAAGGAGCCCTCAGAGTCCCGGAGAGGGGGACAGAGCACCTCCAGGGCTGGGGGTGGCCGGGAGGGAGGAAGCAGGCGTGTCAGCTCTCCCTGCCACTCCCAAGACCCTCTCCACAACAAAAAGAAGTATTAGGTCACTAAATATGAAATGTCCGATTTCGAATCAAAAGTGTAGTTTATTATATCTCAAACGAGAAGCAAGACAATTAATCAAAGTGCGCGCCTAAACTGCCAATAATTTTGCCATCTTAACGGTAGCTTGTTTATGCCAGCAGCGAAGAAGCCTGGAGAGCCAGTGGCGATAAAATCGCCAAAGGCATTTTCCACAGCTTGTTGAGGATTGAATATTTTTCCTTGCAAGAAGTGGTCCAAAGCCTGGAAGAAGTGGTAGGCAGTTGGCACAAGGTCTGGTGAATACAGTGGATGACAGAGAGTTTCCAAGTCCAGCCTCTGTAGTTTGAGCAGCATTGTTTGTGCGACGACTTGTGGTCGAGGGTTGTCATGCAAGAGGATTGGTCTGTCTCTAATGACCAATCGTGGCTGCTTAATCGTGAGCATCCTCATGATTTCATCCAACTGGTTGCAGTAGACATCCGCTGTCATCGACTGACCAGGTTTCATGAAGCTGTAGTGGATAATACCAGGGCTGGACCACCCAACAGACACCATGAGCTTTTTTTGGTGAGTATTCAGTTTTGGACTGTGTTTCAGCACTTCATCTTTATCCAACCGTTGTGCCAAATGCTTGCGATTGTCAGAAAGGATCCATTTTTGATCACATGTAACAATATGGTGTAGAAATGGTTCACCTTTATGTCATGACAGCAAAGACAAGCAAGCTTTGAGATGATTTCTTTTCTGATGCTTATTTAATAATTCATGTGGAACCATCTATCCAGCTTCTTTGCCTTGCGCATTTGTTTCAAATGGGCTAATATTGTTGGAATAGTAATATAAAACCTCACTGCTAATTCACTTGTAGGTTGAGATGGATTCGCTTCCACTACAGCTTTCAGCTCATCATCATCCACCTTGGTCTCAGGTCACCCACATGGCTCATCTTCAAGATTGAAATCACCAGAACAGAACTTTTCACACCACCGACGTACTGTGCAGTCATTAGCCACATCCTTCGCAGACACTTTGATGATATTTCGAGCTGTGTGTGCTGCATTGGTCCCACGAAGGAACTCACATTTGAAAATAACACCAATTTTTCAATTATGCATGGTTTCACAAAAATTGCTCCAAAAAAAAAAAAAAATCTTTGAAAGATAATCACAAGCCAAACACGCATTTGAAAGAATGAGGATGTACCTTCTTGCCTGTGTGCACACACACTCACAAACAGGAAGTGCCGAAGCGAGATATCAACTGTCAAACTCAGTACTTAAGGAAATCAGATATTCCATACTTAATACCCTAATAACGTTGTAAATTAAAAAAAAATCTTGAGCACCTCTTTGCTAATTCATTTTACTTACTTCCCTTGAGGGCGAGTTTAACTTTTAAAGAAATTTGGAAGTTTAAAAATGTTTTTCAGAACCTCAGTCTTAGAAATTATCAGGAGGTGACCTTCAGGATCAATGTCCCTGAGCCCTGTCACCCTGGAGAGCCCAGAGGGCAGTAAGACAAGGGGGAATTGGTGCCAGAGTAGGCGGCATGCGGCAGTGTGTGTGTCACTAGGAATGGCTTCCCTAACAGGCCGGGCGCGTCGCTGCTTCAGGAGAGGCACAGGCAAGGCCCCGGGGGGGGGCGAGCGCGGGGGCGGCTCTGGGGGCTGTGCCCCTCTCGGGTGTGGCGCGTGTTGTGCGCCCCGCCCCTCGGGGCGGGGGGGGGCGGGGGGGCTTGGGATTGCAACCTTAAGGGCCGGGGTTTTCCCCTTGGGTTGTTGTTGCCGGGTTGCCCTTAGGCCCCCGGGCGAATGGACCCCGCTAAGCAGCAGGCGAGCGCGGGGCCGGTTCTCTGCGAGGGAAAACCGCAGTTGCTTCAGGCTCTGCCACAGCCGCCGGGCAGAGCGCCCCGTCCAGCTCCGCACAGGCGCAGCTTGACAAAGACGCAAGACCAAAGTACGCATGCCCGGCTCCTGCCCCGTGCCACCGACGCTCCAGGGTAAGGGCCGGGGCCCCTGTGTGCCCCCTGGAGCCTGGGGGCACAGCCTCCCCCGGACAGACATCACACAGACGTTTCCCTGGGGAATGACGGGGAGGACACGGTGAGGTGCTGCGGGCAGCGGAGCTCCTACCGGCGTGTGTGCCGCAGCGGAGCGAGGTGCAGGGAGGACTTCTGGTCCGGCCGCCCCCTCTCCCATCCGTGGCCTGGCTCTTTGCCCTGGTCTCTCTGTGCCTCACCTGCTCCACTGGACTTAATCGTGGTGACCCCGTCCCGGGACGGGTGTGAGGGACGACCAGCAGGGTCCACACCAGGCAGGGGACGTGTGGGGGCACCTGACTCGGCCAGTGGAAGGGGACCGGCCTGGGCTGGCAGTGCCCCGTGCTCTCAGGGAGGGGACGACAGTCTCCGGGCTAAAGCCACACAGTGGGGAAACGTCACCTTCCAGCCCCCTGCCCTGGGTGGGGACAGCGCAGGAGAGACACGAGGGGCAGCAGAGGCCAAGGGGCTGCGCAGGAGCTCTGCGTCCCACAGCGGATCCCTGCACGGTGCACGCCCGGGAGCGCTCCTGATATGTATCCCAGGACAACGAATTAAGGACAGAGAGTCTGTAAAAACAATTTCAGCCAGAGTGAAAATGTGCTCTCACTCCGTTTTCTTTTTTTTTCTTACACAAAAATGTCTATGCACATGTGAGCTTAGATTTAAAGGGCCCCATATCAGTGTCCTGGGACGGCCAAAAGAAAGTACCATGAACCAGGGGGCTTCAACCACACATTCCTGTGCTCACGGCTCTGGAGGCCAGAAGTCCGATGGGGTGTCAGCCGGCTGTGCTCCTGCTGAAGCCTCCGGGGCGGGGCTGTCCCAGGCCTCTCCTGGCTTATGGCGGGTGCTGGCTCTTTGGAGTTCCTTGGCCTGTAGAAGCATCACCCCAGTCTCTGCCTTCATCTTCACATGGCGCTCTCTGCATGGGTAATTGGTACCCAAATTTCTCCTTTCTGTAAGGACACCAGTCGTGTTGGATTGGGAGCCCACCCAACTCCCGCATGACCTAATGCTAACTTGCTCCATCTGCAATGATCTTGCTTCCAAATAAGGTGGCATTTTGAGATACTGGGGGTGAGGACTTCAACAGAGGAATTTTGGGGGACACAGTTCAGCCCCTACTAGGATCTGAGCCACGGCCCCATCCAGGGGTTTGCAGACTCCCCTGCAGACATGCAGGCGCCGAGGGCTCTGCCCAGGCAGGGGGTCCGCAGGGCAGTGGTGCCCCTCCCTGGGCCAGCACGGTGCTTGGCTTTCAGTAGTCCCCGGGTTGTGGCATTTCCACTCATAATAACCACTCCTTCCCCGGAGGGGTCTGTGGTGAGGGGCTGACGTCCCCCGGCTGGGCTGACCTGGTGCCTGATGTGCTTGGGGCCATGGGGCTCGAGCAAGTGGGGCTGACACACCCCAGCAGGCGCCAGGGGACGGGCGTCTGGATTTCTGTGCTCTCTGTGGCTTCCGTGCCTGCCAGGCGACACCCTCAGCCTGGCTCCCCCTGCCCAGGGCCGAGCCACGCCTGGCCTGTGGCCCACATGGAACGTGAACGAGAAATCAACGCTGTTGTAAGCCACTGAGATTTGGGTCAGTTTGTTACAAGGAGGCTAACATTCAGGGTGCCAGGTGCCACCATGGATTTTTAAAATATCCTGCTGACAAAAATGCTCCAAAACCACTCATCTACCCCAACTGCTCTACCTTACAGATGAGCTACCACAGGCCGAGAGAGGCAGTAGTAAGCGGGCACCAAGTCTCACGGCTTTCTGATGGCCGGGCCTGGGAAGGAGGGTGGAGTGGACACGTGGTAGAGACTCTTCATCCCAGTGTGTTTATTTCCTTAACCCCGAGTCACACACATCACCGACACGTAGCTTCCCGGAGCGAGGGGTATACTGGATTCTTGGATCTGATGCCGTGTCTCCCACAGAGTCTGAGACGTACAGCTGCCGTCCTGAGAGCAGGGCTCCCTCCCCAACCCGTTCAACACCCTGGCAACTCCAGCCACTGCGTCTCCTTCACCACTGAACCCCGGCCAGAGGGCAGGAGGCGCCCAGCTGTGGGGAATGAATGGATAAATTCTCGGCCCACGGGAAAAGATGAGAGGCTCCGCTTGGGTCCACCAAGGAAGTTGGCTGTGCCCTCGGGCTGCGGCTCCTCCTCCCAGCAGATGTTTGTCGGAAACCAGGGTGTGCTCGGTGACGACAACGGAATACAGTTTGCTCTCTGCAGAGCTCTCAACCCCACAGGTCACACTTAGATCTGATCGTGACGTAGCGCCACACCTGGACGAGTAGCAGCGGCTTCCCCCAGCGCTCCCGTCCAGCTGAAATCACTTCACTCCCTTTAGGAATTCCCATTCATTTCCGTTTTCCTGCTTATTGACATCTTCACTCTATAAATACCGGCATAAAAACATAGTGTTCCAAGATTTGATACCACTAGCAAATGTTCATTGCTCTACAACAAACTCGAGACACCCATTAAAAATTCACCGTGGACTTAAAGGCATTGTATTCTCGGGCGTTCCAGCTGCATTTGTTCATAGAAAACACATTTATTGGGGACCCGGCGGCGCTAGCTGGGTTCTCTGGGTATGCAGCCTTCTATCTGGATCTCTGCCGGCCAGCCGGAGTACCTGTTCTTCTTGTTATCAGAGTGGTTGATCTGTGTAAAGGGAAGAAAAGAGTTTTGCTTATTCACTAATCTAATCAATAAATATTTGATCAGCGTCAGCTATGGGCAAAGTCATACAAACAGAATCACTTCATAGAACTTGATCTGCTTCAACCTAACCTGGGTGTCTGATTTCCTCTTAAGGTGTTTCTTAATAATATATTTTTATTGATACATAGTAGACGTATATATTTTCAGGTACCTGTGATAACTGGATACATTCCCATCACGTGTAAAGATCAAATCAGGGTAATTGGGATAGCCATCACCTTAGATATTCATCAAAGACCATGGCGGGAGGACCCGGCCATCAAGCATGCAACATGTTGCCACCACGACGGCACTGGAGCTGCGCCGGTGCAGTGTCTACTTGGTGCCCACCCTGTCCTGGTGTGTCCATGCCCCAGCCCAGGTCACCCTCTTAGTCACCTGCAGGGCTGGGGCTTGGGAAGCTGAACCTCCCGCCCGAGGAAAGAGAGGCCTGGGGCTGACCGTGTTGGCTGCAGCGTGGTGGAAAACCAACACCGGCAGCCCATGCTGAGTTTCCTACTGTGAAAGGGACTTGAGAAGCTGGAAACTTCAGTCAAGAGCTAATGTTGACCTAATGGGAAAGGCCGACAAACATCCTATGTTTAGAGACAGGGAGTTATAACCGACCAGCAATCACAGCACTTACTACGCTCTCCGATTGTAGGAAGGGGCATTTAAAAACTGCTCACTCACCTTTTCTCTCTGAATTCCTGCAGGGAGTTCAAAGCCTTTCGCTGCAAGAAATACCCAGCTCGACCTGAACCGCATGTTCCTGATTTCTTTACTTCCCAGAGCTTCTATGGCTTTCTTGGCATCGTCCTTCAATCTGGGGAGTGAAGGAGAAAGTGTGAGAGTGCTTCACGTCGGGGCTCGAGGGAGGGAAGCTCTGCTCTGCGGGTGCTGTGCTGTATATCCCTGGACTGAGGTTTCTAAACCGATGCACCCACTCCTACGGCCCATGGTAGCATCTAACAAGCACACGTGCTGCTTAAAGATGTAAATTTCTAGTTAACCATAAGACAACATCCAGATCCCTTTTAGACCTCAATTTGGGGCACAGAATTTCAAATCTCCATTCCGAGAAGCCCTCGTGTTTTGAGGTTCAATGACATCCTCACATTCAGCCAACATAATTTTCAGTCCTTGCTGCGGTCTTCTTTACTGGCCGCAAAATAAGGTGGACAAAAGTTGCTGAAAGACAAAAGTGGATGTCAAAACTGCCCCTTCCTCCTACTCTCAAAAGTCAGCATCAAAGATGAAAAAGAAACGTAAAGCAACACCACCACTGCAAACGGTGCGGTTTAGAGTAAGCAAGGGAAGGCCGGCAGAAAGGAAAAAAGTAAGTTTAGATTTCGCCAAATGAATTAAATCAGAGTTTTTCAAAGTGTGTGAACTTCAGTCTGGTAAGATGCTCAACGGAAAAAGGGATCTGAGGTTAGATAAATTTGGGAAATGCTGTGGTCAGTAGCCCTGACTTGGAAATTCACAATGCAGGTATGCACTTGGAAGGTTCTTAGAAACTTTCAGCAGTAAAGACATGTTTACTTAGCAAACACACTTCGAGAAGCACTGAGCTAAATCCGCTTCTAGTAAAGCACTGCACACACGGGTGTTCCCTTACTCATTTCCTCATCATCTAGAGAAGTTGGCTCAGTTTCCTTTCCTAGTTCTGCGAGGACCAGCCTAGGTTTCGATTTTCTGGCCAGGGGCTAGTATTTCCATCCTGATTATGGTCAGCTGTGGCTTTGTCTTGCTTCCTGGAAATACTCCTTAGATTCTAGTACTTATGGACAGCTTCACTGGCTAGTGAGTTTTTCTTTTTAAAGAAATGCAGTCTGTTTTGTCATGATCTTTCATTCTTTTCCCTTAGGGAAGCACCTTGCTCCTTGGACTTTCCGTTCTTCCCCAGAGGATGGTACCAAGGGACCCGGGCCTCTCCGCCCATGGCTGTGACTCACCCACACCCACCTGGTGCTTCCGTCGTCATGGGTCACCATGAGGAGCAGGGACTTCGGAGGGGCACTCTGAATGAACTTCGTCATCGGTCCAGAGTTATCTGCAGGTCAATGCAGTCAGTTTAGGATTTTCTCTGTGCCCTGGACGCTGGGCTTCCTTCTGCACGCAGTTCCCCATCCACTCTGCACCGTCTGGTTCCTAGAGCTCGTCTCTCAACCATGCGGATGGTGAAGAGTTACTGGGGTTCCACAGGGGACCCTCCGAGGTGAGCCGCCCAGCATAGAAGGAAAAGAACCACATGGAACACTTGCAATAGGTGTCCAGGGTTTTAGAGGAAAGGAATCAAGATAAGGATCTTTTTTGACCTATGAACAAGGCAACTGAGCTCGTGTTAGAAAGAATCTCCTTGGAAATTAGATCCTACAGTGTCTACTAACCAAGCTGGAAACCGGCAACGTGTGCGGCACAGGTGGGCGCTCTCCGCAGTCACCGCCGCAGAGCCGGGCCCACGGCATGGCTGTCCCAGAGCGGAGCGGCCTCGCGCCCACGCTGGCACCTGTGCGGGGCAGAGACGCCCCCTGACCCTAAACACGGGAAGGGCAGAGCAAGCCAGACATGGGCGAGCCTTTGCCAGGAGACTTCCCTGTGCCTTACAGGGAGAAAAGAAAGGCGACTCTCAACCCCCGTCACTCACCCCTGCGGCTCACTGTCTGCAGTTCTGCTCAGCTCAACTGCGGGGTACGAGGGCATAGTTCTCACCGGGTGGGTGCACACACTTTTTGTTCCTCTTCCCCACTGTCTTTATAAAGATTTGCTTTTAAACCCTCAGTGTTAACTAAATATAAGAGGGGCTGGTCTCTCCTGCCCAGAAACTGAGGTCAACCTTCAGTGCCCAGAAAGGAGAAACCATCCAAGGAGACGGGGCGCCACGCGTCCCAGGGAGGCTTGCCCTGGCCTGGGACGGCACCTGGAGCCACCGAGGGTAACCGTGACTCCCCGCGGTGCTGGCGGGATCAGGGCTGGACGCCCACCACATTGTTTTACACGTGCTGTGTTTGGTTTAAACAGAAAGACCTTTCTTTCTCATTATCCCGTGAAGGCACGAAAGAGAAAGACTGAGGAAAAGTGTAATCAAAGAAAAAACATTTCTAGATAATGCCTTCAAACTTTATTATAGGACTCGATTACAGCCTAAGAAGATTTATGTAAGACCAGGCTAGAATAATCACGTGACCTGCTGGCAGTATTTTTAGGAGACAAAATAAAAATGACTGACATTTTGGTTTGCGGTTTTTTAATCTTAATTTTGTGTATAAATTTTATCAGGAAAAGAATTTTCTTACCACCTGCAGAC